>NC_143580.1:34980717-35345276 GCF_048544385.1 Mastigoproctus giganteus | reverse complement strand
TATATTAGGAAGTATGCACGGAGAAATATACACGAACGCACACACTTTTCAATTGATTACTTTCTCCGGGTGATTTTTATTGGCTTAGAAAACTACCTATCAATCAATTCAATGCATAATCATATGTGTTTTTACTATGTAAAAGACAGAAAGAGTTCTATTAACACTGGTGGAAAATGTATAAATTACTGCAACAAACTAAATATCTGTCAGACAGTTCTTATTTTGCTGTTATCAAAACTTAAAATCTGCAGAAGGTTATATTCTCACCAACAGAAAATAAAGATTCACAGCTGGCAAATTCTGACAATAGTCCAACACGACCCCTCACTTACATAAGTCCTTTAGATTTCTTTATGTATTTAATTAATTACAGAGTATCATTTTCCCTCCTAATTGAACTATTGGTTAAAGTCTGGAATAATGCATCTAACTTGGGATTTACTTAAAGATATAACTACCATCAAGGATAAAGGGAAGAGTTTTTGTTTTCATAAAGGTGACTACAGCGGTCTCAGACAGTTTTTAAATTCTATACAGTGGGATCAGCTGATGATGTTTAAAAGAGCAAATTCTAAATGGGAAGCCTTCAAGGAATTAATCTTGGAAGCTACTAGGCTTTTCATACAAACTAAGAAATACTGTTCAAGATTTAGACCTAAATGGATATCAGATGAACTAATGAGGCTCGTGGCAGAGAAGAAAAATGTGTGGGATGCATATAAATTATTAGGTGACACAGAAGCCTATGGTAGATATAAGCTAGTCTGTAATCAAGTCACAAAGGAGGTTAGGCAGGCAAAGACTGATTACAAGAAATCCTTGGCAAAGGGTGCAAAGAAAAACAACAAAGACTTCTTTACTTATGTAAACTCTAGAAGGAAGGGGATGAATCAGATTGGTTCACTTGATGTTGGTGGTTTGACTGTCAATGATCCTGCTCAGATAGCTGACAAACTGAATGAGTAATTTGCATCCACATTCACACATGAGGAATTCTTTGAGGAAGGGCAGGACAGAAGTTTATTAAACTTTTAACAGGGAATTAAATGATTTTGTAATAATGGAGAGCAAAGTGGAGGAGAAATTTTTGATGTTAAACATAAAAAAGGCATCTGGGGGCAGATGGAATCTATCCAGTTATATTGAAAGAGGCAGTGAGGGAAGTTAGCAAACAATTAGCCATAATTATGAGAGCATCCTTAGATTCAGGGGAGGTCCCCATGTAATGGAGATGTGCAAATGTATCCCCAGTTCACAAAGAGGGCTCAAAGGGTGACACAAATAATTATAGACCTGTTAAGTTTAACTTCTGTTCAGGGGAAAATAATGAAGTCACTGGTTAAAGAAGTGATGCAGAATCATCTATACAAGACTGCAGTAATAGTTCAGACACAGCATGAGTTTGTTCAGGGGAAGCCTTGTCTGACCGAATTTAAAATGTTCTTGTTTATACTCCGGCAAGATCACCAGGTCAGTGGAGTTTACAATAAATCAATCAATACAAATGTTAATTGTATTTAGTAGTCACGGGCTTGAACCCCGGTCCACTCAAAGAGCGTGTGCTACTGCACTCGTGCTCTTGACCACTCGGCTAGGTCGTTTTTTTTTTTATTGGATACTACGATGTGGTCACAAAGAAACTGGATGCAAAAAATAATTTTGATATCATATACTTGGATTTCAGGAAAGCTTTTTATGCTGTTACACATGGAAGATTGCTTTACAAATTGGAGTGGTATGGCATTAACGGCAAGTTGCTGCCAATGGATAAAGGGATGATTAAGTGGGAGACAGCAGAGAGTGGTAATGAATGGACACTGCTCTAGGTGGACTAATGTTATTAGTGGAGTACCCCAGGGTTCAGTGCTAAGTCCATTGTTGTTTTGTATATTTATCAATGATATCGATGAAGGTATATCAGGCTTAATATCCAAGTTTGCAGATGATACAAAGGTTGGCAGGGTTGTTAATGACAGTAAAAACAATATGCTACTGCAATAGGATCTAGAAACGTTAGGCAGATGGGCTGAGAAGTGGCAACTAAAGTTTAACATTGACAAATGCAAAGTACTGCATATGGGTAACAGTAACCCAAGAGAAACATACCAACTGTGCAGTACTACACTCAGGGAGGTGGAGAACTTAAAAGACCTGGGGGTAATTGTGCAATCAGATATGAAGTTCTCTGAGTAGTGCAGACAGGCTACCAGAGCAGGTCATGGAGTTTTGTCAATTATATATAGGAATTTTGCTAGCAGAAAAAAACGAGGTGATTATCCCCTTGTATAAGGCAATCATCAAGCCACACTTTGAGTACTGCATACAGGTCTGGAAGCCTCATTTTAGGAAGGATGTAGAGTTGCTAGAACGAATACAGAGAAGGGCAACAAGATTGGTGAGGGCAACAAAGGGGTGCTCTTACCAACAGAGGCTTAAGTTCTGCAAGTTGCAGCATCTGGAGACTAGACACCTGCGAGGTGATCTGATTGAGGTGTATAAGGCCTTGCATGGTTTGAGCGGGCTCAATACTAATGGGATACTTCCGCTTGCTCAGATTAAGAACCTGAGGGGGGCATAGATTCAAATTGAGGAAAGACAGTTGTAGAATAGATGTGCAGAAGTTTGCCTTTAGCCAGTGGGTAGTTGATTGCTGGAACAGACTTCCATCTGTTGTTGTGGAAGTTGATAGCTTAAATAAATTTAACGCTGAACTAGACAAACATTTCAAGTGACTGGATGGATGAAATGGAAAGGTGTTTTTTTGGCTGGATTGACTGGATAGCTTTTCTACAGCAGCATGTTAGAGATGCAAAAAGATGTAGTAATACTCTTGATCAGATTATCACAAGTGATTATTCATGCATTAAGAATCTGCAGATAAAAGAACCACTAAGTGGCAGTGATCACAGTGTACTGATTTGGGATTTACTTAAAGATGTAACTACCATCAAGGGTAAAGGGAGGGGATTTTGCTTTTATAAAGGTGGCTACAGTGGTCTCAGACAGTTTTTAAATTCTATACAGTGGGGCCAACTGATGATGTCACCATCAGCAAATTCTAAATGGAAAGCATTCAAGGAATTAATCATAGAAGCAACTAGGCTTTTCATACCAACTAAGACAATCTTTGAGGTATAGGCCTAAATGGATGTCAGATGAACTGATGAAACTCATGGCAGAGAAGAAAAGTGCATGGGATGCATATATATTATCAGACGACACAAAGACCTATGGCAGATACAAACTAGTCTGTAATCAAGTCACAAAAGAAGTCAGGCAAGTAAAGGCAGATTATGAGAAGCCTCTGGCAAAGGATGCAAAGAAAAACAGCAAATACTTATTTACTTATGTAAACACAGGAAAGAAGGGTATAAATCAAATTGGTCCACTTGATATTGATGGTTTGACTGTTGACGATTCTGCATCTACATTCATACAAGAAATTCTTTAGGGAAGGGGATGCCAGAAGTTTATCAAACTCTAACAGGGTGCTAAATGATTTTGTAATAACTGAGAGGAAAGTGGAAGAGAAATTGTTGAAGTTAAACATGAAAAAGGCACCTGGAGTGGTTGGGATTTATTCAATTATATTAAGGGAGACAGCAAGGAAATAAGCAAACCCTTAGCCATAATTATGACAGCATCCTTGGATTCAGGTGATCAAAGGGTGACATGAGTAATTACACACCTGTCAGTTTGACTTCTGTTCCAGGGAAAATAATGGAGTCATTGGTAAAAGAAATAATGCAGGATCATCTAGACAAGGCCACAATTATATTTCAGACACAGCATCGGTTTGTTAAAGGGAAACCTTGTTTGATCAATTTAATTGGACACTACAATGTGGTCACGAAGGGACTGGATGCAAAAAATAATTTTGATATTATATACTTGGATTTCAAGGGAGCTTTTGATACTGTTGCACGTGGAAGACTACTGCACAAATTGGAGCAGTGTAACATTAAGGGCAAGTTGCTGCTATGGATAAAGGGATGGTTTAGTGGGAGAAGACAGAGAGTGGTAATCAATGAACTCTTTGTGGACTAATGTTATTTCTGAAGTCCTCCGGGGTTCAGTGTTAGGCCCATTGTTGTTTTCTATATTTACCAATGATATTGATGAACGCATATCAGGCTTAATGTCCAAGTTTGCAGGTGATACAAAAATTGGTACGGTGATTAATGACAGTATGCTACTGAAACAGGATCTAGAAAAGTTAGGCAGATAAGCTGAGTAATGGCTATTAAAGTTTAACATTGATAAATGCAAAGCATTGCATGTGGGTATCAGTAACCCCAGAGTAACTGTTTTTTTTTTTTTTTTTGGGTGATGCTATATAAGTTCGCTTTCTTGCATCATATGCCTCTACTAATGCTAATGTAACATACCAACTGTGTGTTATTACACTCAGGGTAGTGGAAAATGAAAAAGACCTAGGAGTAATTGTGCAGTCAGATATGAAGTTGTTTGAGCAATGTGGACAGGCTGCCAGGAGTGCTCATGGTGTTTTTGCCCATAATATACTAGAATTTTGCTAGCCGGAACAAGGTGGTGATATTCCATTGTATAAGGCAATGGTCAGGCCATATCTTGAGTACTGCATACAGGTCTGGAGTCCTCATTTTAGGAAGGTTGTATAGCCGCTGGAACAAGTACAAAGGGCAACGAGATTGGTGAGGAGAACAAAAGAGCGCTCTTACCAAAAAAAGGCTTCAGTTCTACAAATTGCAAGGTCCAGAGACTAGGTACCTGCAAGGTGATCTGATTGAAGTGTTTAAGGCTTTGAATGGCAAGTTCAATGCTGATTGGATTCTTCCTCTTGCTCAGATCATGCACAAAGGGGCACAAATTCAAATAAAGGAAGGACAGTTGCATAATAGATGTGTGAAGCTTTCCTTTAGCCAGCAGGTGGAAGATTGCTGGAAAAAACTTCCCTCTGTTGTTGTGGAAGTTGATAGCTTAAATAAATTGAAGGAAGAACTAGACAAACTATTGGAGGGAATGAATAGATGAAATGGGAGGTGTCTCTTTTTCTTTTTTTGGGCTGATGATGTATAAGTTTGCTTTCTGGCATCATTTGCCACTGCTAATGCTAACTTTTCTACTGGTAAGAAAGCATTTATAACTTTTTTGCTGACGGAATTTGTGTAGATAATCTCTAGATTTTTACACAGTACACCATGAAGAATCAGCGACCAGCTGTGTGTATAAAATGTAAATTATACCCCAAAGTAACTTGCCTGCAAGTTACTTTGGGCAGTATAATTTACTTGGAAGTTTCAAAGAAGTTATTATTAATACAATGTTAATAATATGTTAGCCTATATTTTGTTTTAATTACACAATGTATCCTTGTTGACTAACTCTAAGCCAATTTTTTGCAATAGGATGCAGTATCTAAGTCACTTTCTCCTTCAATATAGTAGTCAGTTATGATTATAGGTACGATGGCTTGGACCAAAGCTAACACACACAGTTCATCCCAGTCCTACGAATCTATTTTTTATTAACATTATGCCAATTAATGTGTTAATAAAGAATTCAAATAGTAGTTTCCCAACTTTAATTAAATGCCCATGAAATGTTTTCTCTGTAAACAATACAGTATTATGCCTAGAGTTTAAAAGCAAAAATATTGTCGCAAATTAAGTAATCTGTATATAAATTAAAAAAAAAAAAAAAAAAACAAGCATTAAGAGATTAAACAAAACTAAAAATAAATATTCTAAACATTATACAAATTACCTTTTTCTCTGAAGTAATAGCTTCCACTGAGCACAAAATTTTTTCTTTTTCATAATTAATATTGAACAGCTGGTCTTTAAAATTAGTAAGCTCTGTATCCTTTGATATTAGATTTTGTTCAAGTTGCTTTTTGGTTAAATTTAAAATTTCATATTCATCTTGAAGTTTATCATACTCGACTTGTAATGTCTGAAAATAAAATAAAATAAAATAAAATAACAGATATTTCTGATAAGAAATAAACTGTTACTTATAGAAATGCAGTATTCTTTAATGAATAATAAAACTTATTGGCAAAAACACTAAAAAAAATCAGTTAAAACTGGAATGACAAAATTAGTAAAAAAGTAAAGTTTTTAATACTTTTTGCAGTTAAATGCCAATTTTTAATAATCTTTAAGTAAAATTAACAATTTTTTATAAAAACAATTTTGAAATTAATTTATCCTACTTTATTTTACAATCTGTGTTCATTATATAACATAACAAGCCACTCCTAATCAAGCATTTTTCCAGTTCATTATAACCTCATAATATATCATTGCCTAGTATAAATTTTAAAAATATTCATAGGCCATATCAAAGTTGATTTTAACCTTTGTTGTTATTTAATAATTATCCTGAACACAATTTATCATGATAAAAACATTGCCTTTCATATTATATAACTTACAATCATTAAATTAATACAGACTACAAAGCCCCAAAATCAGAGACACCAAGACTTAGGTTGCTGTTTTGGAAATTTTTTTGGTTATCAACAATAAGTAACTCAGTCTAACCAAGTATTTATCATATTACATTCATGGATTTAATTCAGTAGAACATTCATTTTTCCCATCACTAGCTGCCACACTACTATGTTATAATACTAACAACCCCAGTATTTATGAAACCCTAATTTTGTGATTCCCTTCAATATACATTGTGTGATTTTTTTCCCTTAATTTCTGAATTCTCAAGAAATCCCTGCCTTTTCAGTGTAAAAGTTTAATTTTTGTAAACAAAAAGAAAACACAGAGTCTGGCTATTCCTTTTGCTCTTGTGTTTTCTCTAGATTTTTTCTCTGATCTTGTTTATGGGTGGTGTGACCTTTCTGCATCCTCTGTATTTGGTGGTGACGGGCTCGAACCCCGGTCTAATCAAGAAGCGTGTGCTACGCACTGGTGCTCCTTCCCACCTGGCTACGGAGGCACCTATGAAGATGGAAACGGTAACAATAGCTCTCTTGCAAAGTTGGTTGAATTTGGGTATTTAATTTCTGTTTCATCACAAAGCCATGCCATCGCTCCTTTTATATTGAATAAAGTTTTAACTGACTCATCATTTTGCATTTCTGAGAGTTCTTCTTGGTACTGCATTGATACATCAGACAAATCCACTAACACTGGTTGCATCATCCAGGTTGGAAAATCAATTTGTTTTAAATCAGAAAACCTTTCTTTTAAATCAGCGGACAAAATTTTCAGATGATCAACAATAACAAGTACAGCAGTATCAGTCACTTCACATTTTTTCAGCCAACGAAACTGTTCAAAATTTTTGTTACAAATATATTTTTGACATAATTCAATAAATGTAATGAAACCAAATATTTTCGCTTTTGCATTGACGAGAGTTTTATTTGTTCCTTGAAGTTGTTTATTTAATATATTTAGTTTTTCAAAGATATCGGCTAAATAACTTACAAATGCTTTACCATCGACCGTTAACAAATGCTTCATTTCATGTTTGTCACTTAAAAAGTCACTAATAGTATCAAATAGTTCCATAAATCTTTTCAAGCAGTTCCCTTTCAAGAGCCACCTTACTTCAGTGTGAAGTAAAAGTCTCACATGGTCTGCATTTTGTTCTTCACAAAAAAGCTTGAAGAGACACTCACATTTGGCATTAGTTTTAATAGCATTGACACACTTTATAACTGATTTTAGTACTTCATTAAGAACAGGTGAAATATTTTTAGTTACCAAGTTTTCCCTATGAATAACACAATGCACAAGAAGCATTTCTGGATTCTCATCTTTCATCAATTTTAAGCAGCCATTTTTCTTGCCCATCATATTAGGAGCACCATCTGCAGCACAAGATGTTATATTTTTCATTGGTATATTATTGTCATCTAAGTAATTTTTTAGCTTATTATATATATCTTTGGAGGTAGTGGTGCTCTCTAATGATTTACAGAATAACATTTCTTCAGCAAAATTACCTTTATCAATATATCTTACATAAGTTATCAGTACAGCTTCGCTGTCTCTCAAAGTTGATTCATCCATTTGCACTGAGAATTTTCTTGTTTTCAGCTCAAGTTGTATTTCAATATCTTCATTCATTTCATCTATTCTTCTGCTAACAGTATTGTTATTGAGTGGCATAGCTTTCACATCTTTGTCATCTTTTTCCAGAACTGTTTTAAGAAATGCTGATATTGATGGTTTGATTAAATTCTCTCCTATAGTATGATTTTTCCAAGATTTAGCAATGAGTAAAGAAATTTCATAACTAGCCTCAAGAGTACGATTGAGCATGAGCAATAAACAGAGACTTTAATGTTGCTGTATGAGCAATAAACAGAGACTTTAATGTTGCTCTTTTTTCAAAATTCTTCTTTAAAGTTTGCAAGTAATTTAAATCTGAATTTACATGAGCATTATGTTTCGCCTTCAAATGTGTCTCAAGATGACCTCGCTTTGTTGATTCGTTGGTCAAGCATTGTTGGCATAAAAGACAAAAAGGCGACCTTTGATCGTGGACAGTGGGTATGAAACCAAATTTTAAGTATTCCTCTGAATACTGACGAACGTTTTTTTTACTTTCACTACTCATTTTACTGTGCAACTGAAAGAAATAAATATAAGATAAATCAAAAACTAAAAATAAACTATGCATTAAAGTTAATTTAATTTTATTTTAATATATCAAAATTAATTATTAGTATGCTTTTTGAATGAATAAATCACACAAATTACTGAATTCGGGCTATTAAATCTGTGGTCTCTGTGAACAAGCAGATAAGTCTAATTTGTCAAAAATGAGATAAGTGCACTATAATAAAGTATTTATTATTTACTATTATGTGACATGCAGATATCTTCGTTATTGTAGTTTTAGCGTGAGTAATAAATATTTGTATATTTGAATATATGCATGTTTATATGAGAGTGTGAAGTTTATTTTTCCTCTCCTGCAAATTCGAGTTTTTGGACTTATTTGCTTATTTACTGAGACCACAGAAATATACATATACGACAAATACATACCATTGTGTATCACGGTTTTTCATTAATAATAATTCTGTGCGCAGACAAAGTAATTTTTTATTTTAATCTGAGATCGCCAAACCTATCCAAATGTACAAAGCCCAAACGAGCGTTTGTATGAAAGGAATTACCTATTTCATATAACATGTGGAGTTTGCGGTAGGCTACAGTAGACAACCACTTTGCTTGCGCATTGCGCATGGCATAAGCAATCGTCCAATACAGTACGTACTATTCCTTTACTAGGCATAGTAAGCAATACTCTCCAAACAAACTGTAATTGATATTACTCCAAACTTTCAAGTGCGGCTCTATAGAAAGTACAACATTTAACGAATGCTTATTTCCAATTGAGATACCAACAATTCTTCTTTTGTACAAGTTAAATCATAGTAGGTGGTTGTTTTAAACTCTAGACGAGCAATTTTTGAATTGCCCCCCCGAACAATAAAATTTCCCCCATGTGGGGCGTGGGACCCACGTTGGGAAACACCGCTTTAGAAAAATATAACAAAAAATAACATTTTACTTTTTCTTCTCAGAGTAGATATCTTTTATATTATACCGATTTTGTAATGAAAGGATAACAGCAATTCAGAAATTAATATTTCTCTTAGTGTATGAGGTTCTGGTTCAATGATATTTCTAATTTACTGAATAATACTATTTCAGAAGATGATTTTAGTGCAGCTACATGATGAGAATGGACAATAACCTTTAATTCATTGAAGAAATTACATCTCAAAAGAAAAAAATCATTTGCTAATATCTTACCTGAAAATTATGCAGATGTTGATTTGCTACAGAAGAGAGTGTTTCTACCTCATGCCCAGTATGTTCAAGTTTCTGACAGAGGTCATCTTTTTCACTGGTTACTTCTAATAACTATTAAAAAAAAAAAAAAAAAAAAAAAAAAAAATCAAATGCTACATGTTGAAATTTCAATGTTGTGCTGTAGCAAGTTTCAACTTGTTATAATGTGTGGTAACTCATCTGGATATAGAAATGCATGGATCACTCATTTATCTACAATCAACCTGAATTAGCATTTATTGTTATTTGGTTTTTTTTTTAGGAGCATTAGCAACTAAGGCCATATTGCTCCGGGATATGCGGTGGTCATTCCCTGACCTTTCCACATCCTCCGTATTTGGTGGTGACGGGCTCGAACCCCGGTCTAATCAAGAAGCATGTGCTACGCACTGCTGCTCCTTCCCACCTGGCTACGGAGGCGCCTCCTGAATTAGCATGCATTGCATAGAATTTCATGTGCTTCATTGCATTTTAAAATGAGTGACTTTACTGAGTGGCAAATTTTTCATCAGATACCCATAAAATGTTATAGAAACAATATCCAGCACCTTCAAAGAAAATGCTGGATATTGTTTGAAGACTTTTTAGTGGCAGCCTTTCAACTCCAAGAACAATGAATGATTAAATTGTGTTTAGCTTACTGGCATTTAACTATCCAAAAAGTTCCTCGTGAAACTGATATTTCTTATGAGACATATCAATCAATTTTAACACAAGATTTGTGAAGGCAATGTGTTTCAGCCAAATCTGTATTTTGCATCTTCATTGATCACAGAGTGGAGAGTTATAGAAGATCTTTGTCAACATGCTGCTGCTGACCAACAGTTTTTTTTTTTTTTTCCATCATTACTGGCAATGACTATGACCCAGAAACACAGCCCGGTGCTTTCAATGGAACATGGTCCTCCATGACAGAATAGTAATTTTGGTTACTTATCACTAGGTTCAAGTCCTGTCACAGACTGAAGGAATTTCTAAAGGCTTCATTAATCAGGGCTGTTTTTAGCTAATCTCAGGTGGAGAGATAATTAGAGTTCCTACTAAGAATTATTCCAGGTTTTTCAGGCTACACAACACACAAAGTGTACTGTGAAAACACATTTATACAGATACAATACACAATGGCACAGTATGGTGTAAGAAGCTGATGAGCTAAAACCCATCTTCTCCAAGGCCCAAAAATGGGAGATAATCTTGATCAAATGTGAAGACTATAGTTTTCCTATTTTTTGACTCGAAAAGCATTGTTCGATTGGAATACTGCACAGTACACTGCTATAATTTAAACAATAGAACTGCAGTTCTATGGCGATTTGCAAAATGCTGCTCAAAGAAAACAGCCAGAAAAGTGGGCTTCAGGGAATTGGCATGCATAATGAATACTTTGCAATTTTCTCAAGAACTGATTGCAAACTATTGTATCTATGGTTCCCCCAACTGCTATACTTACTGATATAGCTCCCTTTTATTTTATTTTATTTTTTTAAAAGCTTAAAGATTCCTTGAATGGCCACAGATTGCAATAACTAAAGAAATTATTTAGAATGCAACACAGGAACTATGAACAATTCTAAATGAAGCATAACGGGAATGCATCAGGAAGGAGCAAGTAAGCTTCAACATTTTCAAATATAAATTCAATCTCTGAACATTTTGATTGCATCTCATACATTACAATTCTAAAAATATATAGTGTGCAGCCACTTTATTAGGTACACGTACTTAGTAGCACGTTGAGCCTGCTTTATCCTTCAAAACAGCCTGAATTCGTCTAGACATGGATTGAACAAGATGCTGAAAACGTGCAGGAATGGAGTACCATGCAGACATGAGTGTGTCACGCAGTTCCTTGAGATTCCTTTTTATGTATGACCGGTAATTGGTGCATTATAGCCTCGGTTGCTGATGCGCCAATAAAACCCAAACCAAACCCTTGAGATTCGACAGAGGCATAGGCCTGCAGTGAACAGCCCTTTCCAGCTCATCCCAAAGACGTTCAATAGGGTTGAGATCCGCAGACTGAGTGGGTCACTGCAGCAAAGAAAAGTCATTGTCATGTTCCTGGAACCATTCCATAGTGATTCGGGCTTTGTGCACTGGCGCATTATCATGCTGGAAGTAACCGTCTGACTGAGGATAAACTGTCAACATGAAAGATGCACTTGGTCAGCAACAATGTTTAGGTACGATGTGGCATTCAGATGTGAATCTATGGGTATCAATGGACCCGACGTGTGCCAAGAAAACATTCCCCACACCATAACACTGCCCCCCCCACCTTGCACAGTAGTCGTCAGATATGACGGGTCCAAGGATTCATGTTGTTTTCACCAAATTCTGAGCCTTCCATCAACATGATGTACCAGGAACTTCGACCCGTCAGACCAAGCAACTGTTTTCCAATCCTCGATAGTCCAGTGCTGGTGTTGCTGTGCCCACAGGAGGCATGCTCTCTTGTTCTTCATTGATAACAAAACTACGCGATGTGGCCGTCAGCTGTTGTAGCCCATTCATGACAAAGTGCAACTAGTGGTCCGTTGCGATATTTTGTTCTGCACACCAAGGTTGTATTCTGACATGATGTGTGACATTGTGGCCCGTCTGTTTGCTTGCACAATTCTAGCCATCCTCCTCTGACCTCTCTCATCAACAAGCGATTTTCTTCTACAGGAGTGCCATTGAGAGGATGTTTTCTGTTTGCTGCACCATTCTCGATACACCCTTGAAACTGTGGTGTGTGAAAAGTTCAGGAGAACTGCCATTTCAGAGATGCTTTGTCCAGCACATCTTGCACCTACTAACATGCCACATTCGAGGTCCATCAGATCACTCCTTTTCCCCATTCTTGCTATGGTTTGTACGCTTAACTGATACTAGAAAGGTTGTTCTGCTGCATTTATATCCACAACTGTGGTCATGTGACTTGCAACGTTGTGGGACAAAATCTCTACTGATGCTTCATGGGCTGGGTTGGATAGCCCAAGTTTCTTTAAATTCCTTCTTCCTCCTCCTCCTAGTGTGACCAGCATCACATCAGCCATGCCATAAGTTCGTGTCAGAACTGGAGAAATGCCACTGATAAACAGGCAGTGGGAGGTATATGAGAGCGAAAGCTGCAATTTTATATCGGGAGTCTACCCAATCTTACCATTTAAAACAGAATGGCGGTATATTTGGTACACTATGCTGTAAATTTCCTGAGGTTAGGGGAAGGTGTATGAGAGTGAAAGCTGCAATTTTATATTAGGAGTCTACCCAATCTTGCCATTTAAAACAGAATGGCAGTCTATTTGGTACACTGTGCTGCAAATTTTCTGGGGAGCGAGGGAAGGGTAGCTCTTGATGAGATCCATAGCTATTTCTACAAATAAATATACATGGTTAAAACAATAAGTTCTGGCACCACTAAAATAATAATTTATTTTTTGTTGCAATATTTTTGGGTTTGCAGTAGATGGCAATGCCATTTTCTGCTTTCTTCAAAAGCATATGAGTAAGGGCAAGTTTTTGTTTTCTTCCAGTTTGAGTGTGAAGCTAATATTTTTGCTTATGCTGTTTTATGTAGGAGTGAAAATTTCTTAAATTCTTCTTGATGTGGTTCCATATAAAGAAAATATCATCAGAGAGTTGTTGATTATTTTCTGGTGGTGGTGATGGGGACCTTCGGCACTTCAGACTGAAGGTCTGGCATAGAGGCCCAGGTTTGCCAAGCTTAACTTCTTTTGGACAGAAAATTTACTCGACACCAGACATGGGCCTAGGTGACTGAGATTGATGATATCTCAGATATCATGTTTTGAGAGAAGCAGAGTGGTCCTGTGTGTGTGTGTGTGTGTGTGTGTGTGTGTGTGTGTGTGTGTGTGTGTGTGTGTGTGTGTGTGTGTGTGTGTGTGTGTGTGTGTGTGTGTGTGTGATCATTAGCCAAGACTAGCTGTAAGTCTGTGTCTAAGAGATGGATATTGGAAAACACCAAAAGAGTGGGAACTGATAAATTTTGGTTAGTAAAACTACTAGCCATTTGGCAAGCATCTGCCCTGGAACATCTGCTTTCATAGCAAACTGGAAAGAAGTACTAAAGACTTCCTTTACTCCCCCTTCCCTACCCCACCAGGGATGGGGAGCATCAACACCAGGTGTAAAAGATGGCAGAATGGTTGGCACTGGGGGCTCAATACTGATGACAATTTTTGAGGAAATAACGTGGCATATATCATCAACGAGATGGATTCAGACGTGTACAGGAGGTGGGATGATTGCACCTCAGACTGAGGGTCTACTGTAAATGCCATTATGGAAGGTTCCCCCCTCCCAAGTTTGGGCTGGCCATGGTCCACTGGTGAGTATGCATGGTCACAATGAATTTGTGAACTCTTCTGGACTTGGATTTGTGGAGAATAAATGTAAATTTATACATTTTAATTATTATTTAATGTATTCGAGTCTTCAGATTTTCATCCATTTGGAGGGGGATCCCACCTTACTTTTAGAACTTTTTCTTCCAATTTGAGAGAACAAACCCTAGATATTTTTGTTAAGCAACCTTCATAGGAAGCTGATTAATTCAGTCAAAACGAGAAGAAAACCCAAAAATGTTTCCACCCATTCCAATATAGATTAACTCAATCCAATAGTTTTCTATCGCAGGTTGAAACAGCAGTTAGAAAAGCCCTCGGCAAAAGTGTTAAGGGGCATTATTTGACTGGATGTCAAAATAATGCCCCTTAACACATCAGCAAAAAACAGCACAAAAATTTCAAAGCTTGATATAATTTATGCTGCTTGAGCACTACACTGCTAAATAAATGGCCAAATCTATATATTTTCTATGATTTAGAGGAATCTTCTACTCAATCTCTACACCAATATATTTCTTTTTACAACTTAGGAATTTTACAGTATATAATTATAATGAAAAACAATTAAAATATTATAAATGAGAATGGGCCTGTGGCACTGGATTCCATAACATAGAGAATCCAGCTGAACAGTGAAAGCAGTAGCTAAAATAAATTTTAATACGGTAAATAGGAGCTTTCGGGATAGCATATCCCTTCATCAGTTAAGTACATACACACATGGAAATGAAAACATAACATAAAATGTTAGGAATGGAATAAACTAAAATAAACAGTGAGTGTTCAGATAACTGAAAGAGCATGCACGTGAATGTGAGAGTGTTTAATCACTTACTATGTCGAATCAGGTGATTGTTGTTCGCACCTGATGCATATATTGGCTGACTGCCAGCATTTGTCGTGCTTTAAAACTACAGACTCCAAAATTGGGTGTAGCCTTGTACCTCTATTGTAGTTTAAACGTTGCGACAGCTAGATATGTTTAGGGACTCTAACCACAGGCAGTGATGGTAGTGACGAGATTGGTCAATCACCTCACTGTCACGGTTGGGATTGAGGTCATGTTGAGTTGACCAGAAATGCTCTGCGACTGCAGAGTGCACAGAGTCACCTAGGCAGATAGACCTACCGTGTTCTGCAAGGTGGTCCTGGAGACGCCTGGAGCTTCCCCCACATAGCAGCTGCAGAATCATGGCAGGTTTCTAAAGTAAAAGCTGATCTCACCAACTATCCATGTCTTGGACAATCACCAAGCGCACTACAAGTACAAGAACTTGCAGCTCGCCCCCTCATGACAGCGAGATGGTATCTACCACTTATATTCCATATTACCCGGGCACCTCAGACCACATTTCTAGAATCTTATGAAAAGTACTGCGTAAAGGGTTTGCAACTTCCTGTTATAGGTTTGCAATCTCTGGTCTCGAGAATAAACCATCGCATAAAACACCCATCGCCCCTCTTTTATGCAGCGGTATTGTATACCAGATCACTTGCCATGATTGTGGCAGCTGCTATCTGGGGGAAAGCTCCAGACATCTCCAGAACTGCCTCGCAGAACATGATAGGTCCATCAGCCTAGGTGACTCTACCATCACAGAGCATTTCTGGTCAACTCGACACGATCTCAATCCCACCCATGACAGAAAGGTGATTGACCAATCTTGTCACTACCATCGCCGCCTGTGGTTAGAGTCCCTAAACATATCTAGCTGTCGCCACATTTTAAACTGCAATAGAGGTACAAGACTACACCCAATTTTGGAGTCTGTAGTTTTAAAGCACGACAAATGCTGGCAGTCAGCCAATATATGCACCAGGTGCGAACAACAATCACCTGATTCGACATAGTAAGTGATTAAACATTCTCACGTTCATGTGTGCACTCTTTCAGTTATCTGAACATGCACTGTTTATTTTAGTTTATTCCATTCCTAACATTTTATGTTATGTTTTCATTTCCATGTGTGTATGTACTTAACTGATGAAGGGATACGCTGTCCCGAAAGCTCCTATTTACGGTATTAAAATTTATTTTAGATACTGCTTTCACTGGTTCAGCCATATTCTCTATGTTAAATTAAAATATTATAATAAACAAATAATATATATAAACAATTAAAATATTATAATTACCTGTTTCTTAGTCTCATTCAATTCTTTCTTCACTTTGATTGCAAGAGCTTTAAACTTAACCATTTTATTTTCTGATTCTTTCAAAGCATTCTGCAGCTTTTCTGTAGGATTGTTTTCATTCTGGCAAAGGACACTGTCATTGTTCTTTTGCAAAGACTGAAGTTTTTCTAATAAGGCATATTTTTCTGACTGCAAACTATGAATCTGATTAGATGTAGCTTCTGCGCTGTTTGTGAGTAATTTTATTTTATTCTCTAACTCAGGCATGGTTTCAAATTGCAATTTATTAAGCTCTTTGGTGCATGTGTCTTTGTCTGATACAGTAGCATTTATCACCTCTTTGGATTCCTTGAGTTCATTTTCCAGGACGAAAATGTTCTCATTTAACTTCTTTTCTGTTGTCTCCAGTAGTTCTACTTGTTTTTCTAAATCATTCTTTTGTTCCTTCAAGATGGAAATGGAATTTTCATGATCATTTAGTTCTTTCCTTAACTGTCCTAATTCTAACAGTAAATCTTCAAGAGAACTTTTCAGAACAAGCTCGTTATTGTTCTCAATGTCAAATGCCGTTTGTGTTTCAACATGATGTAACTGCTGTTGCTTTATTCTCTGACTATATAGTTGTTCTTCAAATGTATATGCAAGTTGTTTTTCATTATTTAACTCTTGATGGGAAATAAGCAGTTGCTGTTCTAAAGTTTCAAGTTTTTCCTTGAAACTTTCTTCAGAATATTTTAGCTGCTCTATAGTGCTTAAAGAACCTTCTAACTTTTCCTCTTTTTCTTGTATTAAAAAATTCAAGGATTCAATCTCTGATTCCAAATCTTTATTCTTCTGAAGTAATTTATCTTTTTCATCTGAAGCATTGTTAAATTCTTCCTTCATATTATCCAGGACTTTTTTTGATGATTCTAAAACAAAAATTTCTTCCTCCAAGTTGTTCACTTTTCCTCTCAGATTCAAGAACTCATTTTCATTTTCAACATTTAAACTTTCAAAATACCTTACTTTTTCTGAAAGAGTGTGAATTTTATTTCCAGCTGATTTTAAATCATTATCTTTTGTTTCTATTTGTGAAGTTAGCTCTTCAATTTGGTTTAAAAGGTCATCCATCTGACAATGAATCTTTTCTGTTAACTCTGCCTTAGAATGAAGTTCCTGTTGCAATTCTACTGCTTTCAAATTAGCTGCTTGAAGTTGTTCTTTCAACATCTGAACTTCATCAAAAACAGACTTATTCTCTACAGTACTATAATTTTCCAAAATGTCACTTGAATTCTGTGCTACAAAATGATTATTTTCTTTAGGTGATATACTATTTAATCTATAATCTTCATTACTTGAATTTTCTACATCAATTAAATCAATCTCTGAATGCAGATCACTGTTTAGTGTTCCTTTATATATATTATTATGCTTTATTCCATTTATCATAATTTCTTGTATATTATTAAGATCATTAAGTATACTTTCTCTTTGATTCTCAAGGTCAGAAACCCTTATAATTATTTCCTGCATAGAATGCATTTCCTCTTCTTGTCTTTCTATTGTCATATGCAAATAATTATTAGCTACATTTAATTCTTGAAAATGCTTTTTTAACTTATCTAGCTCTTGATGAGCTGTTCGCTCCCTTTCTTCTGTTTCACATAATTCTTTCTCCAATTTTCGAATATGTAGTGTATCATTTTCAAGATCTGCTTCTAGACACTTAATTCCAAGTTTCATTTTTTCACTTTCCTCTCTAAGTTCTTTTGCTTCATATTCTACAAATTGCTGAAGATCTTTTACCTGAATGAGCTCATCAACTAAGTTTTCTTTCAGCTGAAGAGTCTCAGATAATTTTATTTCCAAATTAGATACCTTCATTAAAGAATCCTTCATTTTTGAAAGCAACTCACCACTACCTTTTTTCAATTTAACTATTTCTGAAATGTGCATTTCTTTTTCTTCATTTAAAATATCAATAGTGTTTTTATGCTTCAAAATTTCTTCTCCTAGTGCAGTAGCTTCAGATATCAAATCCCTTATTTGAATATGGAGGCAATCAGCTTCTTCAGATTTAATTTTCAAATTTTGTGAACAAATAGCATTTACATCATTATTTTCCATTATTGTTTTTTCTAATTGTTCCTTTGTACTTCTAAGTGTTGATACCTCATGCCTAAGTAACAATAACTCTGCCTTTTCATTATCATAAGCTTCCATTTTCAGTTTCCAAGATTCACATTCTTTAGATGACTCATCATAACATTTCCTAATCCTTTCATTTTCTTCAAGAAGATTTCCAATTTCTGTTGTAGTCTTTTGTAACTGAGCAGACAGGTCATCATTATCAGTAACATATGAACTTATTTTTGCATTCAGCAGTTCTAATTCTTTCTCTAAAGAAATTTTCTCATTTTTCAAGATTTCTAATTCTTCCTTTCCCCCTTCATAAGCTTCCATTTTTAATTTCCAAGATTCACATTCATTGGCTGCCACTTCATAACAGCTCTGAATCCTTTCGTATTCCTCAAGAAGACCTTTATTCTCTATTGAAGCCTTTTGCAACTGAGTAGACAGTTCATTATTATCCTTAATATATGAAATTATTTTGGCATTTGATAACTCCAGTTCTTTCCCTAAAACATTTTTCTCAATTCTTAAAGTTTCTAACTCTTCCTTTTCACTTTCATAAGATTCCATTTTTAATTTCCAGGATTCATATTCTTTAGCTGACTCCTCATAACAGCTCAGAATTCTTTTATTTTCCTCATGAAGAAATCCATTTTCGACTGTAGCTTTTTGTAGCTGAGCAGACAGCTCATCATTACTCGTAAAATATGAAGTTACTTTGGCATTCAACAACTCTAATTCATTCTCTAAAGAAATTTTCTCATTTTGCAAAATTTCTAACTGAACAATATTATCTTTAGATTCTTTAAATGACTGTAATGAGCTCAATGCAGTATCACGTGCCTCAGTTAAAATTTCAACTTGATTTTGTAGCTCCTATAGAATTAATGAAAAAAAAAAAAAGATTTAAAATTGTGATTTTAATATGAAATTATGTAATAAAACCAATATAAAAGATTTAAAGCTTAAAAATGCACTAAGGACACAAAGTTAAGAAACAGTTCTATTTATCAAGGAAACAAAACACAGCTTATTGATTAAAATTATAAAAAATCTCCTAATTCACATTTGCACTCCTACCCCACTGTTTGATTTGCTCTCGCTCTCGCTCTCTCTCTCTCTCTCTCTCTCTCTCTCTCTCTCTCTCTCTCTCTCTCTCCATTTTCCCCAGTAAACTTTTGTTCTTTCTCTCAAATACTCTAACCCGCTTATTATTTTGGGACAATTTTAAAATTACAATAAACTGGTAAACATCAATGTACTTTACTTGGCAGGTAATCTAATGATTGAGGTGGAGTTCAAAAAAGATTTTTATTCACCCAGAAGTAGTTGTCATAGAAAGATGAAATTTTTTTTTCCCTGTTTGATACCTTTAAATCTCTATAGCAACCAGACAAATTTTGGTTTCGATCTGACAATTCATTTTTTTTTTCTTTGCAGTACTGAATGAAGTGAAGTGTCCCAATGGATAAGTGAAATACAAATCAGTGATTCAGTTCCTTTTTCTGCAAGGGAAAACACCCAAAACAATCCATAAAGAAATCGTCGCTGTTTATGGAAGAGACTGTCCAGATTACACTGTAGTTGCACACTAGTATAAACAATTCAAATGTGGAAGAACCTCAATACATGATGAAGAAATCTCAAGATGTGCAGCAACTGCTGTAAGAGGAATGTTGCAAAAACAGAGGCATTAATTCTGGAAGATTGCTGTACTAGTGTCAAAGAACTAGCTGCAGAGATCCAAATTAGTGTAGGGTCTGAGGAGAATAAGTTTAAGGCTCAGCTGGACAGGTATTTCGAACGAACAGAGGGGTGAAGTGGAAGTGGTTATTTTTATTTATTTATGTTACTTTTTTTTTTTTTTTTTTTGGCTGATGCTGCATAAGCTTGCTTTCTTGCATCAAATGCCTCTACTAATGCTAATGCTAATGCTAATATCATCTGTCAACAGTTACATATGAGTAAAGTGTCTGCTAAATGAGTTCCCAGATTTCTGGCTCCTTACTAGAAGAAGAAGAAAAAGGCACAATGTGAACATGAAATGTTGTCCACGTGCCAGGAAAAACTGAAATATTGCTGCATCCTGCTTATTCCACTGATACTGCACCCTCAGATTTCTACCTCTTTCCTGCCCTGAAATCCTTTCTTCATTGGAAAATGCTTTGCTGCTGCTGATGATGAGGTGATTTCTGTTGCCGAGTTATGGTTTGAAGGAGTTAGAGGATTTCTACAAAATTGACCTGCCGAAGTGTATTGAGAGATAGCCCAAATGTGTCATTTTGTCTGTTGGTGAATATTGCTGAAAAAGTGTAATACATCGTGTTTGTTTCAATCTTCTATCACAACTACTTCTGGGTGAATACAAATCATTTTTGAATCCCCCCCCCCTCTTCATTAAGAAATCAAATTACAGTCTGAACCTGGATATTTGCAATCATATGCGACCACTACAGTGAAGTCACCCTCATTAGAAGTTTATTCCTGTGCCATCTGGCAACACGGGAACTTTGCTGCATCTTGAAGGCAACAGTCTTGGTAAACTGCTTCACATTTTTGCTAATTCACATACTGACACCATTAGAGCCACACAAGTTAAATTTTGTCTCTCATGAAAAAAATAATAGCATATTACTAATTCCAGGCTAACTGACATATTCTTGGTCCATTTCAGTTGAGTCTCACAAACAATTTTTTTGTAAAGAGAGGAAGTGAAATTTCAGATTTCTTCTGACAAAAAATTTAATCCATAAACCATTTGCAATTTGTGGAACTAAAAACTTTTTCCTATGAAAGGCTTTCAATTCCATAGCAAAAAATCATCCAAAAAATGGAGCCCTTAAACCTTTTTTGCCAGAAAGCCAAATGGGGGTGATGTGAGTGCTCAGAGATTGGATATGTTAGACAACTGTATTGGAACATGTACAAATGGCACAGAACTTTTCTTTCATTTATTTCAAAACTGAGCTGAAATAGCTCTACAGATTTCAAGATGAAAGTTTTTAATAATTACAATACTCAATGGATGGTAGGTCTGACATAAACCTACGACATCATTTAGAGATGTTTAAAAATAAATATTTATACAAAATATTTATTTTTAAAACAGCACAATTTCAGTGATTTATTTATATACTTTTAAAGTTTTCAAGGTGTTGCAAATTTTTTGTATGAAATGTATATTATTTTACCAAAATTACTGGGATACTAAGGGAAAGACAACAATGGTTTATGGATTAGATTTTAGTATTGTATTTTGGTATTGGATTTTAGTATTTTGGTATCAGGTCTCCTCATCTGTAGTGCAGCATGTGGTCTTTGTGGAACACTTTCCATCAGTTTACAACACATATTGATGAAAATATTTTTCCATTTCTCCAGAACAGGTTCTACTGCCTGATCAGATCAGTTCTCTGGGCAGGCCAGATCCATCAGCATCATATTACTCTACCTCAACTAAACTATCATCCACTGGGTTTGTGACAGCGTATTGTTATAGAGGGCAAAAATATAAGGTGACACAAATAAAACTGAATCAGCATTAAGAATGACATTATCAAGAATGTCACAATATAAACCTTTCCAAAAGGTACTATCTACAAAATCCATCAACCTAATGCCATATCGTGAAAAATAGGCACAAACCATCAAGTTTTCTCCTCACTCCGACTCACCAATACTTTAGTAAATACTGTATATAGTAACAATAACACAGAAGGTTGTCAACCTGCGGCCCTTTCAACTCCACCCAGATAAAATAAAACTTCTTTCTTGTTTTCCTGAATAAAAAATTAACTTCGAATTGTGGCAAAATTAATTAAACTGGTAATTTTATTTTTACATTAGTGTTTGCCTATAGAGCATTTTTAAAAAATCTTCTTTCAGGATACTCTTAAAAAGATGTGAGCTAAACAACCTTCTTTAAAAAGGATCTGCATCAAAGAAGTGAAATATGAGAGTGTTGGTGTTTGTGTAGTCACTCAATGATCATTTTCTTATTTGTGCAAGAAGCAATCTTGTCATACACCGATGAGTCAAAACATTATGACCACCTACCTAATATGATGTTGGTCCTCCACGTACAGCTAAAACAGCTCATACCTGGTGAGGCATGGGTGCCAAGATTTCTAAATATGTTGTGTGGTATCTGGTACCAATATATAACCAGCAGATCCTTTAACTCCTGTAAGGTCCATGGTTGAGACACCACAGATCGGAGTTGCTGTTCCAGCACACACCACAGATGTTCGACGGGATTGACGTCTGGGGAATTTGGAGGCCAGGGCAATACCTGGAAATCTTCCTCATGTTTCGTAAACCAGTCTCGAAAAATCCGGGCGGAGTGGCATGGTGCATTATCCTACTGAAAGACGGCACCACCAGAGGGGAAGACCGTTGCCGCGAAAGGGTGTACCTGGTCAGCAATGATGTTTAGGTAGGTGGTAGACGTCAGAGTGCCTGGCACATGTATGACTGGACCCAGGGTATCCCAGCAGAACATCGCCCAAAGCATGACACCGCTGCCACCGGCTTGTTTTCGTCCCACGGTGCATGCAGGTGCCATCACTTCCCCAGGTAAATGACACACACGTACTCATCGGACCAGACGACCTTCAATCACTCAAGGTCCAGTTTCAATGTTTGTGTGCCCATTGTAGGCCCTGTCGCCGTTGAACCATGGTTAACATGGGCACTCAGAGTGGCCTGCGGCTACGCAGCCCCATTTTCAGAAGGGTTTGAGTACTGTGTGTTGTGACACATTACTCCCATCACCAGCATTTCAATTACCAGCAAGTTGCATCATAGTCGCCCTTCTGTTGCCACATACCATCTGGGAGAGCCTTCGCTCACCTCGAACATCGATGAGCTGTGGTCGTCCAACACCTTGCCGACAGTTCTTGAGTTTTCTCTCCTCGGACCACTTTCAGTAGGTACTAACCACGGCTGACTGTGAGCATCCCACCAGCCATGCCGTTTTGTATATATACTCCGACTCAGTCATCTGGCTATTACAATTTGGCCTTCGTCAAACTCACTTAAGTCTGCTGCCTTTCCCACCTGAAGAACAAGAGTAACACTGATTAATGAAGCTCAGTATCAGGTGTTTTTTATACCATGTCCCAACCTGTGCACGTGCCGTAGTTCATCCACAGTTTCTTCAATTTGTATAACAACTCACTGGTCATAATGTTTTGGCTCATCGGTGTATGTCATAATGAAAAAAGTCAAGAAACTTTCTCACTTTTATGTTCACAAAAGATGTAAGCTTTTGATTATGTTTTCTTCTTAATATCAAACAGTAATTAATATCAAACTTAATATCAAAATTCCAGTGATTTCTGTAAAATGTGCACTGATTTATATTCATACATTAAAGCATATTTTTAAAAGAATAAGAGAAGCATACCTCAATATGATATGTAGAACACTTCTGTATGGTACGCTCCAGAAATTAAAACGAAAACGATTTTAAAAAAATCAAAAATCTTGCATTACACTAAGAAATAATTAACAATAATTAAAAATCAAATGAACAAAATTAAAAATTAAGAAAAAAATTAATTTAAAGAAAAAAATGCAAAACGATTTTGAGGTATACTTCTCTTATTCTTTTACAAATATTGATATCAATGTAGAACGTATTGAGCATTATAGCTCTGGTTCATACTATTAAAGCATATTATAGTATTTTTCATGCTAAATTTCTTAATTTGGTGATTAGGTTAAATTCAAATTGAGGAAAGACAGTTGTAGAATAGATCTGCGGAAATTTGCCTTTAGCTGGCAGGTTATTGACTGCTGGAACAAACTTCCATCTGATGCTGTGGAAGTTGAGAGCTTGAATAAATTCAAGGAGGACTGGACAAACTTTTAGAGGGAATGGATGTGTGAAATTTTTTTTTTTTTTTTTTTTTTGGCTGATGCTACATAAGCTCATAAAGCTTGCTTGCTTGCATCACATGCCTCTACTACTACTACTAATCAAGAATACTTATGTTTCCATTTTGAGGTAAGCTTGCATCACACACTGAATGGCTAAAATGGTAAGGTCTGAAGAAAACTGATCTGAAGGAAAAAAAACAATTTTTCTTACTTTAGATCAGTTGTCCTCCAGTGTTTCAAATACAGCATAAAATAGCTTGAAAAAGACTGTTTAATAATATTTGTAAGAAGTTTCATCTTTCAGTGCAACATAAAGCTTTCCTAAGTTCGTTAGTCATCAGCACAATATTCTATGTCAATTAAACACAGTATTCTAATTCAAGTAAATAATATAATAGATGTCATCATTTTTTTCTGAAATGATTATATCTATGGATATAATCATTTCAGAAAAAGCATGCAAATAAGAATTAGATACACAGGTTCAAAACTGCATAATTAAATTTAATATGTTGAAATGTTATGAAAATTAAATGAATTTGCTTCTGATTAAAAAGTTATCTAGATAACAATGAAATCAAATGAAAAGTTAGATGTAGTTAGTAAGTATTTAGTAAGCACTTTTCACAGAGTGTTTTTGAAAAGATCCACTGCCTCTTTTTTAAAGAGGAAGAAAATGTTAATACATATTTTGGGAAATGGTTGATTGATTTGGATTTTATTGGCACATTAGCATCTAAGGCTATAATGCACCAAGACCATTGGGAAATGGAAAGATCCTCTTGTGGGTTCAATAAAACCAACTGGAAGACTGTATGTAGCCTGCAGGATGCCAAGTGGACAACTTAGGCCAAAAACTCCCACAAATGTTCTATGTCAGATAGAACATTTGTGGGAGTTTTTGGCCTAAGTTTCTGATCCACCCACCCTGTATGAATTGGTAACTTTTCTTATGAAAGATTGGTATTAGATTCCTGTAGGACACTTTCGGAGTCTTGTGGATTCCACGTCAGTGCCATCTTGGCTGCACACAGTGGTCAAAATGCTTTGTTGTATATGTACTGTACAACAAAACTCCATATCATATGAAAAGTGTAAAAAATTGCAGACATTATTACATATGAAAGTGAGCTAAACCTTATGTATAATAATGTAAGCAAACTGCACATGAACATCAGAGCTGTGTGTAAAAATTATGATGGGCAGAATATGCTCTGATTTACTTTCATGCAAGTATAAAATATCTTGTCTCATTCAAAACATAAACATGTTACAATATGCATTCTATAAACCTTACCTTATTATTGTTCTGTAATGTTAATACTTCATTTTCCAAACACTGACAAGTAGCAGTCAAAGTATTCATTTTCAACTTTAAGCATTCTATCTGCTCCTCTGCTGAATCATATTGCCTCCTCAGGTCCTTCTTCTGATCTTGAAGTTGATGCAATTCTTCTTGCAGTGCATTTTGTTCTGTTTTTTGGAAGCAGAGTTCTTTCTCCAATATCTGTATGTAAAAAACTCAGATGCAAATATCTGCTAACAAATTATTATGTAAAGATTGAACTTTTATGTAATATTGTACTATAGTAGTAGTAAAGTAAGTACAGGTACCAAGTCCCACAACTGATAATATCAGGACTGAGTTTTCAGACAATAAATCACATAATGGGAAATAAACTGACATTGCATTATAAGAGCACTAGGCCTAAGTTGGCTGTTATGCTGTAGAAAGGTTATATCAGTCCTTGCCCAATGTACAACATTATAAGTTTGTAATAAAATGACACTATTAGTTAATTAACATTAGGCTTTAATCTATTCAAAAATTGCCTTTAACTTACCATTTTCTAAACGAGAGTAGCAAACATTTAGGCTTAATTTAAATTAATGTTATTTACCAGATCACTACAGGGTAACAGTTCGACAGGTAGTGCCCTTGCAGCCAATATAATCAGTGGAAAACTCCAAGTTGCTCTCTTTTCTTTCCAGCTGCTACATGTAATGTGGTTTCTGGAGGTATTTGGTAAATACTGTATTTTATTGAACTATATATGTGTTTTTGAATTATCTAATGCATACCTGTAGGACTTTGGGTTCCAATCCTAGTTTGCTGTAAATACTAATATGAAGTCTTCTGAGCAATGCAAACAGGCTGCCAGAGTAGGTCATGGGGTATTGTCAATCATATACAAGAATTTTGCTAGTAGGGAAAAGGAGGTGATTATCCCTTTTTTGATTTGGTAGTTGTTGGCGCATCGGCTTCTGTGGCCATATTGCACCTCCCAAGGTTTTTGCAGTACTTTGATCCAAGCCCGAGGCGGGAATCGAACCCGCGACCTTTGGGTTGCCGGGCAGGTACTGATTATCCCTTTGTATAAGGCAATGGTCAGGCTACCTTGAGTACTGTGTACAGGTCTGGAGGCCTCATTTTAGGAAGGATGTAGAGTTTCTTGAGTGTGTACAGAGAGGGGCAACAAGACTTGTGAGGGGAACAAAGGAATCCTCTTACCAAGAAAGGTTTAAGTTCTGCAAATTGCAGTGGCTGGAGACTAGACACCTGCAAGGTAATTTGACTGAGGTGTATACGGCCTTCAATGGGCTGAGCAGGCTCAATTCTAATGGAATTCTTCCTCTTGCTCAGATTACGAACCTGAGGGGGCATAAATTCAAATTGAGGAAAGACAGTTGTAGAATAGATATGCAGAAATTTTCTTTTAGCCAGCAGTGGTTAATTGCTGGACCAAACTTCCATCTGTCATTATGGAAGTTGATAGCTTAAATAAATTTAAGGAGGAACTGGACAAACATTTAGAGGGAATGGATGTGTGAAATTGGAGGTTTTTTTTTTTTTTTTTTTTTGGCTGATGCTACATAAGCTCATACGCTTGCTTTCTGCATCACATGCCTCCGTTACTACTACTACTATTACATGTTAAAAGTAAAAAGTTAATATTCTGCCTCAAAATAGGATCATAAAATCTATATTTTTGGCCATATTAAATATTAAATTAATTAAAATTAGTAAAACTATTATTGGAACAGCAGAAATGGGTATATATGAGCTATTCTTCTCATCTGGCCATTATCCATTCAGAGCTACTGATGAGTAGGCAGAAAGATGGCCATTTGGATGAATGAATTTTCCTTTGTTGTTGTTTTTTTGGTTTTCAGGAGCATTAGCAACTAAGGCCATATTGCTCCGGGAATATGCGGTGGTCATTCCCTGACCTTTCCGCATCCTCCGTATTTGGTGGTGACGGGCTCGAACCCCGGTCTAATCAAGAAGTGTGTGCTATGCACTGTTGCTACTTCCCACCTGGCTACAGAGGCGCCGAATTTTCCTTTTCCCCCCTTCTTTTTTGTTAATTGTACGTAATTTAGATTTGTTTATCTAGATCAATGAGTGAAAACAACAGAGATCAGGAAAGGCAATTATCACTTAATGTGGCCCAACCGACCAAGTTTAGAGATCACATCTGGAATGCACACACTAAACATAGGATCACACAAATGTTGAGACAAAGTACAGGCATACCTCGGTTAACGTTACCTCTGATAACGAAGCTTCGATATAACGAAGTCCGCAATTTCAAGCCCCATTTAACATAAAAAATATATTCCAGTTTAATCACCTGAAATCTAAACAAACTGACGAAATTACGGAAACCTTTTGGGCTTCTCGTGGTTGGTTCGAGAAATTTAAAAAACGGGCCAGGGTTCATAGTGTAAAATTAACAGGAGAAGCCGCAAATAAGTTTTCAGAAAAACTAAAGGAAATAATTGAACGTGAAAATTTTCCACCAAATTTGGTGTTCAGTGTTGACGAAAGCGGTTTGTTCTGGAAACGGCTACCAACAAAAAGTTTCATTTCTATTGAAGAAAAACCAGCTGCTGGGTTCAAAGCAGCTAAAGACCGTTTAATGTTACTCTTTCGATAATTTATAATCGCCTCTGGCGATTATAAATTAAAATTGTTATTAGTTTACCATTCAGAAAATCCGAGGGTGTTAAAAGGTAACATAAAAATGAATTTACCTGTAATATGGAAAGCAAATAGAAAAGCGTGGGTTACCAAGGAGTTATTTACTGATTGGTTTGTTAACCACTTTTGTCCTGAAGTAAAACGGTATTGTCAAAAAAACAACTTTGAAGAAAAAGCTCTTTTGTTGTTAGCCAATGCTCCGGGACATCCTACTGATCTTAACACGTTGGACACATGCATTCCTGTCAAAGTTGTGTTTCTTCCAGCAAACACAACTTCTCTGATTCAACCATTGGATCAGGGAGTGATAGCATCATTTAAAGCTTATTATCTGCGTCGAACATTAAGCAATTTAACTGAACTAGAGGATAAAGAGGAAATGACAGTTAAAACTTTTTGGAAAAACTACACCATTAAAAAGGCAATTGAAAACATTGATAGTTCTTGGAAAGAAGTCACTAAGAAATGCTTAAATGGAGTTTGGCGCAAAATATGGCCAGAAGTTGTACTAGAAGAAGAAAATAGCTTCCAAGAAATTAGAAATGAAGTTATCCAGTTGGCTCAATCAATAGGTTTCGAAAATGTCGATGAAGAGGATGTTATAAATTTATTGAATGCAGA
This sequence comes from Mastigoproctus giganteus, assembly GCF_048544385.1. NCBI lineage: Eukaryota > Metazoa > Arthropoda > Arachnida > Uropygi > Thelyphonidae > Mastigoproctus > Mastigoproctus giganteus. The sequence goes on along the minus strand of NC_143580.1, from coordinate 35,316,357 downwards.
AGATGATGGTTTTTCAGTGGAAGATTTAGAAAACCTTGTTAGCAACGAAGACAAAGATAATGAAGACGAAGTTAAAGAAGTTCCTGCCGAAAAAGTGTTAACAAACAAAGATTTAAAAAGCTGCTTAAATGACATTGAAAACGTTTAAATTTTTTTAGTGAAAATGATCCTGATTTAGGAAGAAGTTTTATTGTTAAGCGATCAGTGTTAAATGCAATAACTCCGTATAGGCAATTGTTAAATGAAAGAGAAAACAAGCATAAGCAATCAACTTTAGACTCATATTTTAAAATGTGATTTCACTTTGTATATAAGTTGACTGTTTATTTAATAAAACTTTTCTTTGTCCGAAAAAAAAGCTTTTCATTTTCTTTACGTAAGAACGTATCCCTATTCTGGCCATAGTATTTTTACCTCTGAAAACGAAGTTTTGCTTAACGAAGTAATTTCGTGGAACGCATCCTATTCGTTATTCGAGGTATGCCTGTATATCAAAAATTAAGCTGATGCAATCATCACCTGATCAATTCTACCTTAGTTCATGTGTGGTTCTTTTTATCATGATGGGAACAATACAGAGTTTCATTCTACTTTCTTTGCTAGAGGCAACGAAAATAGAATGAAACTTGATTAAGCCCTCTGCCTCAGATCACCTAACTTTCATTCTACTTTCTTTGCTAGAGGCAACGAAAATAGAATGAAACTTGATTAAGCCCTCTGCCTCAGATCACCTAACTACAGTCTCATATGAATAGATGTTCCTCCAGTTGTTGTTGAGAATTGAAAACAGACTTCTCCAAATGAGTGGCATATGGGGATGTATCACACTGACTAGGATGCCACATAGTACACCATTTTTACTATCATATGTGGCTAATGGACTGTAAAACAAATCTGTCTTAAAAGGAAAAAAAAAAATTTATAATATAAACTGTTTGCGGGTGGCTGCATGTCATAAGCAGCATACATGCCACTGATTTTCCATCCTTGCTATGGTCACTCTTTTGTGAAGTAACATAATAGTTGCTCAGCTTGGTATAATAAAATAAAAACCAGATTGATTATTCTGGATTTTTTTTTTTTCTTTTACAGTCTGTTTGTTTACAAAATTTGTTTTATAGTCTATTAGCTACATCTGACAGTAAAAATAGTATCCTTTCATGGTATCCACATGTGCTACTTGTTTGGAGAAGTATGTTTTCAATTCCCAATTATGACTGGAGGAATTTCTGAATTTCTATTCATACAAGACAATCTCAGGTAGAGGGCATAGAGTTTCCCCATGCATGAGTTCTTTTGTGTTTTTCAGCCCACACAACATGCAAATTGGCTTCTGCAGATACAATACATTTAAAGTTATGAGCACATATTTGGGTTGACATAATATCCACTAAGTTTAACTGTGTACAGAAGTTATACAGCAAGAAAGTTCTTGTCAGAAACGTTTGAGTATTGTTACCTTTTTAAAATAACAATAAAGACTACTTACTAATTTTATTTTATTTTTATCACCCCAATGGTACATGAAAATGATATTTTTATATTCCATGCAAAAATTGTAATATTTCATTTCAATTTATTTTTGGCACACAAGGAAAAAAAATAGGTTTGTCATCACTGAACTATAACATATGAAATCCATCCATCTCTTCCACAGTGCCAAATACTTCAATGAGCATGAGTAAACATAGCTATATAACCATGCTATTCAGGTATGAAATATCAACTGTGTTTCAACACTTGACATATTTTATTCAAAAGTTCAAATTTATAAAATAAAATAAATTTCCATATTTTATGATTTGTTTTTCATGATTATGATTTGTTTTTACCTCGATTTGATGAAGACTGGATTCCTGAGCCTTCTGGACTGATATGTGGGCAACTTCTGATTGCTCTTTCTCTTTACTAAGTAATGCAAGTTCTTTCTCTAATTTTGCTATTCTCTCTTGCAAATTAACAGCTTCCCCAGCACCAACAGCACTTATTTGGCTATTATCTACTTCTCTTTCTTTGACTAGCTGTTCATATTTTTTATTCAAATCTAAAATAAAACATTTTTTTAAAATTGTTACAGTGTAATTTAAGACATTTAATATGCACATTCAAGTTAAGGAATTAGTGAATTCAATCACTATGTTCTTATAATTCAACTGAATTTTATATATATACAAAAATGCAACAAGTATAAAATTCATTACATGAAAATATAATTACCGTCATATCTGATTTTTGTTTTCTGTAAGAGTAATAACTGCCGTTTAACATGCTTTATAAGATCTTCTCTAGACATCTGATCCAGCTGTAACAAATGAATATTATTACAATCATTATCATAAATCAATAACATCAGCCATTCCTTATGCTAATTAAAAATAATGGCAATTCAGAGTTAATTTTATCCCAAATTAAAGACATTAAAGGCCATTCTCCTCCTCTTCTTTGACAAAATCTGTCTAAAAAATACCCCACCCACCATGTACAACTCACAATGTGGAGATTGCAAAAAATCTTATATTGGGTAAAGTGGAAGACTACTCTTCAAAAGAATAAAAGAGCATAAGATGACACTGCCTGTGGCAACATAACCAAATCAAATCCCTCTTACCATACTTGGCATGAGCAGCACCAGTGGATTTTAAAAGCACTTCAGTTTTAACCACTGATAAGTACCACAAATGCAAACTTTATACAGAAGCTTTTGTTACAGGCAAAACTAAGTAATACTAACTGCAATAAAGGTGTGTGCAAACATATAACTACTTATATATATATATATCTTTAAAATCAGGGTCTTAGAATAATAAAAATAATAGTAATATATTTACATATGCTACTAACCACAACAAAGACTCCTCTTCCAATGTTCCCTCTAACATAATCCTTAATTTACCTACCCAGTTAAGCTCTCAAAGAACATCTGCAAGACAGATTACTAACCAGTTTCAAAAAGTGGGCCTGACAGGAGATGTTAACCTTGACCTTAGTTTTAAGTAACTAATCATTCATATAAATACAGCTTAATTGTCAACCTACGTCTTAGTTTGCAAAGTTGATGATGTAATAAGAATAGCAATTCAGGTATGCTGGTATTTATTTTTTGTTATTTTGTTCTATTTTTTTTTTTTAACATTTGATCTACAAATATTAATCAAACATTAAAATTTGTCAACTAATTAACAATGGATCTGTTAATATTAATCAATTTATTTATTAAGTAAGTAAGATTGTTAAGCTCAAAATTAATTAATGAAAGAACTCTACATAATTTAACCTGTTTTGCTGCTTCTGTACCCTCTCTTAGTCACTGAAGAGGGAATACAGATGTACCACGAAATATCCAAGAATAAATCTGTATTCCTTAAAGAAATTAGAGAGATTACGTACTCTATGCAGGTTGAAGTGCTTATATCTTCGCTATTCTCCAAAATGTTATTTTTATTGTAAAATGAATAAAACAAATAAAATAATTTTATAAAAGATATATTTAGAATTTTTAAATGCAGTGTAACCTCAATATAACACAGATGCCAGGAGACAACTTTAATATTTGAATTGTAAGCAAAACAAAAGGTTGCCTAGTTTTTTTTTTTTTTTATGAGTAGTCAAATTTTGCGAATCTGGCACCCTCAGACCGTTTCCAGATCATAAAATTTTCCAGATTTTGGGTGGTCATATTGCTGTCTTAAAAGGGGGGGGTGATGCATTTCTATACTTTTTATAACTTATTATTATACAGGGTGGGCCAAAAGTAGGTATACAGTACTGATCGGGTCATGGTATTTTTATTATTTCTTTTTAGTTTACAGATAATAAGGATATTTTATTTTTATTTTTCATTATGATTTCTTTTATTTTAAAGGTATTGAGAACAATGGCAGGGAGTCTGGGTGAAGAACAAAGAAAGTGGATTCTGAAGCAGTACTGGAAGACTGAAAATGCCGAAAAGGTGCGCAGAGTGTGGCAAGAGGCATTTGACACTGCTCCACCAACACATCTGGCAATTTATTGTACCAGAGATAAATTTGATGCAATGGGTTCAGTGGTTAATGCGCCGAAATCTGGACGTCCTCAGACATCTGTGACAGAGGAGAATGAAATGAGAGTCACCCTGACATTCATGAACAGTCCAAAAAAGTCCACGCGATGTGCGTCTCAGGAGCTATCCATACCAAAAACGACCTTGAGACACTTAATGCGTAAATTGAAATTGAAGCTGTAGTACCATCCAAGACTCTTACACAGCCTTTTGGAGGACGATTCAGACAGAGAGAGAGAGAGAGAGAGAAAATCTTTATTGCAACTAAATTAATACCATGTACATATATAGATTTAAGTAAAGTTGCAACTGTTCCATCACGGCCAACGGCCAGGGGCTCACATCAGAATAGATAATAGATAATGCACATGGATAATAGATAATGCTCACATCAGGATATATGATGGATAATGCACATTCTAAAATTGAAGGTGTAACATGTAAACATGTCATTACACTTCCTCACATTGCATAGTATTAACTATATTTACAAGTGACATCGTACGGTTATATTTACAATAAAATATGTCATTTACAATTTTATTTACAATAAAATATATAATATATATGAATGGCACTTCTCTGTCAAATGAGTTCTGTCGTGGCACAGGATAGCTTGGCAGATGGTGTGGAGGATGCACGAACTTGTTCTCATTAGATTCTGGGATTGGAGCGAGCTGCTAATACTTCTTTCCTGTAGGTTTTATTGCTGTACTTCCGGTAGCATTTGGTTTGGGAGGAAGCGGTCTGAGATATGAAGCCTCCGATTCCTCAAGCGGAGCATCGGGGTTGACCGAAGTTCTGGCTTGGGTATTCGCCAGTAACACGAATCCCCAAATGGACGGTGTTGAGATCTGGCCCATGATCATTTTAACTGTAGCTATCAGTCGTTGTATTTCAATGATGTCAGGGAGTCGCTGCATCCCCAGTGAGGTAGATAAAGCTGTAGTTCTGTCCTGTGGTGGAAGACAAGCTTTCCAGTTAGCCCATTTAAGTAGCCAGAATTCTGCAGCGAGGATTGGTTTCTTCGTTGTAGTAGCTGCTGATGCCCACACTTCAGCAGCATAGAGGAGTAGAGAATAAACTACTATTCTGATATATTTCTTAATTATACGAGGCTCCTTAACATAAATTAGTTGTTGTTTAGCTAGCCATCGGAGAGAGGCTGCTCTGGAAGTGAGCTTGTCTACATGAGCATGAAACCGGAGTTTTGGGTCAAATACTATTCCCAAATTCACATGTGTAGGAGTGGCAGATATTACAGTTCCATCGAGTGTTGGGGCTATTATTGTAGGGATTGGTCTGAGAGAGAACACCATTAGTTTTGTTTTTTGTGGGTTGATTGAGAGTCCATACTGTTTGAGGTAAGAGGCGACGTTGATGAGACTATCATTAATGCTTGCTGTAGCTTCAAGGTGATTGTTGGAAGCAATAGGCGTTAGAATTTTTATATCATCTGCATAGGTGATGATTTTCTCATTGTTACGGACAAGAGGCGCAATGATGGCTGTAAATAATAAGCCAGATAGGACTCCTCCTTGCAGAACACCAGCAGAAATTGCCTTCTTGTGCGATTGTGCATAGGCGTTGACTTGTAGTACCCTATCATAGAGGAGTGAAGCTATGAACCAGAGGAGTCTGCTGACGAGGCTACTAGTGACGGTCGTGTTCCAAGCCGCTAAGTGGATTTTTCTTATTTATTGATTTGAAATTATTGTTTTTCTAAAACTTTTGATTTGAATTTAGTAGTATAACATTATTTTGTGATTTTTTGATTAATTTGGTGTATTTATTCATTACTCGGCCTTGTAAAAGTATCGGTAAGGGTTTCCACGTGTTCGTAACTACCGCTACCGTTATTAACTTTCCCGCCATTGTGATACCGTACTAGATATACCGTAGGTTATATACCGTACTAGATAGCGTTAGTTGAACTTCGTTAGCAGTTAAATTGTACATTTAAATAAATACATATAACGACTTAGATTACAAACGTAATATAATTAATAACATAACATAATTAATTAATAAATTAATAGAATCATGACTCAGACCAGAGAAGCAAAGCAAAAGGCTCAAGCTAATGGAAGTGCTGTGGCTCAGAGCAGAACTGAGGGGGGCAGTTGTCCTCTGACTCACAGCCTTATAAAATGCACTGTTTGCTTGATGTTTGCAGAGCAATCGGGTACGGGACATGATACTGCCAAGGGGGATATCTTTGTATGTGCGCGATGCAAGGAGTGTATCGATATCAGGCAACAACTCGGCGTTCTTATGGGCCTATATGAGAGCTTGAAGGACAGGGTGGATGCCCTCGAAGAAACTAAATTGAGGGGCCCATCAAGCTCTCAGCTGCCCACATCAACGCCAGAGCTTGCACTTGGGCATCGCGTGACACAGAGACAACCCCCAAGGCAGAATGCGCTGGTCCCGAAGGAACTAGTAGTTGTTGGTGACTCTATTGTCAGGGAAACGGGAAACATGCTTTGTAAAAAAGATAGGTGGAACAGGACCAGGGTATGTCTGCCAGGGGCAAAGGTTGATGACGTTGTAGAGCGAATATCATCTTTTAAGGGCACGAAAGGTGATATAGTTGTACACGTTGGCACTAATAATATTAAGAGTAGGAGACCGGTAGAATTACTTAACAAGTACAGGTCACTGTTGAACAAAAGCCGAGAATTAGGGTTGAATTTGAAAGTGTCTGCAATTCTGCCCAGACACGATAGGAGGGAGTATATGATGAGAGCCTTGTCGATCAATTCGGCCCTGGAAAGATTGTGCAAGGCTCAAGGGGTAGAATTTTTTTCAGACTGGACTGTACTTGTTAACAGGAGAGATTGCTTCTACAGGGATGGGATACACTTAAATAGAAAGGGTGCAAGAATATTTGCTGATGCTATCGAGGCAGTGTTAGGTGGGTCGGAAAACTGCTAGCTTGGGGGGGAGACAAAGACCAATAGATTGACAGTAGCCACTGGCAGAGGTGAAAGAGATTCTTGCACTGCTTCTATTAGAATGAGCAGAAGCCTGAAAAACAAGATGCATGGTATTTCAGAGACTGCTGGGAGCCATTGCGGTACAAGTAAACACATGGGTTGTGTTAGGGTAGCTAAGAATGGAAACAGGTGCAGGTATACTTGCATGTACACCAATGCTAGGAGTTTAGTAAATAAATTTGATGAATTTGAGGTATTGCTCAAAACATTGAAGGCAGATATTGTTGGGATATCAGAGACGTGGTGTCACACAGATATAAGGGATGCGGAACTGCAATTTGGGGAGTACAACGTCTACAGAAAGGATAGACAGGATAGGAAGGGGGGAGGTGTTATGCTATTAGTTAAGAAACACATAAAAACCAAGGAAGTGAAGCCAGTCGACATCGCTGGACAGTGCAGTGTGGAGTCAGTTTGGTGTGACATAAACATTGGGAGATCAAAATTGAGAGTAGGAGTGTGCTATAGGCCTAATGACTCTGATGAGTATAATAAGGAACTGTACAGGGAAATAGAGTGGGCCAGTAAATCAGAGTGTCTTATAATGGGAGATTTTAATTTCCCAGATATAGACTGGAATTTGGGGGCTGGATACTCACACACTAGCAGGGCTTTTGTGGATTTATTGGATGATTGTTTTCTACATCAGCATGTTCGGGAGGCAACTAGAGGGTGTAATACTCTTGATTTGATTATCAGCAGTGATTCTTCATGCATTAAGAATCTGCAGATAAATGAACCACTAGGTGGCAGTGATCACAGTGTGCTGAAGTGGGATTTACTCAAAGAGGTAACTACCATTAGGGGTAAAGGGAAGGGTTATTGCTTCCGTAAAGGCGACTACGATGGACTGAGACAGTATTTAAATTCTATACAGTGGGACCAACTGATGATGTTACCAACAGCAAATTCAAAATGGGAAGCATTCAAAGAACTTATCTTGGAAGCTACTAGGCTTTACATACCAACTAAGAAATACTGTTCAAGGTTTAGGCCAAAATGGATGTCAGATGAACTAATGAGGCATATGGCAGAGAAGAAAAATGCATGGGATACTTACAAATTAACACATGACACAGAAGCCTATGATAGATACAAGTTGATATGCAACCAAGTTACAAAGGAGGTTAGGCAGGCGAAGGCAGATTACGAGAAATCCTTGGCAAGGGATGCAAAGAAAAACAGCAAAGAGTTCTTTACTTATGTAAACTCTAGAAGGAAAGGGATGAATCAGATTGGTCCACTTGATATTGATGGGTCAAGTGTTGATGATCCTGCTCAGGTAGCTAACAAACTAAATGAATATTTTGCATCGACATTCACACATGAGGAGTTATTCAGCGAGGGGAATGCCAGAGGTGTATTCAACTCTAGCAGTAAGCTACAGAATCTTGAAATAACTGGGAGTAAAGTTGAGGAGAAACTGTTGAAGATAAACACAAGAAAGGCACCCGGGGTGGATGGGATCTATCCAGTTATATTAAAGGAGGCAGCAAAGGAAGTAAGCAAACCCTTAGCCATAATTATGAGAGCTTCCTTGGACTCAGGGGAGGTACCCATAGACTGGAAATGTGCAAATGTGACACCAATTCACAAAGGAGGATCAAAGGCTGACACAAGTAATTATAGACCTGTGAGCTTAACTTCTGTTCCAGGAAAATTAATGGAGGCACTGGTTAAAGAAGCACTGCAGGATCATTTAGACATGACTTCAGTTATAGCTCAGACACAGCATGGTTTTGTTAAGGGGAAGTCTTGCCTGACCAACTTGATTGGATACTATGATGCAGTCACAAAAGAACTGGATGCAGGGAATAACTTTGATATTATATACTTGGATCTTAGAAAGGCTTTTGATACTGTTGCACATGGAAGACTGCTACACAAATTGGAGCAGTGTGACGTTGGAGGCAAATTGCTGCTATGGATAAAGGGGTGGTTGAGGGGGAGAAGACAGAGAGTGGTAATCAATGGACACTGCTCATCGTGGACTGATGTTATTAGTGGAGTCCCTCAGGGCTCAGTGTTGGGTCCATTATTGTTTTCTGTATTTATAAATGATATTGATGATGGTATATCGGGATTAATGTCCAAGTTTGCAGACGATACAAAGGTTGGCAGGGTTGTCAAGGACACTACTGACACTATGCTGCTGCAACAGGATCTGGAAAGGTTGAGCAGATGGTCTGAGAGGTGGCAAATGAAGTTTAACATTGACAAATGTAAAGTACTACACATGGGAAACAGCAACCCCAGAGCAACGTATCAACTCTGTGGTACAACACTGACAGTGGTAGAGAATGAAAGGGACTTGGGGGTGGTTGTGCAGGCAGATATGAAGTTCTCTGAGCAGTGCAGACGGGCTGCAAGAGTAGCTCATGGAGTATTGTCAATGATATACAGGAATTTTTCCAGCAGGGATAAGGAGGTGATTATTCCATTGTATAAGGCGATGGTCAGGCCACACCTAGAGTACTGTATACAGGTCTGGAGGCCTCATTTCAAGAAGGATGTAGAGCTGCTGGAACGAGTACAGAGAAGGGCAACAAGATTAGTGAATGGAACAAAGAGTACCACACCTAGAGTACTGTATACAGGCCTGGAGGCCTCATTTCAGGAAGGATGTAGAGCTGCTGGAACGAGTACAGAGAAGGGCAACTAGATTGGTGAATGGGACAAAGGGGTTCTCTTACGAAGAAAGGCTTAAGTTTTGCAAATTACAGTGTCTGGAAACTAGGCACCAGCGGGGTGATCTGATAGAGGTGTACAAAGCCTTGAATGGTTTGAGCATGCTCAATGCTGATGGGATTCTTCCTCTAGCTCAGAAAAATCACCTGAGAGGGCATAAATTCAAATTGAGGAAAGACAGATGTAGGATAGATGTGCGGAAATTTGCCTTTAGCCAGCGGGTGGTTGGTGGGTGGAACAGACTTCCATCCCTTGTCGTGGAAGTTGATAGCCTAAATAAGTTTAAGGCTCAGCTGGACAGGTATTTCGAACGAACAGAGGGGTGAAGTGGAAGTGGTTATTTTTATTTATTTATGTTACTTTTTTTTTTTTTTTTTTTGGCTGATGCTGCATAAGCTTGCTTTCTTGCATCAAATGCCTCTACTAATGCTAATGCTAAAAGGGGTGCTCTTACGAAGAAAGGCTTAAGTTTTGCAAATTACAGTGTCTGGAGACTAGGCACCAGCGAGGTGATCTGATAGAGGTGTATAAAGCCTTGAATGGTTTAAGCATGCTCAATGCTGATGGGATTCTTCCTCTAGCTCAGAATAATAACCTGAGAGGGCATAAATTCAAATTGAGGAAAGACAGATGTAGGATAGACGTGCGGAAATTTGCCTTTAGCCAGCAGGTGGTTGGTTGGTGGAACAGACTTCCATCCCTTGTGGTGGAGGTTGATAGCCTAAATAAGTTTAAGGCTCAGCTGGACAGGTATTTTGAACGAACAGAGGGGTGAAGTGGAAGTGGTTTTTTTTTTTTTTTTATTTGGCTGATGCTGCATAAGCTTGCTTTCTTGCATCAAATGCCTCTACTAATGCTAATGCTAATGCTAATATTACCTTGGATTAGATAGTGGTCTTCCAGTAAGCGGAGGAGTGCCGACACGTTGATGGTGTCAAAGGCAGCTTCAATATCCAGGTACATGATTGCGAGTTCCTCTTGCTGTTCAAAGGCGGACAATATATTACATGTGGTTGCAAGGAGGTTCGTCACTGTGGATCGGTTTCGGATTGCGTAATGGACTTGTAGCGGCCTATCTCCAAGAATCTGATTCATTAAGGTGGGCAGCATAGATTTTTCAAGGATTTTCAGGCGTATTGAGGAGTTAGATATTGGCCGAAAGTGCCTGGGTAGAGTGGGGTTTCAAACTTTTGGATGTGGTCTAACGAGGTAGCTGTTCCGGGCTTTAGGAAAATTTCTTGTTGTTAGAATTCCGTTGAAGATGGACTTGAGCGGTTGGAGGATGAACGGACTGAGGCATTTTACCATAAATTGGGGCACTTTGTCGGCCCCCGCGGTTGCTGTCGCTGGAAGGGAGTTTATCGCCGCTGTCAGCTGGTGTGTAGAGATGGTGATGGAATGCAAGATGTCTTGTTGCAATTCATTGTCGGGACATAAAAGAGAGTTTAGTTGATCTGCATGCGTATTGAATCTGGTAATATGATCTAACCATTGAGTTGGGTCCAACTGACTCGGAAAGCTGTGGGACCTGAAGCGGTATAGGATTTTCCCTTTTTGAAGTTGGGTGTCCAGGTGTTCTGTTATTGCTCGGTTGCAATTCTGTGAGATAATGCGTAACCAAATTTCTGACCAACCAGACCTTCTTGATTAGATCATCTGGTCAGATGAAACCTGTTTCAAGTTGTCAGGCCACGTGAACAGGCATAATTTGTTGTACTGGGCAGATGAAAATCCTCATGTGACTATCACAACTGAACTGAACCAGCCAGGCGTCACTGTGTGGGGTGGACTGTCCAGCGATGGTGTCATAGGGACAGTTTTTTTCGATACAACTGTGGATGGTAACAATTACCTAAACATGTTGCGCAACGTGGTGGTGCCACAACTTGCAACCAGGGCTGACTTTGCTGAACTGTTCTTTCAACAAGATGGGGCTCCTCCTCATTTCGCTTTGACAGTACGGAGCTACCTTGACACGACCTTCCCACAACATTGGATCGGGTGACATGACAGCATTGAATGGCTGCCACGTTCACCCGACTTGACACTTATGGACTTCTTTTTTTGGGGCGTAGTAAAGGAGGTTTTTTGAGAGGAAGCCCCACACAGAGGATGAACTGAAGGAGTTCATCTCTCAAACATTTATCGACATTGGTGCTAACCAGAATTTGTGTGTTACTGTGCATCACAGTGTCGGGACAGGTTCCAGGAATGTTGCAACGTTGATGGAGGACATTTTGAGCACCTAAGAGACTAAACATGACCCGATCAGTACTGTATACCTATTTTTGGCCCACCCTGTATATAGTGCCATAAACGGATTTATTTTTTACAAGAAGAACAGCAAATATATAGTATATAATTTATATTACAGTTAAAATAAAATTAATTATTTCCTCTTATAAAATATACCATACTTACATATGTGGCATGTTTTTTGTTTGTCCACAAACAGTGATATAAATAGGATTTTTAGCATCTATGGCTGAATACAAGAAATGCACCTTTGGTTTTCAGTAATATGATAAAACTTTTTACTTTCACACTTCTAAACTATATTATACTGTGAACAATATATTATGAAAGGAGAAAACCTTTTTGCTTTCCCCTTTTCATAATATAATCACTTCACCAATGTCCCAGTGCTCTCACAATACAAATTGATCTTGTTTACAAATTACAATCGAAAAGTTCTAAATAAAATTCGCTATTTATCTTTTACAAATTACAATTGAAAAGTTCTAAATAAAATTCACTATTTATCTTTAACACTGTATATTCCAATATTATACGTCCCAACTGGTGGTAAGCGACCAACCAATAAGAGCCTTTTGTCAAATAAAATGTAGGTGGAAATTTATTCCAACAATCAATTGCTCTCTAACTAAAATCAATTTCTGCACATCTGTTCTTATTTTATCAGACAACTGAACAGATTTTTTCAGTATATAATTATTAAACAAACTTTGAAACTCTCAATTTCTTATAGAAATTCCATGCTTCCAAACAAGACATTATTTATGGGGGAATCAATTTATGGCACAGCAGGTAGCTGACAAGGAACTGCTCAGTTAAATAACAAAGCCTCACATGTACATATGTAACATCAATAGGAGTAATTAATTAGATAATAAATGCTTCTCTGCATTCCCACCAGTTACAGACTTGGGCTTATGCTCAGTTTAGAAATGATGCTATTATCCATGAATCTGCCTAAAATGACTAATATCATTTTGAATTTTAGGTTGACTTGTAAATAATAAAAATAATGAATGTTATGTTCTTTCTAAAGTGAACATAAGCTCAAGTTGTCGCTGTGACTGGAAGAAACAGAGCATTCCAAGGTAGACAACATAATACAGAAAGCATTTATTGCCTAATTATTTCAATCAAAAAATAAAAACCCTGCTCTTTTATAAATCAATAACAGCAATGCCACACAGTCAAGGTCATGCAAGTTTGGTTTCTGCCAGTGTTTGCATAAAGGAGTGAGTGCAGTAATTCCATTACACTTAGCACTTTCATTAATGTTAATGAAGTGCTACTAATATTTTTAATGGTAAGTTTTTTGCATGTACATTGGTCCACTACAGTCAATTTTCATAGCAGCAGGCTCTACGGAGAAATTTTTTCATGGAATTTTTAAAATTTTGTACATAAATGCTTTAAAATATTAATATGTTCTTATTTTGACTTTATTTCCTAAAAAAAAATAGTAAAATTGATAAAAAATAGTAAAATAGTAAAAAAAAATTCATAAAAAATTTGTAACAAAAAACTATCATTACATTTTTGATGAAAAATAATGATACCCTCTACTTCTATTTACATATTACTTTATTTGGTTTTATCAAATTCTGGAACTCAATTCCACAAAAATTCTTCAATTTCAGCTCAACTCAAACAACTGAGGTCAATAGGTATGGTAGTCTCTTCAGATTTCTGAAGCTATTTTTGTACAACTATCTAGTATAAACTGTGTTGACAATTAGTTAAAAGTGCACATAAATGATGGCAGGAAGTACAAGAAAAATTTAAAGCCAATTTATACATACTGAAGGTTGCTTCAGGCACTGTTTGAAGCAACCGTCGAAATTTAGGTCTATATATTCCCTAAAAAACATTAGTCTATGTACATACCACTGAAAGGGTTAAAAATATAGTAATGCAAATGGAGTGAGGCATCTCCTGATGGCTGTTTCATGCTGCAAGCTAACAAAATTTAATTAATAAGGATAAAATATATTAACATTCAATTCTGCAGTGTTTTTCAGAAAAATGAAATTGATACATAATGTCTTTTGCTTTTACTTTTTTTTTAACAATTTCTTGAATTACATGATTAATCCTTTGAAACTTATGAAAACTTATATCTCGTTTTTCTATAAAGGAAGTAATAATTCTAGAAGACATTCTGGATCTGACTGCAGGATTTTTTCCCTATCATACTTCAAGTTATGAACAGCATAAGCAGATTTAACAATACAGTAATTATGGCCACTAAGAAACTAACTACATGCAAAATGTCACATATTATTATTTAGAAAAATTTACTCTGAAACTGAATATACCGAGACTGACAAATACAGCAGTTGGTCCTCTCCATCTCTCTCCCCCCCCCCTTTGACATAGATTGTGACTTCTTGAAATATTTGATTAAAATAATTAGCATTTCATTGATATTTTTTTAATTTATTTCTATCTGAAGTGAGGTAGGAGAGAAATTGTGAAAGTAATTATTCTCAGACAAGTCCACTTGTTTATAAAATAATTACTCTGAGTATAATGGGGAATTCAGTAGCCAGTTCCCTTTAGGTATAGTAAGGTTTACTTTTGCAATTATCTAGTATTAAACTAATAAATATTTGATTCACAGCATTTTTGGGGAGGAGGGAATATGATCATATCTGAAGTATATCCAAAATTGTGGTATAAAAAGGTGTGGTATATTGAAGTTGTACCATATGTTATATTTTATTAAATGAATAAACAATATTCATACTGTTGTTTTTCCTTGCTTTTGCACATTGCTGTCTGTACTTTGAAATACTTCTTTTTCAGCTTCTGACATTTTCTTAAATACCTGTAATATAATAAAAAAAAAAAAAATATATATATATATATATATATATATTTTTATATATATAAGATTTTATATTTATAAGTATATGTATAAGTAATTATATATATAATTTTATATTTATAAGAGCAAAATGTTTGCAAATACATTTAGGGATTATCTTTAATGTATAGCAACATTTGACACTGAGATTGTTTTGAATTCCTTTAAAAAATGTAATGGAATTACTCATCATAAATATAAACTAATTTACTTTAGAATTATTTTTTTTAGAATTTTCTTTACCAAAAAATGAATTAAAATTCATTTTTTAGTAAAGTTATCTGTTAGTTATAGCAATTACTGGTATTATATGTGCCAACTTGAAGATATCACACCTACCTAATTAGTTTTTTTTTTTTTTTTTTTTTTTTTTGGTAGTTGTTGGCACAACGGCTTCTGTGGCCATAATGCACCTCCCAAGGTTTTTACAGTACTTTGATCCAAGCCCGAGGCGGGATTCGAACCTGCGACCTTTGGGTTGCCAGGCAGGCACCTTACCCACCTGGCTAGCCCGGTCAGTGCCTAATTAGTGAGTTACACTCTACGCAAAGAAGCTTTATGCAGTTCTGCATTGTATGTAACTATTATAACTACAGAGAAGCCTCACTTGACATTGTTTTGAAGTTATTTATTCACGAATGATATCCAGATCTCAGTTAATGCTATACCAAGCTCCATGTTACACGTTATTTTTGTTGACACCATAGGTGCCATAAGTGAATTTCCATCTGGTGTACCAAGAAAAAAACCAGTATTAATGAATAAGCTTTCACACACTAAAAACTCTTAATTTAACATTTTATGGAGGCAGGGGGAGATTTTCACACAGCACATAACAGCTTCTTGATATGTGGACTCCAGAATTCAATTCATCAAGGAGTAATCAGGCAAGAGTGGTCTGGGAATTTTTTCAATTGGAGCCATAGTTGGTGAGAAAAACAAGTGAAAGTTTCAGTAATGTCATGTCTAGTTGAGAGGTCTCAAGAGTGATATGGGAGAGGTATGAAAGAAAAGAACACATGAAAATTCTCATTTCAGGCTATTTTTATTACAAGGTCAGTTTGTTGTAAACAATTCTTGTGATGATTATCATGAGAGAATGCAAACATAGTATTAAGCACAGCTAATTAATTGTTATTTAAGGCACGCACTACATTTAGGCATACAATTCTGTTAGTTGTGTGGCAGCAGGGATATTACAAATTTTGAAGAATAGTAGTGACATGTACTACCTAATCAGCGAATCTCGTGGAAAGAGTAGCTTTTACTGCTAGAGAGTATGCCTATCGCCATCAAACTAGGCAACAGCCTAACTCAAAAGTGCTCGGGAAACCAGATCAGCATGTGTGAGATGGAAAGCATCATCTCTTGCTGCTGATCTGTGGACTGTGCGTTCTTTATGGTCATAACAGTCCTTGTGGTGTAATCACTACAAGGACAGCAACAACCAAAGAGAACATGCAGACATCAAGTGGTCATCGTATAAATTTATATACAGTTTTAAGAATAATAATAATAAAGCATAAACCACAAGCACATCCTATCTTTTTAATAAGTCACAGATGAGATAGGATGGTCAGGAAGTTTATGCTTTCATTTTTTATTATCTTAAAACTATGTATAAATTTATATCTTCAATTAAGTCAAGTCAACCTTTTATTATACATGGTGATTCTAAATTATTGTCGGGGTTTTCGTGGCCTATAATTTTTAAACCGGAAACAACAAAATAAAACTGCTTACGGAATATGAAAGTGTAACTCAAAAAGTTTTATTTGGCAATGCTGTACTTGCCGCATTGATGTCTGAGAGATATTGATGGCATTACTTCAAAATGGCGACTGTTCAAGAGAAGGCAATGTGCATATTTTTGTGTTTCAAAACAAAGTCCATTATCACAACGCAATGTCGTTACAGAACTCAGTATGGAAAAGATCCATCTTCAGATAATGCTATCCGACGTTGGTTAAAGCAATTTCAAGAGACTGGTAGTGTTCTGCACCGAAAAGGAACGGGAAGACTGAGCACTTCGCAGGAAGATGTTGATCGAGACGGGCTTCTTTGCAGTTAAATATACCACAAACGACTGTTTGGAGGGTTGTTCATAATCGCCTTCACCTCCATGCCTACAAACTGCAGATTGTGCAGGCTTTAAAGCAGAATGATAAACCCTGCCGTTTCCAATTTGCCCAAGACATTTTGTCAAACATTGAAGTTGATGAAAATTACCTTCGGAGATGGAGATTTAGTGATGAAGCAATGTTTTACATATCAGGGAGGGTAAATCATCATAACAGCAGAATATGGGGATCAGAAAACCCTCACACTATTTGAGAATTCGAAAGAGATAGTCCAAAGGTCAATGTCTGGTATGCTTTGTCATTTTCAGAAGTTTTGGGGCCCTTTTTCTTTGCGAAAATACAGTGACAGCGGTGACCTATCTAGACATGCTACAGCTGTATCCATTACCCCAGTTGGAAAATCATCAGCCAAATGCAGTGTTCCAGCAAGATGGTACACCGCCACATTGGGCTCTTATTATCTGAGAATTTCTTTACATGCATTTTCCTGGGAGCTAGGTTGGGCACGGTAGAGCGATTCCGTGGCCTCCGCGCTCACCCGATTTTTTCCGCTTGATTTCTTCCTGTGGGGATACATGAAGGACATTGTGTACAAAACCCCTGTGACCTCCCTCGATGAACTGAAGCTCAGAACTGTTGCTGCAATTGAAACAGTTACACCGCAAATGCTGGAGAACACTTGGAGGGAAATTGAATATAGCTTGGACATCTTATGTGCCACGAAAGGCACACATGTTGAAGTTGTTTAGCATTCTGCAGTATTGATTCTATAAGTAATAAAACTTTTTGAGTTACGCTTTTGTATTCCGTAAGCAGTTTTATTTTGTTGTTTCCGGTTAGAAAATTATAGGATACAGAAACCCCAACAATAATTCAGAATCACCCTGTATGAACATATTCCTCTAGTTTTTCTTTTTTTTTTTTTTTTTGCAGTAGGCAACAATCCCATAAACAGTGACAGGAGATAACGGTATGCCTATTACAACCCAAGAGTTAAGAGAGCTATTACAACCTAGGAGTACACATAACTGCATTTAAAAAATAGTCAATAATATATTTATGTGTACAGTTTAATATTTTTTGTGGTCTGCGGCCTCTACTTCAAATATTAAAGTGGACTGCAGTTTCCACCTCAAATATAAAAGTAGCCATATATGAAAAAGAGGTTAGGAAATGCTGCCCTAGACTATAGCTACTTTGCAATAGTTGGGGCATGATATTTAAATTTTTTTTTTATTTCATTGTCCTCCTTTTCTTTCATTTTTAAATCCTTACGTTCCTACAATACAGAGGGTGGATGTTTCAGTTAAAAGGAACCAGGGCCTATCTCGCTTAATTTTAGGTTTAGGCTATTTGACATCTGGACCTCATTTGTGCATTTGGGCTGAAATTTTTGTATTTAATGCTAAAATTAGAGTAATATTACTGTTTAGATTTTACAATTTTTAGATAAGGTTTGCCTAATCTGTCACCTTTCTTCTCAATGGGAAAATTGTTCCCTGTGCTTGTTCTATCCTAAAAATGCCATTAGTATCTGGACTGATTTTATTTGAAAAAATATATATAAATAAATAATAACAACTGTAGTGAGGGGACACCTGAAATGTAAATGCCCTTGTACAGACAGTTGTTGTTGTTGTTATTTGGTTTTTAGGAGCATTAGCAACTAAGGCCATATTGCTCAGGGGATATGTGGTGGTCATTTCCTGACCTTTCTGCATCCTCCGTATTTGGTGGTCACGGGCTCGAACCCCGGTCTGATCAAGAAGCGTGTGCTACGCACTGCTGCTCCTGCCCACCTGGCTACGGAGGCGCCTTGTACAGACAGCAGTTCTATACAGCTAAATAAAAGGGCAAACTTTACATACAATACATTTTTTTTTTTTTTTCGTTCAAATAAATTCAGCATATAGATTAATTTCAGAAGTAATTAGAAGAAGTAATTTTTTCACAAAGAGAAAAGAAAGTAAATTAGGTAAATTTTGAATTTAGAAATCATAAAATCTAAACAACAATACTCAGTCAAATTTTAACATCAATTGGTAACTTTGATTACCTTGTGTGTGCACATGCACCACAAGGTAATCAAAGTGCGTCACTTTGGTTACTTGTAAAAATTTATCATATAATAATAATATTATTATATAACAGTATTGAACCACCACACATTTTTTACATTTCCAGTAATGGTGGCTTGTACTAAAAGGTCATTTAGTAAACTAAAAATACTAAAAAACTATAAAAGAAATTCTATAGGGCAAGTCAACACAAAACAGTCACCAAAATGGAACTTAAAGAACTAATCAGTGATTTTGCAAACAAAGGCAAGGAAAATGAATTTTTAAATAAGAATCAAATTTATAACTTAACATTATTGATTGTTTTGGCTTATTCTGATGTACCAACTTTTTAAGTTTTTTGCAGTTAAAATTTGTTAAACATTACTTAAAAATGTATATGATACATAATATTTTTATGATTCAGGCATTAGTGTTTTGTGTTAATAAAATTTAAGCTCAGAGAGGGTTCTCTTTGGTAATCTTTGCACACAGGTTCAAATATTCTAGTTATGCCACTGTTTACCCACCTTGGATTAAAAATTCATCCTGCATTAAAAACAGTTATCCCCCACACATTCTTTCTCTTTACAGGCAGGAATTATATGGTGTCAGAAAAGATCACATTAAATTTACAGTAACTTTTATCTCAAACATGACTGAGGTAATTTCGCCATGTGCTTGAATTTTCCCAGAGAAGAATAGTCCAATTATAAAGTTTGCTGTGAACTAACACCAAAGAATAACATGTGGGCTGTAAAGAACCTATCTGAAAACACACAAAGGAGATTCATCATACCAACTAATTTTGGTTATTTACACTGCCACTTAGCTGGAAATGAGCTTTGCTGATCCACTGAGGTACTGAAAGCTTTCTGTTAAGTACAGAATATCTAGTTACTGGGACACTGCTCTTACACTAGTGAATGATAGCATTCTGTGTGGCACTATCATACATGGCAACAGCCAATTCATTAAAAATGGTTGTTGTGACTGGGCAGCATCTTCTACTCAGAGCTAGTTTTGGGAAACAGATCCTCTTAACTTCATTTTAAATGCTAGTATTCCCTTTAAAGCACAGCCAAGGTATCATTGTTTTCTTTTTAAAAAGCATTACCATCAGAGTACAATCTTTCATTTGCAGTATCACCACTTTTTTTTACTACCACATCTAAGACATATATGACTAATCACGTCATGAGATTTACTTTTTATACCGACTGTGCAGTGGAACGTTATACCTTCATGGGGGCTCAAGGCAAAATAGAATTTGGGGGCCCCATCCAAAGAAAAAAAAACTAATAAAGAGCATTTTCAATTTCATTTTATTGTGACAACAAAACAAACAAATTATATGAACTAAATATAATTTTTCATCAAAATCTGTAAAACCATTTTTGAAAAAAAAAAAAAAAAATGTAATTTTAAAATTAATCTTCAAGTAAATTTCATTGACCTTGGCAGGTAGAAAGTTCAGTTTCTGATAAAAATTACTTTAAAATATTTGCTTAAAGGAAAACATGCCACTGTGATTGTGACTAGCAGAAAGGCATTTTTTTCATTTTTCAAAGCAAATGCCTTTCATTTCCACATTGTCCACACAATAGATGTCTATTGAAAATTTCCCCTGTGGGTGACTGATGATTTTTTACATAAAGGCAACCAGAGTAATGCCATTTAATTACGAGGGCTAGCCCAACAGTAATGCAAGAAAGCAGTTAATTTGAAATTAATTTATTTTTTAACATAATTTACATGAAAAACTTCAATGTAGTCTCCATCATGCTTTATGACTGCATCCCAATGTTAGGGCAATTTTTAAATGCCATTTAACTAGCTACTGAAGTTAAGCTGCCTGATGCTTTGGGTCATTGCTGCACTTGATGCTTTGGTAATCAAGAATCATTGTCAACATAATGGTTCCTTGAGCTTGGGGAATAGATTGCAATCACAAGGACTAATACCAGGACTATGTGGGGGGGGGGGTGAGGTAGTCCTACCCACTCGTAATTGGTGAAAACAAGCTGTACAGAATGTGTGATATGAGGCTTTGCACTGTCATGGCATGGAGTATTACTCCATTATCATGGAAGCAGTAATCCCAGAGTAATGTATCAACTCTGTGGTACCACACTGACAGTGGTAGAGAATGAAAAGGATCTGGGGGTAATTGTGCAGGCAGATATGAAGTTTTCTGAGCAGTGCAGACGGTCTGCAAGAGTAGCTCATGGTGTCTTGTCAATGATATACAGGAATTTTTCTACCAGGGATAAGGAGGTGATTATCCCCTTGTATAAGGCAATGGTCAGGCCACACCTTGAGTACTGTATACAGGTCTGGAGGCCTCATTTTAAGAAGGATGTAGAGCTGTTGGAACGAGTACAGAGAAAGGCAACAATATTAGTGAATGGAACAAAGGGTTGCTCTTACGAAGAAAGGCTTAAGTTTTCCAAATTACAGTGTCTGGACACTAGGCACCTGCGAGGTGATCTGATTGAGGTGTATAAAGCCTTGAATGGTTTGAGCATGCTCAATGCGGATGGAATTCTTCCTTTTGCTCAGAATAATCGTCTGAGAGGGCATAAATTCAAATTGAGGAAAGACGGTTGTAGGATAGATGTGCGGAAGTTTGCCTTTAGCCAGTGGGTAGTTGATTGCTGGAACAAACTTCCATCTGTCATTGTAGAAGTTGATAGCTTAAACAGATTCAAGGCAGAACTTGACAAACATTTGGAGTGAGTGGATGGGTGAGATAAGGGTTTTTTTTTTTTTTTTTTTGGCTGATGCTATATAAGCTTGCTTTCTTGCATCATGTGCCTTTGCTAATGCTAATGTCATGGAGTATTACTCCATTATCATGAAGTAATATATGCTGATGCTAATGAGGCAGTGTTACATGGATTGGAAACTGCTAGCTTGGGGGATACACAGACTAATAGATTAACAATAGCTGCAGGCAGAGGTGAAAGTGATTCTTGCACTGCTTCTACTTGATGAGAAGCAGCCTTGAAAGCAATGTACTGGGGATTTCAAGAAATGCTGGGAGTCATTATGAAATAAGTAAATACATGGGCTGTGTTAGGGCACTTAAGGGTAAAAACATGGGGATGTATACTTGAAATTTATGCCAATGCTAGAACAATAGTAAACAAATTTGATGAATTGGAAGTGATGGTCAAGACATCAAATGCAGACACTGGGATTTCGCAACATAGGGTCACTCAGACATAAAAGGATGCAGAATCTGAATATGGAGAGTACAATGCATATAGAAAACAGACAGGATAGGAGGGGGAGGTGTTTGTGCTTAGTTAAGAAGCACATAAAATGTAAGGCAGTGCTTCCAGTTGATATTGGTGGTTAGTGCAACAATGAGTCAATTTGGTGTGACATAAGCACTGCGAAAGCAAAATTGAGAGCAGGAGTGTGTTATAGGTCTAATGACTCTAAACAATTGAATAGCTATACAGAGAAATAGAGTGAGCTAGTACACCAGAATATCTTATAATGGGGGATTTTAACTTTCCGGATATTGACTGCAACCTGTGGGTTGGTCACTCAGAGATAAGTAATACTTCTGTGGATTTATTGGATGACTGTTTTCTAGAGCAGCAGGTTAGACAAGCAACAAGAAAGAGTAATATTCTTGATATGATTATCAGCAGTGACTATTCATGCATTAAGAATCTGCAGATGAAAGAACCACTAGGTGGCAGTGATCACAGTGTATTGATATGGGATTTACTTAAAGATGTAACTACCATCAAGGGTAAAGGGAGAGGTTTTTGCTTTCATAAAGGTGACTACATCAGTGGGACCAACTGATGATGTTACCATCAGCAAATTCTAAATGGGAATTAATTCAAGGAATAAATCATAGAAGTTACTAGGCTTTTAATACCAACTAAGAAATACTCTTTGAGGTTGTTGTTATTTGGTTTTAGGAGCATTAGCAACTAAGGCCATATTGCTCTGGGGATATGCGGTGGTCATTCCCTGACCTTGCCGCATCCTCCTTATTTGGTGGTTACGGGCTTGAACCCCGGTCTAATCAAGAAGCGTGTGCTACACACTGCTGCTCCTGCCCACCTGGCTACGGAGGCACCACTCTTTGAGGTATAAGTCTAAATGTAGAATTGATGAAACTCGTGGCAGAGAGAAGTGCATGGGATACATAAAAAATAATCAGGCAACACAGGAGCCTACAGTATAGGCTCATGTTTATTTATGATTTTCTTTCATACTTACCTTTATTTAAAAAAAAAAAAAAGCTGTAAATTTTTACAGCTGTTAGTTGTTAAAGATTTATTGTTTATCTATTGGAATGAGCAGCAGCCAGAAAAACAAGATGCAGGATATTTCAGAGACTGCTGGGAGTCATTGCAGTACAAGTAAACACATGGTTTGTGTTAGGGTAGCTAAGAATAGGAACAGGTGAATGTATACTTGTGTGTACACCAATGCTAGGAGTTTGTTAAATAAATTTGATGAATTTGAGGTATTGCTCAAAACATCAAAGGCAGATATTGTTGGGATATCAGAGACATGGTGCCACACATATAAGGAATGCAGAACTGGAATTTGAGGAGTACAATTTGTACAGAAAGGATAGACAAGATAGGAAGGGAGGAGTGGTTATGCTATTAGTTAAGAAACACATAAAATCCAAGGAAGTGAAGCCAGTCGACATTGCTGGACAGTGCAGTGTCGAGTCAGTTTGGTGTGACATAAGCATTGGGAGATCAAAATTGAGAGTAGGAGTGTGCTATAGGCCTAATGACTGATGAGTATAATAAGAAACTGTACAGGGAAATAGAGTGGGCCAGTAAATCAGAGAGTCTTATAATGGGGATTTAAATTTCCCAGATATTGACTGGAATTTGTGGGTTGGTCACTCATACACTAGCACGGCTTTTGTGGATTTATTGGATGATTCTTTTCTAATCAGCATGTTCGGGAGGCAACTAGAGGAGTAATACTCTTGATCTGATTATCAGTAGTGATTCTTCATGCATTAAGAATCTCAGATAAAGGAACCACTAGGTGGCAGTGATCACAGTGTACTGAAGTGGAATTTACTCAAAGAGGTAACTACCATCAGGGGTAAAGGGAAGGGTTTTTGCTTTCGTAAAGGTGACTACGATGGTCTGAGACAGTATTTAAATTCTATACAGTGGGACCAACTGATGATGTTACCAAGAGCAAATTCAAAATGGGAAGCATTCAAAGAACTTATCTTGGAAGCTACTAGGCTTTACATACCAACTAAGAAATATTGTTCAAGGCTTAGGCCTAAATGGATGTCAGATGAACTAATGAGACATATGGCAGAGAAGAAAAATGCATGGGATACATATAAATTAACACGTGACACAGAAGCCTATGATATATACAAGTTGATCTGTAACCAAGTTACAAAGGAGGTTAGGTAGGCAAAGGCAGATTATGAGAAATCCTTGGCAAAGGATGCAAAGAAAAACAGAAAAGAGTTCTTTACCTATGTAAACTCTAGAAGGAAAGGGATGAATCAGATTGGTCCACTGGATATTGATGGTTCAACAGTTGAGGATCCTGCTCAGGTAGCTAACAAACTAAACGAGTATTTTGCATCTAAATTCACACATGAGGAGTTATTCAGGAAGGGGAATGCCAGAGGTAAACTGAACTCTGGCAATGAGCTAGATGATTTTGTAATAACTGAGTGGAAAGTGGAGGAGAAATTGTTGAGGATAAACGTAAAAAAGGCACCCGGGGTGGATGGGATCTATCCAGTTATATTAAAGGAGGCAGCAAAGGAAGTAAGCGAACCCTTAGCCATAATTATGAGAGCTTCTTTGGACTCAGGGGAGGTACACATAGACTGGAGAGGTGCAAATGTGACCCCAATTCACAAAGGAGGATCAAAGGCTGACACAAGTAATTATAGACCTGTGAGCTTAACTTCTGTTCCAGGAAAATTAATGGAGGCACTGGTTAAAGAAGCACTGCAGGATCATTCAGACAAGACTTCAGTTATAGCTCAGACACAGCATGGTTTTGTTAAGGGGAAGTCTTGCCTAACCAATTTGATTGGATACTATGATGCAGTCACAAAAGAACTGGATGCAGGGAATAACTCTGATATTATATACTTGGATCTTAGAAAGGCTTTTGATACTGTTGCACATGGAAGACTGCTGCACAAATTGGAGCAGTGTGGCATGGAGGAAAATTGCTGCTATGGATAAAGGGATGGTTGAGTGGGAGAAGACAGAGAGTGGTAATCAGTGGACACTGCTCATCGTGGACTAATGTTATTAGTGGAGTCCCTCAGGGTTCAGTGTTGGGTCCATTATTGTTTTCTGTATTTATAAATGATATTGATGATGGTATATCAAGCTTAATGTCCAAGTTTGCAGACGATACAAAGGTTAGCAGGGTTGTTAAGGACACTACTGACGCTATGCTGCTGCAGCAGGATCTGGAAAGATTGAGCACATGGGCTGAGAGGTGGCAAATGAAGTTTAACATTGACAAATGTAAAGTACTACATATAGGAAACAGTAACTCCAGAGCAACGTATCAACTCTGTGATACTACACTGACAGTGGTAGAGAATGAAAAGAACCTGGGGGTAATTGTTCAGGCAGATATGATGTTTTCTGAGCAGTGCAGACAGGCTGCAAGGGTAGCTCATGGTGTCTTGTTAATGATATACAGGACTTTTTCTAGCAGGGATAAGGAGGTGATTATTCCCTTGTATAAGGCAATGGTCAGGCCACACCTTGAGTGCTGTATACAGGTCTGGAGGCCTCATTTCAAGAAGGATGTAGAGCTGCTGGAACGAATACAGAGAAGGGTAACAAGATAGTGAATGGAACAAGGGGTTGCTGTTACGAAGAAAGGCTTAAGTTTTGCAAATTACAGTGTCTGGAAACTAGGCACCGGCGAGGTGATCTTATAGAGGGGTATAAAGCCTTGAATGGTTTGAGCATGCTCAATGCTGATGGAATTCTTCCTCTTGCTCAGAATAATCACCTGAGAGGGCATAAATTCAAATTGAGGAAAGACAGATGTAGGATAGATGTGCGGAAATTTGCCTTTAGCCAGTGGGTAGTTGGTTGGTGGAACAGGCTTCCATCCCTTGTTGTGGAAGTTGATAGCCTAAATAAATTTAAGGCTCAGTTGGACTGGTATTTCAAACGAACGGAAGGGTGAAATGGGAGTGGGGTTTTTTTTTTTTTTTTTTTTTTGGCTGATGCTTCATAAGCTTGCTTTCTTGCATCGTATGTCTCTACTAATGCTAATGCTGAGATTTGAAGCTTTTAGTTTTTAAAGATTTGAATGACTATCTTTCAGTACAGACAGGCCCTGACTGCTCCATTCATGTTTTACTGTATTTTCTTACATTATGCAAGCAACTATAAGACCAAAGTTACGAGAAATCATGAATATTTCTTCAGTCCATTAGGACTCAAGTTGCATGTTTAACTTGCTGGATGGATGAAATAGCCATGTTTTTTCCTGGTGATTCTGATCACATAGTTCCTGGGAACACTGATAACATCACTTACAAAACCCTTTAATCCTCTGTAATTCCAGTTATTCTGGTGAGAATTTGCATTATAATTCTTGATATATCAATACATTAAATTTTATGTGTATCCAATATATGTGTGTATTGCATTAATTCTTAAGTTAGTAAAAATCCAGACTTTATCTGCAATGATAAATATAATCTAGCCAGCAAATAAATCAAATCACAGTAATAATTTCAAGACAGTGAACAGTTATTGATTATTCTTAATGTCATACCTCCACAACACACCTAAACTGAAAAGTCTTTCTGGTTAAGTTGAAACTACTACAACTACTACTTTGGCTTAATGTGTTTGTGCATAAGCTGAGAATTTTCTAACACCACAACAATCTTGTTTTCTTCCTTAATTATCATCTGTAAAAAAAAAAAAAAATAATAATAATAAATTAAGTTAAGACCTTCAACTTTATATCTAACAATATCCTGATATCTTTATTTTTAATTGATACAGTAGACTTGTGATTATATGAGGTGGTTCCCAAGTAATTAGCTATTTGAAATAAAAACTTCTAAATGTAAACTTATTTTCATACATATTGTATTCGTATTTGTAAAAGTATACAGTATACAAAAGTTAGATTTGATAAAATTTAATATGTACATATTATTTAAAAAAATAAAAAACAAACTTTGCTTTTTCTCTTAGTTTGCCTTCTTTTGTATAGTGCTATGCAAATTTAGAAGTATCATCCTGTCAGCAAGTGTAATATGTCCATTTTGTTTCCCATAGTTGAGTAGAGACTTGTTATTATCGTTATTAAAGTTTTTGTTCAATAAAAAGAACAATCCTTTTCCATTTAAAAAAAAAAAAAAGAATGAATGCATATCATGTTAAAATTAAAGCATATCAAAAAGCTCAGAGAAGAATGTTAAAAAGGTAATAAAAGTCATGGCTTAATGAAATATGACTACAGTGAGTATGCAGAAAGCAAAAGCAGGGATGAAGTTTCTGAGAAATTCAAGAGACTTGTCCACAGGAACACTGCAAAATGTTGTTGTTAAGATTAGTGGCATAATAGCAATTAAGGCTATATTACACACTGCAAAATGTAATTAATCAACACCTGTAATGGATTCTACATATTTCTTTTTGTTACCCAACTTAAAGTGACAAAGGCTTCTGTAAGCTATAGAAACCTCAATTAATCTTCTCCAAGATAATTGACAGGCCACTGTAATTAAATTTTTTGATCTAAAGCCTTGACCCCTGCCTTCCCCTATCCTCACCCAATTATCTTAAACTTTGCACATACTAAAGAATTCTAAGATTATTAAAGATATTTTGAATATTAATATACAGTATATTTAAGTACTTTATGAACCAAATTTGTGTTCAGTTTGTATGGTCTGAAATACACGTACTGAAATTTTATTAATTTATTTTTGTTCGGGTGACTACATAAAAAATGAAACTTTCATTGAAACTAATTGAAATTGAGATATGGTCTTTGATATTATTATTATTATTATTATTATTAATATTCATATGATGCAAGGAAGCCTGAGGCTTATGCTGCACCAGGAAAAAAAAAAAATTCCCGAGTAACCCTGAGAGAGAGAGAGAGAGTAAAAAGTAGAAGGGAATCACCAAGAAAGAGAAGAATGATGATATCCAGCTTTACCCAAGAGTGTCATTATATTTATAAAACTGTATTTATATTATACTACAACTGTATTTATTTAATGGCAATCTATTAAAAAGCTGCTGTAGATAGTTAACTAAACAAATTTAGCATTGACCTATGACAGCATTTATAAGTTAACAGAGGTTCAGTAAGACTGAAGCAAAACATTGAGAACTACAATCATGCTAGTGATAAATATATCCTCTGTAGAGTTGTATCAAACACAGTAAAAAAGAGTGAATGCAATCACCCTAGTACATTCCATAAGTTTTGATTCAAATCTGTACTCATTTTTAATAAAGTTTTATATTTTTATACTTATAATTTTTTTATTTTCATTTAATGAAATTTGTTGTATTGCAAATTCGATTGCAATTTAAATGTATAAACCTGTACACCTCTCTCTCTATACATACAAAATCCCTGCACCACCTATTTTTGCAGTTTAGCATGGACATTATTTAGTCTATGCAAAGCTACACCTAAAATTTAATTTTCTTTTAATTTTTAATCTACACTAAGATGGTAAACCAGCACATTTGAATATATCATCATCCTTCTCTTTCTTGGTGATTCCTTTCTACTTTCTCTCTCTCTCTCTCTCTCTCTCTCAGGGTAACTCGAGAAAATTTTTTTTGGCTGGTGCACAGTGGCGGATTAAGGATAGTAGGGGCACCTAGGCAAATTATATTTGGGGCCCCCAAAAAATAATAATAAAAAAAAAGAATAAAAAATAAATAAAAGTTAGGTGGCAAATAAATGAAATTTTGTACTTTTGAATTTTTTGCTTAAATTAATCAAGATTTTTATGATGTTTACTGAAAACATTAATCTATTTTAGAACACTATAGGAAAATGTCTTGGCTTGGGGGCCCCAAAGCCTGGGGCCCCTAGACACGTGCCTCATTGCCTTAATGAGTAATCTGCCACTACTGGTGCAGCATAAGCCTCAAGCTTCCTTGCATCATATGGCTAAACAATAATAATAATAATATTTTATTCATTGGAGAAACAGGTTATTTTTGTTTTTCTTTTATCTTCTGAATGTTCTAATTTTCAATTTTTTTTTTTTTTTTTTTTTTTCAGTTTATGCACATGGTAAGGAAATTTGCTGAAGTTATTCACAATTTGCAACTTATGTGTTGGTGAAGCTGGTAGTTTTCATTATTACAAGGAAATCAAACTTGCTAAGTAGGTAGCTGATTGGGTTTCTCTGTTTGAGCCAATATCTTGAATGTTTTTGTTGCAATATCTTTGCTGTTCAATTAATCTTGTGCAATCCCATTTGTTGAAGTTATAATTTTGCATTGCAAGCTCTTTCCCCATGGCTATTTGGGAATATGCTTATGTTCTTATGGCTGGCTGTGGTTCATTTGCCTGCATAGCAAGTGTTTGGTTTTCTATTGTTACATTTATAGATTTAATCAATCTGTAAATTATTGTGTATCCTGTATATTAATAATAGATAATGCATATAATAATAATAATATATATCTAATAGATATGTATTATCCATTAGAATGTACATCCTCTAGCTGATTGGTTTTATAGTGGAGGAACCATCTCAGTTTTGATTTAATTAATTAAATAAATTAATAAATTCAATAAATAATTAAATAATTTAATAAATTAATTAAAACGTCTCAACACACTTGATGGGCAAATCACTGCTCAAAAAATCAAATGAAATGTGCAAATAATAAACAATGAAAAATAGGCATCAAGTGATTATAGTAATATAAGAATTCCTTTTTGTTACAATAATTGTTTTTTTTTTTTTGTCTTTGCTTGAATATTTATTAATTTACTTAGAAGATAATATATATATATATATATATATATATATATATATATATATATTAAAAATAAATAAATAAAATAAATAAATAAATAATTATTTATAAAATAATTTTCTGCTTGTTTTCTCTTTTGGGGGATGGAGAAGGAATGAAAAGTTTGTCCTGGTTTGTTGTTCATAGATTAGCATCATATGATATACATGTGTAACACAGTGTGATAACACGTTGCATGTAGTTGTTTCCTTTAGGCAAGTGTCCCAGGGTACTGCTGTGTGTTTTGACTTGGAGATTTGAAAGCTAGACATGAAAGTGAAATTGCATAGTCACATGGGATTATCTATAAGCAATTAATGACATTTATGAAGTTATGATCATGTGCAAACACATACAACTGATATTAGTCCAAATTCCAGAAATGATTGCATAAAAACATTTGGGGTTTGTTTTCTTCACAGAAGCCTCAACTCTGAAATGGTATATCAACGTTGCAACAGGTCACCGAAGCATCATTAAAAATTACTTTTGGTAGAATATTCATCATCAGCTCTGTCTCAACCATATGATGGCTTGAATATCTGCATAATTATGTTCTTTCATTGTTTGTCTGAGTCATGGGGGAGTTCAGCGGAGTGAAATCTGTCAAATACAGATCATGTGGTTAAAGTAACATATTTTTCTTATAAAAATATTGAATGAACATCACTATACAGGGCGAAGTATTATTGTGTAAAAGGAAAAACCACTTTCTTGTTGCCCACAACTTAAGACAATGTTTTTTTTTTTTTTTGTTTATTTGGTTTTTAGGAGCATTAGCAACTAAGGCCATATTGCTCCGGGGATATGCGGTGGTCATTCCCTGACTTTTCCACATCCTCCATATTTGGTGGTCACGGGCTCGAACCCCGGTCTAATCAAGAAGCGTGTGCTACACACTGCTGCTCCTGCCCACCAGGCTATGGAAGCACCCTTAAGACAATGATAATGAACAATCATGCACTGTTTGATATATATCAAACACCTTTTATATTAACTGAAATTAACAGTTGGTTTTACAGAAATAAATTCTTTGTGGATGTAGCATTTACAACTGAAAAATGCAAATAACATAAGTTTAGTTTGACAGTTTCAATGAGATATTTTAAGGAAGATGCCAAGGTATCTATGTGCTCTGCAGTCTGTTTTACAGCTACTTATTATGAGTCTTAGTCGCACTTTATCCAGCATGAAAATAACTTTAAGTTCATCCTACTTTCCAATTTTTCCATATTTAATGTTCGATGTGATGGTGCCTGTTGGTAAACATAGCACTGCAATTACCCGCCCCCTTCCCAGTGACAGGAAGGTTAAAGTTTAAAAGAGATTTAAAAATGAATCTGCTTTGCATCTCTATTAAAAATTTCCAGTTCAACTTTTATCGAAAAAAAAAAAAATTAGTCATTTTACAAAAGTGCATTATTTGTTTTACAGAAAGAAATGATAACTGGATACCGAAAGAGTATTCAAAACTAATCAAATCTTTAACTATTAATGATTAGTATATTATATTCAGTTTTTTTTTTTTTTTTTTTGTACCTCTCTCCCGGGGAGGGGTGGGAATATTGGGATTAGACACTAAATACTTTTGTTAGTAGTAGCATATGAAACAAACTTACAGATCACTAGCCAAAAAAAAACCTAACCCACATCCGTCCACATCGTATTTTTTCGCCCCGCGTGATTAGTTCTTCCTACCGGAATAAACGCTTAAACCTGGAGATTAAGCTGCAAACTGGGAGAGATGGCAATCCTAGTGAAAATTATATACATGTACATATATGCAAAACACGGCAAATCACCAGGAGAAATGTCAATTATCATTTCATTATAATGTTCCACAGATATCGAAATATTATTCTCCCAAATAGAAAATTAAAGTGCAGTTGTCTTTAATATATATATGTGCAATACTTACATGTTACGTGGGAGCCATTACATACAGCTGTACATTGCGAATTACACAATCATAGAATCACAGTTAATTTTGTACCTGCGGAATTCATCCTTTTACTCGAGCATATTACGCGCTACTAGCATTTTTTTAAAAATGGCTAGCACATTAAACCGATCCGGTCATTTGTTGTATTGCAGCTGGAATTTCGTGAGAAAAGTAAAGGACAGCTGTGTAAACAAAAGCATACAAACCTATTTTTTTATTTTATTTTGTTATTTAGCGTGAATCTGCGAAACACCCTGATAAATCATATTTCATTCAACAAAATCACCAATTCTTAGACGGCTATCTCCGACTCCCAGCCCAAAATTCCCTGTTTCCCTATTATTTTTATTTTATTTTATTTTATTTTATTACATTATTATTATTTATTTTATTTATTTATTTTTTGTTGTTCAAATCAAAGAAGATAGGAAAAGCACAATTACCTTTTATAGAAAATAGAATTAAGCTCGTTTTAAAAGATTACGAGTTTAATAAGGATTTTATTTTCTTTATTTATTAGTGAACTACTTTAAGATAACAGAGGCAGTAAACACTACTTCTACAGATCACAGAGGTTATAGGATGGCCGTATGTTTCAGGACATAAGTGATACCACAGATTAGTAAGTCCTTCTAAAATACAGATTTGCTTTATAACTCTCACAAAAGAGTCTACCTCTCATATGCTTATTTTTGATCGCACTCTGTTTTGTAGACAAGATGATATATGTCTATTACCCTGATTTCTAATATCTTTTAGCACCATGATTACCCTAATTTCTAATATCTTTTATCAAACGCATTACAAATTTTGCTTCCTCTGCATAAAAAAAAAAAAAGAAAGATACATTTTCCTTTTTGCTCTCAGCTTCACTTTTTTCTTTCCTCCTCCCCAAACAACTACCCACTCTGTACAAATCTGAAATTTGTCCAAACAAGGAAAACACTGTTCCCACATCTGGGGTGTTGCACGCACCAAAACCTCTGTCAGGCTTCTACACCCCATTCAAAAGAAGGCAATCAGATTAATTAATGATTCATCCGTCATAAAGTCCATCTACTCTGAATCATAGATATAAAATTTTGGCAGAATGCTTTTTCTATAGATATTTCTATGGGTTCAGTTCTGTGGTATTTGTAATTTCCCCACTCTATTCAACCGATCTGAACAAATGCTGCTTTTGCAACAAGTCAGCATTCGTTCATTGTCTAACTCCAAACTCACAGAACCAACTTTTCCTCTCCCTCATTTATTCTTTCTACTTCTGCTGTCAGGAAAACCTTCCTTCACATGTATTTCTCGAAAATTAAAATCTACAGAAATTCAAGTTTGATGTTAACAAGTATCTTCTATCTTTTCAGCCTTCAAAGAACTAGGTATCGTAAGTTCTAATATTATTATTATTATTATTATTAATATCCATTTGATGCAAGGAAGCCTGAGGCTTATGCTGCACCAGGAAAAAAAAAGTTCCCAAGTAACCCTGTGAGAGAGAGAAAGTCAAAAATAGAAGGGAATCACCAAGAAAGAGAAGAATGATGATATCCAGCTCAGGACCCTGGGTGTGCCAAGCCCATACTCACCAGATGTGAGCCCCCCGGGGCTAATACTATGCATGTTTGGAAGTTTCTTTAAAAGAGTGTCAAAAATATAAGATTCTTTCATGTTTCTATTCTGTTTAACAGCATTGGATTTAATGGAAATTAGTGAATAATCACTTAACAACCTTAAATCACAGTCGATATTAAATATATTTCTATTAATTAGTATAGACTACCTTAAAATAGTCTGTAGTATACATGTATATTAATTGTTTTGCACTGTTTTTAGATTATAAAAAGGCAATTATACCTACAACATATTGAGAGAGCTTGCTCATGGTCAAGTGTGAACGGAGTATTTGCATATGTACTACCAGGGTCGTTCAAAATTGGTCCAAATGAAAAATTAACAGATAACTACACTAAATGGACAGAACTCATGGGATACCTACCTAGTAATGGGTAGGCCTAACTTTCGCTCCGATAAGGGCAGTCATATAGTGAAGCATTGAGTCCACCAGTTCACGAAAGCGTTCCATAGGTATTTCCATCCATGCTTGCTGCATTGCTGTTCATAATTCTGTCGCATTCCTGGGTGGATGATCCAAAGCTCGAATGGATCTTTTCACAGCATCCCAAAGATGCTCCACAAGGTTCACATCCGGTGAACGGGGTGGCCATTCCATGGTAAAATCTGCAGAATGCTCTTCAAACCATGAATGGATGCAAATGATCTGCAAGGATGGACGCGTAAACCTGGACAATTCAGATATGCGTCTAGACGTACCAGAAGTCCCAACATGTGCCATTTCAACATGCCCCAGGCCATTACCGACAGTCCACCTGCCTGAACAGTTTCTTGTTGACATGACGGGTGCATAACTTCGTGCGGTTTCCGCCCAAAGTGGCTTCATGCAGATACTCACCCTCCCATCAGCTCGAAATAACTACAAACGGGACTCATCGGACCAAGCAACCTGTTTCCAATCATCCAAGGTCCAGTGTCAATGTTCTTTTGCCCAGATGAGGATTAGTCCTGTGTCAAGGTGTTAGCAACAGCACTCTGGTAGTTCGGTGGCTCCCATAACCTTTTGCAGAAAATGATCGCCTGATGGTCTTGGTAGAGACGATTCTTGCACCTCCCTCGTTGAAGTCGGCGGTGATTTGTGCCACTGTCTTTCTTCTAGTGGCTGAAACAATGCGAGACAGGCGGCCACGTTCATTCATACTCAGAATAATCGCCTGAGAGGGCATAAATTCAAATTGAGGAAAGACGGTTGTAGGATAGATGTGCGGAAGTTTTCCTTTAGCCAGCGGGTGGCGGGTGGTTGATTGTTGGAACAAACTTTCATCTATCGTTGTAGAATTTGATAGCTTAAATAGATTCAAGGCAGAACTTGACAAACATTTAGAAGGAGTGGATGGGTGAAATAAGGGTTTTTTTTTTTTTTTTTTGGCTGATGCTAAATAAGCTTGCTTTCTTGCATCATGTGCCTTTGCTAATTCTAATACCTTTCTCCGCCCAGAACGCTGTAAACGATATGATGTATTCCGGAAATGGCGTATTCCCGATACATTCTTGATACTGTCGAACGGGGACAGTGCAATTTCTGTAAAACTCCGCGATAGAGTGACCAATGCGGTTGGGGTATCCACTATCATCCCTAGGCGTGCCACTAAACATCCATAACGTACACACACACGCACGCACACACGGGCGCCTCCGTAGCCAGGTGGACAGGAGCAGCAGTGCGTAGCACATGCTTCTTGATTAGACTGGGGTTCAAGCCCGTGACCACCAAATACGGAGGATGCGGAAAGGTCAGGAAATGA
This sequence comes from Mastigoproctus giganteus, assembly GCF_048544385.1. Lineage (NCBI taxonomy): Eukaryota > Metazoa > Arthropoda > Arachnida > Uropygi > Thelyphonidae > Mastigoproctus > Mastigoproctus giganteus. The sequence goes on along the minus strand of NC_143580.1, from coordinate 35,281,019 downwards.
CCACCGCATATCCCCGGAGCAATATGGCCTTAGTTGCTAATGCTCCTAAAAACCAAATAACAACAACAACGCACGCGCACACACACACACACACACACACACACACACATGCGCACTCACACGTACACACCCACACGCACGCGCGCGCACACACACACACACACACACACACACACGCTATCATCCTTCTCTCAAAGTTGGTTAACTCATTCACGATGTCGAATTACCTTTTACGTGAATGCAGTGATGACTATATACCTGCCAAGCGGCAGGTTCGTCCAGTAGCGAGAGGGATGACAGCGTCGTGTTGCCCAGGTATCCCACGAATTCTCTCCTTTCAATGTATTTCAGCAACGTATATAGGAAACCTGAACTTGATTTTTGTAAAGTTACAAGCAATTCATGTTTTCGCGTTACCAGCGAAAGCAAAACGTTGTGTTCTTCAGTAAATGAATGCATTGAATTGCGCTCTTTATTGCTGAAAGTTCCTTACTGATTTTCATGCTCACATTTTTAACTGACTTTCCAGGTCAATGCTGATGGAAATCTTCCTCTTAGACTACGCAAGAGGGCACATAAATTCAAATTGAGGAAGAATGGATGTAGCATAGATGTGAGAAAGTTTGCATTCAGCCAATTGGTGGTTGACTATAGGAACAAACTTCCATCTGGTATTTTGAAGGCGGATAGTTTGACTACACAAGGACCATCTAGACAGGAGTGTAGTTATACTTCAATCATAGCATGGATTTGTCGAGGGGAAATGTTGTCTTTGACCAATTTGATGGTATACTATGATGTAATAAAAAGGAGCTGGATGTAAAAAACAGTTTGCTATCATATACTTGGATATCAGGAGAGTTTTTTTTTTTTGTTTTTGTTGTAATTTGGTTTTAGGTGCATTAGCGGCTAAGGCCATATTGCTCGGTTATGTTATCTGTAAATTGAGTGTGTTCTGTGGTCGATTTTCTGTGTACAGGATGAAAAACCCGAGTTTCAGGACAAAAATCATGCTACCTTTGCCTGAGACCGATTAACCGCGTTGTGAAAAAGGCCCATAAATTTCCACCCGGTGTGGGACATCAGGAGAAATTTTGATACTGTTGCACACAATAGACTGCTGGACAAATTGGAGCAGCGTGGCATAGGGGCAAGTTGCTTCTGGGAATAAGGGGACGGTTGAGTGGGAGAAGACGGCGTTGTTGTCAATGAACACTTCACTTCGTGGACTAATATAGTGGAGTCCTCCAGGGTTTGGTTGTTCTTTTTGTTGTAGGGTTTTAGGAGCATCAGCGACTAAGGCCATATTGCTCCTTGTGTATTGTCTGTAAATTGCTGGTGTTCTGTGCTCGATTTTCTATTTTCGCGAAAATCCCGAGTTTCCGGGAGAAAAAACAATGCCACCTTCTCCTAACACTGACTCTCTCAGCCATTGTGAAAAAGGCCCATAAAAACTCCTCACGTTATCGACGGAATTCGAACTCAGGTCTTTCCACGCGGAGTGGGAAGGACGGCGATTTCCAACTGTCCACCCACGTGGACCCACGATTTGATGCTGAGCCCATTGTCGTCATCTTGTATTTTTTAAAGATATTGATGAAGGTGTGTCAGGCTTAATCTCTAAGCTTGCAGATACTACGAAGGCGCCACCAGAGTGGTTTATGACAGCAATGGGGCAGGTTACTACAAGATCTAGAAAAATTAGGCTGTTGGGCTGAGGAATGGCAATCGCGGCTTAACATTTACCCCTATGAGGACAAAATATTTGTTTTTTTTCAATGATATACAGAAATTTTACTATCAGGGATGAGGAAGTGATTATTTGATTGTATAACGTAATGGTCAGAACACATTTTGAGCACTGCATACAGGTCTGTAAGCCTCATTTTAGGAAGGATGTAAAGCTGCTGCTGGAGTGGGTACCAAGAAGGTCAACGAGATCGGTGAGGGGAATAGGTACTCTTAGCAAGAAATGCTTCAGTTCTGCAAAATTGCAGCCTCTAGAGACTAGGCACCTGCGAGGTTCTGAATGAAGTGTTTAAGGCTTTGAATGGATTAAGCAAGCTCAGTGCTGATGACATTCTTCCTGTTGTGCAGATTATGCACATGAGGCGATATAAATTCAAATTGAGAAAGGACGGTTAACCACCGTCACCGGGACCTTTAGTCACCGGGTGGTTGATTGATTAAACTTCCTTCTGTTATTGTGGAAGTGGATAGTTTAAATAAATTCAAGGAAGAACTAGACAAATTTCTGAAGTGGATGGACAAGTGTTGTGAGTGGTCTTGTTTTCTTTTCTTTTCTTTTTTTTTTTTTTTTTTTTTTGGTTGATGCTTTATAAGCTTGCTTCCTTGCATCATATGCCACTACTAATAAAATTAATTAATTAACTATAATAATATTATAATCATTCGACTATATTATAATAATTAATTATAATTAAACTAATTATTATAATATAGTCGAATGATTAGTAATTAGTCACTACTAATAATTCATTTAAGGAAATTTGATTAGTAATCATTTCACTATGGAAATTTTCGAATTGGTAATCATTTAATTATGGAAATTCTTGATTATTGATCATTCGATTATCTATTATCTGTCGATTACTAATCGTTCGATTATGCCCCTCACTACTTCCAAGACAAAATTTACTATTGTGACAACTCTCTGAGCTTCTCTTGTTGAGGGTTATCTTCCATATTTATTCTTTCTTCAAAACCGGGGCTATACAAATTGTATATTCTTAAACTTGTGGGTTTAATTAAGCATTGTTCGAGGAATTTAACCAGGAGAAACGTTCTCCATTGTCAGAAATTGAATAAGCATTGCATCATTGTTCCTATTGTTTGTTGTTATTATTGTAGAGTTTTTGATATATTAGCGACTTAGACTATATTGCTCCATATACACTGTGCTACCACTTTATTAGGTACACCTACCTAGTAGCGTGTTGAGCCTTAAAACAGCCTGAATTTGTCCAGGCATGGATTGAACAAGATGCTGAAAAAGTTGTGCAAGAATGGAGTACCATACAGACATGAGTGTGTCACACAGTTCCTTGAGATTCAACGGAGGCATAGGCCTGCAGCGAACAGCCCTTTCCAGCTCATCCCAAAGATGTTCAATAGGATTGAGATCCGTAGACTGAGCGGGCCACTGCAGCAAAGAAAAGTCATTGTCATGTTCCTGGAACCATTCCATAGTGATTCGGGCATTGTGCACCGGCACACTATACTGCTGGAAGTAACATCTGACTGAGGATAAACTGTCAACATAAACGGATGTAATTGGCCAGCAACGATGTTTAGGTACGATGTGACATTCAGACGTGAATCTATTGGTATCAATGGACCCAACGTATGCCAAGAAAATATTCCCCACACCATAACACTGCCCCCATCACCATACACAGTAGTAGTAGTGGCATGTGATGCAAGAAAGCAAGTGTATGAGCTTATGCAGCACCAGCCAAAAAAAAAAAAAAAAAAAAAATTTACAAAACAATTCCCTCTAAATGTTTGTCCAGTTCCTCCTTAAATTTATTTAACATATCAACTTCCATAACGACAGATGCAAGTTTGTTCCGGAAATTAACCGCCCGCTGGTAAAGGCAAATTTCTGCACATCTCTGTCTTTTCTCAATTTGAATTGATGCCTCCTTAGGTTTGTAATCTGAACAAGTGGAAGAATCCTATCAGAATTCAGCGTGCTCAACCCATTCAAGGCCTTATACACCTGAATCAGATCACCTTGCAGGTGCCTAGTCTCCAGCCGCTGCAATTTGCAGAACTTAAGCCTCTCTAGGTAAGAGGATCCCTTCATTCTCCTCACCAATCTTGTTGCCCATCTCTGTACACGCTCAAGAAAAACTACATCTTTTCAAAAATGAGGTCTCCAGACCTGTATGCAGTACTCAAAGCGTGGCCTGACCATTGCCTTATACAGAGGGACAATAATCTCATTTTCCCTGCTAGCAAAATTCCTATATATCATTGACAAAACCCCATGACCTGCCCTGGTAGCCTGCCTGCATTGCTCAGAAAACTTCATATCTGACTGCACAATTACTCCCAGGTCTTTTTCATTTTCTACCACCTTAAGTGTAGTACCACACAGTCGGTATGTTCCTCTGGGGTTACTTATGCCCATGTACAGTACTTTGCATGTGTCAATGTTAAACTTCAGTTGCCACTTCTCAGCCCATCTGCCCAAATTTTCTAGATCCTGTTGCAGTAGCACACTGCTATTACTGTCATTAACAACCCTGCCAACCTTTGTATTATCTGCAAACTTCGACACTAAGCCTGATATACTTTCATCAATATCATTGATAAATATAGAAAACAACAGTGGACTCAACACCGAACCCTGTGGGACTCCACTAATAAAATTAGTCCACGAAGAGCAGCACCCATCGATTACCACCCTCTGTCTTCTCCCACTCAACCATCCTTTTGTCCATTGTAGCAACTTGCCCCTAATACCATTCTGCTCAAATTTTTACAGTAGCCTTCCATGTGCAACAATGTCAAAAGCTTTCCTGAAATTCAAGTGTATGATATCAAAATTATTTTTTGCATCCAGTTCCTTTGTAACCACATCAGTAGCCGTCAGACATGACGGGTCCAGGGATTCATGCTGTTTTTGCCAAATTCTGAGCCTTCCATCAACATGATTCACCAGGATCTTCGACTCGTCAGACCAAGCAACTGTTTTCCAAACCTCGATAGTCCAGTGCTCGTGTTGCTGCGCCCACAGGAGGCATGCTCTCTTGTTCTCCATTGATAACAAAAGTACGCGATGTGGCCGTCGGCTGTCGTAGCCCATTCGCAACAAAGTGCAACTAGTGGTCCGTTGCGATATTTTGTTCTGCGCACCAAGGTTGTATTCTGACGTGATGTGCGACATTGTGGCCGGTCTGTTTGCTTGCACAATTATAGCCATCCTCCTCTGACTTCTCTCATGAACAAGCGATTTTCTTCCACAGGAGTGCCGTTGAAAGGATGTTTTCTGTTCGTTGCACCATTCTCAATACGCCCTTGAAACTGTGGTGCGGGAAAAGTTCAGGAGAACTGCCGTTTCAGAGATGCTTTTTCCAGCACGTCTTGCACCTACTACCATGCCACGTTCGAAGTCCGTTAGATCACTCCTTTTCTCCATTCTTGCTACGGTTTGTATGTTTATTTGATACTAGAAAGGTTGGTCTGCTGCATTTATATCCAAAAAAGTGGTCATGTGACTTGCAATATTGTGAGGCAAACCATTTGTGTGCACAGTAGGGGTGTGCCTAATAAAGTGGCCGCACAGCGTATGGTATACAGTATATTGTATTATTTTTGAAGGCTGAGCTTTTGCATCTGGTTTTGAAGCTCACAGGGCAAGTTCCTCACTTGCTGTGTCATTCTGTTATGGCTAATAAAATTAATTATCATTATTCTATAATAAAGTTTTTATTACACTAAACTTCTCTACTTTTGAAGGTCGAGAGATAACAGCCTAAATAAATGCAGAGATATTAAATGGTAATTGCAGATTCAGTGGTGTATCTTACAGTGGTGCAGGTGATGAGGCTGTAAATTGTACCAACGCCGAAATTCGTGAAGATGCAGACTGTAAAAGAAATGAGCAAAGTTGGAGTAGTCCAAGTAGCTTTCCTTCTCTCTTTTTTTTTTTTTTCTGTTATGAAAACTCCAAACGCGAAAGGTATTAAAATTTATAGTACTTAGTACCCTGCATGGGTTGGAGGGTGAGATGAAAGAAGATATTTGTTGACATTAGACTTGAACTTCTGTAAATTTTAATTTTCAGGAGATAGGTATGAAGTAAAGTTGTTCCAGAAAATGGAAGTTGAAGGAATAAATGAATAAGGAGAAAAGTTGGTTCTGTGAGTTTCAAGTTGTACAATAAAAGGATGTTGACTAGTTGCGGCAGATTTTGGTATTGCTTTGGAAGAGAGAGCGGGAATTATAGAAGCCAATTCAGAAGAACAGTGCCCATGGAAGTATCTGTAGAAAAGGCATGCAGCAGAAACAGAACGTCTATGAGACAGAGAGTGGAGAAACTCTGTTAAAGATGAGTCATTAATTAATCTAATTGGGAATAAATATGGTGTTTTATATTTTATTTATTAAATATAATATAATATAAACAACAATAATAATAAACAACTAAAACCGAATAATTTGTTTATTCCAAATTGATAACGCCAGGTGCTTGGTATTTTTCACCTTTGTTGAGTTATTTTTCTTAATCGGAGTAGTCTTGTTTTCATCTGAAAAACAAAAAACTAGCGACCCAACGAATGATGCATTATAATATATACATTTTGCCTAGTATTCATCTGTATTGTGACTAATCGATTTTATAGAGAACTATCTTTAAAACAAGCAAATAAGTTTAAAAAAATAAAATTCAGTATCAGGTACATAATGTGTCCTGCCGGTAGCATATTTAACGTATTTTACATTTAAGTCATCGTCAGGCGTTAAAAACGTTTTAATTTTCAGATATTAAAAAAATTCATGGATAATTATATAACAATGTTTTTATTTTATTAATAATAATTCCATATCCATTACTGAAAGTATTGGTCTGTGATGATTAAAGTAGGATATATAATTTTCACATTGAAGAATTTTAGTTCACAACTAAATAACACCATCTATAGTTGTTCCATTACGTGTAGTATTTATCGAAAGATCTGATGACATGTCCAAGTTGAAGAATGTTTTCATAAATGTGCAGAACTCTTTTCCGGCCTCATAGTTTAATTGTAAAGAAAAAAAATTTACATTCAATCTGAAAACACCGGGTGACTTGAAACCAGATGCGTTTTCGAATTAACGCATTTCTAGTTTCCAAAAGTTTATTTTGTGTCTTAAAACCTTAATATTTCTGAGAAAATTTCCTTGATCACATGTTCATATTTTCCACCATCCTGGAAAAACTACTGCAATTTTCAGAGATTTGAAAGGTTTTCCTCTAATATAGAGCTAAGATGAAGCTCCATGCAAAATTTCATTAAATTTGATCCAGTAGAAGATAAATTAAGCTGGAATGAATTTTTGTAACACTTTTCGCATGACGGTTTTTCGTTACAAAATTTTTGAAATAACGCCAGTAAAAACGTTTTTAACGTCAATATATATATATATATATATATATACAGTGTACATATTTCTGCTGTTCCATACTGTATTGTATATTGTGCATGAAACAATACGAGACCTAAACTACTGAATAACTAGCAGCAATAATTTTTTGATCGATAGATGGCGCTTAGGTGAAACGAGAAATGTGTATGTGAATTTTGGAGATGAAAAAAGAACAAAAGGAAAAAGAGGTTTTAATGACTTCCGTGTTTGCTGAAGAGCAGACGACGCGATTGTCGCTCCCTAACGTTCAGAGTGATTGTAGGCATGGAAGATGGCGGCAGGCGTTGGGGGTACGGGAAGTTTTCCCGAGAAGTGTGGCTCAGATCCAGCTACGGAGGAATCATCAGAAAGTGATGGAGAAACGGAACCTTCCAAAGCATTCCACAGAAGGATATCTACCTCGAAAGCCATAAAGAATGGCGTAAGTTGCATGTTTTTACGAATCCCTTCCGTATATTTGTAGGTAGCGCTGTGCGTTTGATAGATGACGGCTTCTTCAGGGCAGTGCAGCCGCTCAATCTGGGTCGATGTGTGTGCTATCATTTATACTGCACGAAGGAAGTGTGATTCACTATATTCTGTTTTAAGATAAATGAGATTAAAAAAAAAAAGCTTGTGTAGTTTTAGAGTAAAGAGTGAAATGCGCGCGAAAAATGCATGTATTAATAGCGTCCTATGAGTTATTTGAAGTCGGTTGTTATGTGTAGGTATCTTAAGCGGTGGGCACACCGGTTAATTAATAATTTGTTACCTTCTTCGCAACTTTATCTTAAAAAAAATGGTACTTTTGGACAGGCGAAGAACGATTGTTATCTATTTGCATTTCAGCCAAGTTCGGTGGTTGTATAGTGAAGTTATCATTATGAACAACAGCCCGTTTGCTGAGAACACACCAAAGTGATATAGCATTTTAAATTTGTAATACAAAAGTAGGTGTCAGAAGGGGAGGGTACGAGAGCACCACTTATGCCCACCTTGTATTTCAGGCATACATGTATTACTTTTTATTGGACTATCATAGCGTAGCTTCTCCCCCCCCCCCAAATGCACCGCGCTCTTCCGGTTAAATATGACCGGTTACTTAAAGTCAGGTACGGCATCGAACAGTTCTGTTTATAACACCAATACTCATGAGTTAAAAAAAAAAAAAAAAAAGAGAGAGAGAAAAAGTGAGGTTGCTATAAAATCTCTTTGTTATGTAATGAAATTTCAGTTAAACTTAATTTGCAAAAAATAAAAAAAATTATAAAAATTAGATTTTTTGGCATGTGTACATTTGACTTTCTGTACCCCCAATCAAAAATATCTGAAAGATGAATGGGGGGGGGGGGGAAGAATGCAGCCGCCACAGTTAGTTTGATGGTTGACTTATCCATCAGCTTGAAAGTTCCTGGTTTAAGTACATAAGGTGTATTCTTTAGTGTAAAAAAAAAAAAAAAAAGACTTTTTAGTTATCCTGTAAGAATAATTAAAATGCCATAGAAGTAAGGTAGTTCAGGCACTGAAACAGTTAAATGTTAGGACATGCAGTTATGCAGATGAACAACAGCCCATTTGTTGCAAACACACCAAAGTGATATAGCATTAAATTTGTGAATCTGTTATACAAAAATAGGTGTCAGAAGGGAAGGGTATGAGAGCACCATGCCCACTTAACAGAGTTAAGTGCATTTATAGAATGCATTTTCACAGTTAAAGTGTAAAGCACTTTTAATTCATGCTTAAAATGTTGGTATTCTGATACTTTTTTTTTTTGGTGCAAAGAAGCTCTGTGATTTTGCTGCACCAGCAAAAAAAAAAAAAAAAATCCCTTATGTAGATGCTGATCCAGCTGAATTCTGAAATTTCCCAAGCTGTCAGCCTCAACAATTCCATTAATTTACAATTCTTCACCTGAGGAGGTGAAGAATTGTAATCTTTTCCTTAGGTGAAGCGTTACTTATTCAAAGTAGTGCAATATCATGGCAACTCATTGTGAAGGTATTCACAATATGAGATATAACTTAAAACGATGCCGCCTTATAAATATTCTGTTTATTCAGAAATGGCTGCTTATTAATGATGCTATTGCGCTTAATATATACATAGTACAAAATCTTACTTAATAATTTGGCAACATTTTTAGATTACTTGTAAAATCTTTTCATCAGAAGAAGAAATAATAAAGAATCAAAAATAATTATGTATGAAAATGACCAGATGAGTATAAAGGAATTGAGTTCTATTAAGTTAATTTTCTTTGTTTTTTCTTTGTTCAGAGCCGATGACAGGATTTCATAAGAAATCTAGAAACATTATCAAATTATTAATTATGGTTGTGTTTGAGTATAATCCAGGGGCTCGCATCTGGTGAGTATGGGCTTGACACACCCAGGGTCCTAAGCTGGATATCATCATTTCTTCTTTTTCTTGGTTGATTCCCTTCTACTTCTGACACACTCTCTCAGGGTAATTCAGAAATTTTTTTTTTCGGCTGGTACAGCATAAGACTCAGGCTTCCTTGTACCATATGGCTAATAATAATAAGAGTGTACATGAATGCACAATGTTGGAATTTCTGTAACCTAATTTTTTAGCATAATAAGTTCTGCTTAGCCAGTTAGGTGTGCAGGGTCGATTTAAGCCTGGCAGCATTTCAGCAATTTGCACGTCATCTACTTTATCCACACAGCTGAAACTTCTAATAGCTATTTTGAAATGTTTTCTTTGAATTCTCCACTGAAAATTCCAGAAATGTGGAAGATGCAGTGGGTTCAACACACCCTGACTTCAGGGGGTCACAAATCCCAACAAAAGGGAGGGTCTTGCGGAATCCAGGCAAGGAGATTCCTTTCCATTTTTTTTTTTTTCTCCAACCTTAATACTTGTGCCTGAGTCCCCATGAATTGTAGGACTGGCCCTGCATGAACATTTGTTCATTTCTGGCTCAGTGTGGTAGTTGTTTTAAATAAATGGGAAACTAATTAAAATAAAAAAGGTTCTGTTTATATTCCAGCACAACCACTAGGTCACAGTTCACACAGTTAATCATTATGATAATGAATACAATTGTTAACCATAGTCAGCAGTCGCGCAGGCCTTGAGCAACAGTCCACTCATACACATATATAGGGTTATTAAAATTAAAGTATCCCTATGTAGAGGGCTCTGGAGCAAGTTCTAAGGCTCGTATTGAAGAGAAATTTGGACAACAGGTACAATAAAGAATGCCCTCGCCATTTATTGGAAAAAAAAATTAGTTTCAAAATTTGTCATTGTATGGCGCTGTCACTGTATGGCACATAACTATCTTAGTTACGATTATGCAAAAAACTTACATTATTTGCATAATCGTAAGTTATTGCCACAGTGCCACTACTCATCTCTACTGTACTGTATAAAAGCAAAGCAGTCTCTTCAAAATCATTCATTAGATGTTTGCTTGCACTACAGCAGCAATGCCAACAATGTTGCAGAAAAAGGTGCTATTAGTGAAGCTGTACTATCAGAACAGCAACAATACAGCTGCGGCTATCCGAGAATTCCGGTGTCAGAAGCACATAAGGCCCACGTGGACCTATGATTGTGTGCTGTCTGCAAAATGATTGCAAAATTTGAAGCGACAGGACATCTTGGTGTTCAACCAGGTAGAGGTTGAAAACGAGTGGCTCCTCGTGTTGAAGATGTGGATTTATCAAGTCAATCTCCATGTGGTAGTGTAAGTGTGCCAGCTGTTTCTCACAAAGTGGACATGCCGTATTCCACTGTAAGGCTAGTAATGTGTCAGGTGTTACGGTACTATCCTTACAAGATGCACATGCTACAGTAGCTAAGGCATGGTGATGCAGATATTTGTTTCACATATGCGCTTCAGTTCTGGCGCGAATTATAGTAGATATCACTTGGCCATGGAACATCCTTTGGAGTGATGAAGCCCACTTCTGCTTAAATGGACAAGTGAATGTGCACTTAACTGTCGCATTTGGGCAACAGAAAACCCCTCAAGTTATCCAAGAGGTCCCGTTGCATTCTCCAAAAGTGACAGTGTGGTGTGGATTTACGGCCACATTCATGATTGGGCCATATTTTTTTTTTTTTTTTTTTTTGAACAGGTAACACCAACTGGACCCTGCACCTGTTCCATCACTGGACAGTGATATTATGAAATTTTGGCAAATTTCACAATACCAGAGCTGCAACAACATGGGTGCCTTCAGTATACCATATTCATGCAAGATGGTGTGCCACCCCACATCCATTGTTGGGTCCAAAGATTGCTAAGGCAACAATTTACAAATGGGTCATCAGACATCTTGGCCACCCCGATCACTCGACCTCACCCCATGTGACTTCTAGTTTTGGGGTTTTTTGAAGAACCAGGTGTATTGGGAAGGATGTCAAACTCTGGCAGAGATGGACAGCATTAGATGTCATGTGCTGGCTATTGACATGGCTAGTTGACATGTTACGTTCTGCTGTAGAAAATGCTGTTCTTCGATTGGAAACTGTTGTTGACCGAAATGGAGGACACATTGAACAATTGTAGCGCTGTTCAAGTGATTTGTATTGCCACAGCGCCATATAGTGACAAATTTTGTAACTTTTTTCCCCCCTCAATAAATGGCGAGCGCATTCTTTATTGTATCTTTTGTCCAAATTTCTCTTCAGTACGAGCTTTATAACTCTCTCCAGAGCCCTCTACATAGGGATACTTTAATTTTAACAACCCTGTACAGTAAACCCCCGCTATTCGCGGGGGTTATGTTCCTGAGAAATGCAGCGAATACCGAAAATGCGAATACTGAGTTATGGCTCCCATAGTAATAAAGGGGTTCCGTTCCAAAGTATGAAATATATAAGAAAAACTAGTCTAAAATTTTGTCTACGTATGTATTATATGTACCTTCATAATATGACTATGTACATAGACAGTACATAGTGAAATGCAAGCATATGGCATCGAAATGAAAATAAGAAACAATAATATATTTCAAACAAATCTTTCAAACCAGTGCCTTTGCTAGCTAAAACTTATCCCGCCAGTGTTATCACCAGTTTTGCTAAAGTGTTGATAAAGGAGTTTTGCCTTTTCACGAATGATGAGTGAATTTAACGGAATTTTATTTTGAGTTCGGTCTTCTATCCACAGATTTCAAGCTTTTTCCAATTTTTTAAATTTAACATCACGAGTTACAGAGCAAATTTTTGAAGCAATTAGCGCGTTTTCACGGACACTACGGCAGATTTTTTCTTCCGATTTCTTGATTGATCGTACAGTTGACTCATTGATTTTATAATGTTTTGCCGCTGAGGAGACGCTTTCACCATTAGGAATTTTGTCTAATAACTCAATTTTATTCGCTAATGCTTCACCTTCTTTGATCTTTTCACATTTCCCTTGTTATTCGTAGCCATATTTTTGTACGGGTTAGAAAGAACTTGTCCACAATAAAGTCACTTTCTTCCGTTAACACACTCGAAAAAGTCTGTTTTCACTAACACACTGCAAAATGGTAGATTTTTCACTTTTGTAAGCATATCAATTTATAAATTTATTCAATTTATAAGCATATAAATTAAAAGCAAACGGCGAAACCTTCCATGACAAGCACATAACGCATACTGAACAAGGATTAGCGAGAAACATCCACGCTCGCGATTTTGTCCCCCTCTCCCCCCACCTACTGAGCGCTGTTTTGACCGGGAAAGATAATTTTAGCCACGCCTATGTTTTTTTATGGCGGAAAATGTTCACAGCTTTGAAATTCACATTTTTTTAGGTTTCATTTTATATTAAATCAGAAACCGCGAATATAGATACCGCGAATAGCGGGGGTTTACTGTACTTCTTACTCTTGCACTTGGACACTTGACTACATTGTAAGCTTAAATTACTTTCAGAAATGTATCAGGGTAGTTGAACATGGTTTGAATGATATGAATGTCTAGTTAGACCAAGTAATCCTGACATAAAATAGGACTAATGGAAACTTGGGTTTTACTAAAAAAAATAGGTGCAATGAGCATCACTATTACAAGGTATTTATAAAGAAGAGAAAGGACAGGAGGACTGTGTTACTTGTTAAATGGTTGTTTGGTAATATTTTACTGTGCACAAGTGCATCCCTAGATTGGAATTAGCACATGCTGGCATAGTCTGTGAGATAGTAGGAATCAAAGGAAAAATGAGAGTTGGGTGGGATATGTAACAGATTTAAGAGTTTCTATTTGAGGATGGAATGGGTGAAAGTGCTTCACTGTGAATCTGCCTCTTATTGGAGCAACTGGGATGGGGAACTCATCAGGGGAAGATGTTTTTAAATTAGTTAGATGATTGTTAACTATAGTAGCATGTTAAGGGAAATACTAGGGGAAAGAATGTTATGTACCTTATCCACACCTGGGATCCTGATAATATCACGGGGTTGACAGTATAGAAATCCCTTAGCAGGAAATTACTGCTGTGCTAAGGTGAGATCTTGATTGTTATAGGTAAGGGTTGGGAGTTTTAATTTCAAGAAAGGTTGATAGTGTTCTAAAATGCTACATGGCCTCTATCAACTGGGAAGACAACGGGGTAAGGATGAATTATGGATTAACTTTAAAGCTAATTGTATGTATACTATTATACAAATGTATAAATACCTTTAAGGAAATACAGCACATGAAGAATACCAAGGTGGACAAATAAGGAACTGTCTACTTTAATAGAAAAATAATATGGCGTGTGACTTTTACAGAGCAATGAAATTGCTGACCAGAGGAGCAAAGAAAGTCAGAGGAGTGTTATGAAGATGTAAAGACAAAAGAGACAATCAGATTTATCTGATTTATTCTTTTGTCAGATTTGGTGCCCCCATAGCCAGGTGGGCAGGAGCAGCAGTGCGTACCACATGCTTCCTGATTAGACCGGGGTTCAAACCCGTGACCACCAAATACGGAGGATGCGGATGGTCAGGGAGTGACCACCGCATATCCCCAGCCTGGATAAAGGGTGAAGGTTGGCATCAGGAAGAGTATCCAGCCATAAAAATTTCATTTCATGCCAAAACAGTAAAAACACTGACCTCATATAATAATGGGAAAAAGGTGACGACAAAAAAAAAAAAAATTCTTTTGTCAGATTTATCTCTTATATATAATAGATCTCAGGTGGTAGATGACTTTCATCAACCAGTGAAATACCACCACTTTGCTTATTGGAGGCTTGAAGTGGTGAAACCCATGTTTAGTCTCTAGAGCAAAGTACTAAGTACTTTGCTCTAGTACTAAGTACTATAGGTTTTGATACCTTTTCGTGTTTGGGGTTTTCATATAAAAAAAAAAAAAAAAAGATCCAGGAAAGTCCTCTATAACTTAACTAATGAATTCAATGATTCTGCTTCATCAACCTTTACAGATGAGTCACTTTACTGTAAGAACTGAGTACTGTGGAAATTAGAGGAATATTTACTAAAAACAATTGAGCCTGAAAGCAAACAAGGGCTTTGAGGTAGATTGCATATGCTGGGGCTATTCAAATAAGTGGGGATTGTGTGATTAGCATGTAGGTGACAAGCTGCAAGGGCTGAAGAACTTACTTTAATAATAAAACGTTTGGCAATAAATGGTTGCATTTTCAAATTCACAAGTAGGCTTGGGTAACTGTAGGAATGTTTCCAGTATATATTCATTTATTTTAAGGAAAGCAGCGAGGGAATGTATCATGCCATTTAGATCAGTTATGAGGACTTAATTAGGTTTGGGGTTTCTAATGAAGCCCTCTTGGATTAGAGAATCGCCATATTCTAATCCATGAAGGTGGTTCCAGGAGTGCACCTTATAATTACAGGCTGTAAATCTGACCATGATCATTGATAAAGAATGCAGTAATGACTCATTTATATACAAATGATTTTCTGATGGAAAGCCAGGATGGGTTGGTAAAGAGCATATCTTTATCTTATTTTACTGCTTAAGAAACTACTATGACAGTGTAATTCATTTATTTGATATAAAAATACTCTATCAGTAAATAATAAAAATGACATTGTTAATTTGGATATTAGCAAAGCATTTTGACTGGTCCTGCACAAGAGATTGTCATAAGTTGGATCTTATTGGGGTTTCTGCTAAGATCCTTAGAGGGATTATGGAATGGCAGAAGACTATGGTTCTAATTAATGGTTACTCTTCAGAAATGGCTTGGTTTAGAAGTGGGGTTCTTCTGGAAACAGTGCTTGGACTGTACCTGTTTCTGATATTCTTAAATGATATGGTGTGCTGTCAAACTTTGAATGTGAAGATTTGAATAGTGGTTGGCAATCAATGCCGGGCAGTGGTCCTTTAGGATGATTTGGATAAGCTTTTGGGATAACTGGCAACCATGTTTTAACATTGCAAAATGCAAGAATTTACACTTGGATAATAAATCCCAATAGCTTGGAGGAAATAAATTAGTATTACTATTAAGAAAATAATGCAAGGCAACAAAGTTTTTATGATATAAGCCAAAAAAAAAAAAAAAAAAAAAATTTTTTTTTAACCTACTATATTTGCCTATTCTGTCTAATGAATTGTCCAAACCCTCTTTAAATTCGTTCAACCTACCATCTTCTGAAACACTAGGTGTGTGTTTATTCAAACAATAATTTATTCTGGCTGCATGCGAGTTTATGCACATTTATTCTAAATTTGTTGTTTTTAAATTATAATTTTTTCTTTTTTTTTTTTAATGAAAACCCTAACCACAAAGCATTAGAACCTATAATGCTTAGTACCATGTGTGAGATGAAGGGTGAGAAGATAAAAGAAGATACTTGCTGATGTTAGACTTGAATTTCCATACGTTGTAATTTTAAGGAAATATGTATAAAGGGAAGTTACTCTAGAAAACAGAAGCTGAATGAATAAATAAGAAAAGGGTTTAGAGAGTTTTAAGTCAGATAGTAAAAGGATGCTGACTGGTTGCGGCACACGTTCAGACTAGTTGGGGGGGGGGAAGAGAGAGAGAGTTCTAGAAGCAAATTCAGAAGGACAGTTCCCATGTAAGTATAAAACAGGCATGCAGTAGAAAGACAATGTCTGCGAGACAGAGAATGGAGAGACTTTGTTAGAAATGGGTCATTAATTAATCTAACTGTTATTGTTTGGAATCTAGAAGCCTAAGGCTTTTTGGGGACACTGCCCCAGATGAGATTTGTGCAGAGTGATTAGCTCTTTGGAAGAAAAGGAATGCTGAGAGCAAAAGAGAAAACCCAGTTTTTTAGATGCAGAGGAAGCAGTAATTGTGATGTGCTTATGCCAAGAGAAATTAGAAGTCGGGGGTAATCCTCAATATAGATATATGATCTTGTTTAGAAATCGGAGTGTCATCGAAAATAACCATAAGAGCAGAAGAATCCTTTTTTGTGAGATGTACAACATGACTGAGTTTTAGAAGGATTGATATTAACTAAGTTATCTTTGCCCCATTGCAGAATTACCTGAAGCATTTAATTATCAGCATTTAATGAATTGGTAGTGAATATTCGAGAAGTTGAAGCCATTTGTACAGGGCAGAGTTTCTCAAACTGGAAGGTGGAATGCAATGTACTGTCATCAGTGAAACTATGGATAGGATTTCCAGTCAATGGAAGAAGGTTATTAATATACAAGAGGAAAAGAGTGGAAGAAAGAACTGAACAAATAGTTTGAACTGTCAAGAACAGCATTAGTGAAGTTAGAAGACAGGTAGCTATCTATTATTATCTGCAGTGAGATGTCAGAGAGAAAACTGGATACCCAATTACAAAAAAACAGTTGGCAAACTATAAGATGGAAGCTTATTTAGAAGACTTTTTATGCAAAACACAATCAAAAACCTTTTAACTATCAAGGGAAACTGCTCGAGTTTCACTGCATTTTTCTATTGAATTTTGTCCATAGATTGGTAACATAAGTCATTATATCACCAGTGAACCTATGCTGACTGAATCCATACTAGCAATCAGTGATCAGATGGAAGGTTTCTAGATCATTTAGGAGTTGGTGGTTGATGGATTTCCCCATTAGTTTAGAAAGAGTAGAAGTAAGTGTAATGGGACGATAATTGGATGGGAGGGATTTGACACCCTTTTAAGGAACTAGCTGGATATGAGCAAATTTCCAAGCAGAAGGGAAAACACCTTTGGAATAAGAAAGCGTAAAAAGGCAATACAGAAGAGAAGTAAGCTCAGGTGCACACGTTTTGAGAACAAGTGGAGAAATACCATCAAAGACCTGGTTCTTTCTTTATCAGGACTGTTCACAATTCTTCTGCCATCCTTTTGATGGAAGACCACAGGAGGCATTGAATTGAATGAAATGTACTGGGAATGGTACAGGGTGGTTTACCAAGATAATACAGAAAGTAGGTTGCTAGCAAGTCAACTTTATCTTTAGTTGAGGTGGGAATAGAGATGGGCAAAAGTTGTGACCATTAAATTTGTGGCAAGAGAAGAGAATGTTTGACTATCATTTGGACAAGGTAAGGGTTTTCTACCCTTAGCCTGTTCAAAATCCAGAAGTCTAAATATCTATTCTGTTTTTAAAATTTCCATTTACCCTTTTGTGTTTTTTGAGAAGGAATAAATCAGCATGTAGTTTACTTAAACCTTTTAAAGCATTATATACAGTTTACTATGCAGATGCCTAGTTTATAGGCGCTGTAATTTATATTATAGAGGCCCAGTTTTGTGTTGTAAGAATATCATTTTGTGCCCTCAGCTAATCTTTCCCTTTTTCTGCACTTCCTAAAATGAGTTTTCTAAGTCTGTATGCAGTATTCAAGATGCAACTTATCATTGGTTTATACAGTGTGATAGTTGTCTCCACTGGCAAAGTTCTTGTGTTTATCATTGGCAGAAAGAGTTCCATGAGCTGATAAAGCAGCCTATTTGCAAATTAAATTAAAAATAGAGTAAGAAAGAATTTAGAGGTTATGAAGTTCTCTTGAAATTCTCAAAATGAAGTTCTCTGTGCAGTACAGACAAGCAGCAAGGAGGAATCTGTGGTGTCCTATTGATAATTTATTTAACAATTTCTTATAGAGATAAGAAATTTTATAATTCCATTGTAAATGCTAGCATGAGGGCTGCATATAAAAAAGATTTGAGATTCTGTAAATGATCCAAAGACAGATTTTGGTGAGAGTAGCAAAGGGTACCCATATGACAAGAAACTTCAAATGTGGACTACACAGCTTGCTAATTGCCAATCGGAGAGGGGAGAACTAACACTCCAAATTTAACGATGTTTTTTAAACGATTGAGCATTGTTGAAGTAAAATAACTAAAACAAAACAAATTTCTATGTTAGCAAGTTAAAATATTTTAGTATTGAGATGTTCCTCTGTTCTGATTCCTTTCACATCAAAGGTGAATCATAAGTTTGCTCTAGTATTCCTTGTCATATTTCCTAATTTGGAATCTCCTCTGACTTAAAATTGCTCTTCTCCATTCTGTTAAATGAATCTGTTACCTCTATTTTTCTCCCAACTTCACTGATCACTCTGATCTGTTTGACTTTCTTTTCTTTGAAATTCTGCTTTCTTTAGTCTAATCTCCTAAAGGTGTGGATTTTTTTCTTGCTGATTTTAATATTCTGTTCTCCATGGCTTCTCTTTTCTATTAACACAGGTCCATTTGGTCAAGATGACAAGGCATTTGGAATTAATGATATCAGTGTTAGTGGTCTCTGGTCACTTCAGATCACAACTTGGTGATGGTTTCTCTCTCTCTCTCTCTCTCATGGTCATTCTCAGCCTTGTGTTGTTTGGCATTACAGTAATGCTAAATGGGATATGCTTAATTTTTTGTTCTTCCTTTCCTTGGTTGGATTAATTGTTTTAACTCTTCTGGTCTCAATGTTTGCTCAGGTTGTCAGTGCAGTTATTCTTGTAGGGATGAAAGCCTTTATTCTGTGTTCTACTCGGAAACTTTGGTTTTCCAATAAATGTGCTATGATTGTTTGATATAAGGATGTATCCTTATATCAGACCATAATTGATTTGCATACAGATCCCCAGCTTCATTTAAAAGTTGCAAAAATTGTAAAACAGTTATTAATCAGTGCAAACTCAATTTTGAATAGGCTAAGAGTAGAAAACCTCTTGTCCAAATGGTAGTTGATCATTCTGGTCTCTCTCCCAAAGCTATTGGTTGCAACTTCTATCCATCAATGGTCCCATCTCTGTTACAACCTGATAGTTCTGTTGCTTCCTTAGCTAAAGATAAAGCTAACTTAATAGCATCCTATTTTTCTTCCAACTCTTATCAATGATCTTGTCAAACTGCCACTTGTCATACCCAGTATACTCTACTCAGTGCTTCATGTGGCCTTCTGACAGAAGGATGTTAGAAATATTTTGAACAGTCTTGATGCCAAGACTGTTCAGACTGTTTGTTTGTTTTGTTGGTTTTTAGGAGCATTAGCAACTAAGGCCATATTGCTCGGGGATATGCGGTGGTCATTCCTTGACCTTTCCGCATCGTCCATATTTGGTGGTGACGGGCTCGAACCCCGGTCTAATCAAGAAGCGTGTGCTGCGCACTGCTGTGTTCAGACTGTGTTGCTCCAGTTGTTCTCATACCTATGCTGCTGTTTAGTGTTGCCTTCTTACATTTTCTTATTCCACTGGTGTTTTTCTTTCTGTTTCGATATTTGTTCATATCCAGCCAGTTCCTAAAAAGGGTGACAAATCCCTCTCTTCCAGTTATCATCCCATTGAACCGCTACCCTTTCCAAAGCAATGGAGAAATCCATCAACCACCATCTCTTAAACTATTTCAACCTTCTGTCTGATCAGTGATAACCAATATGGATTCCTTCAGTGTTAATCCACTGGTGATATATTAGTTTAGTTTATGTTCCTCTTTGGACAAATTTATTGGAAGCATTTGGTGAATCTTAAGCAGTTGCCCTTAACATTTATAAGGCTTTTAATCGTGTTTTGCATAAAGGTCTTCTAAACAAGTTCCCAGCCTACCAACTGTTTTTTTTGTAATTGGGTATCCAGTTTTATCTCTGACCATTCACTGCAAGCAATGATAGATGGAACTGTTTTCTGACTATTTGACTAATGCTAGTGTTCTCCAAACTTCAGTTTTTTTTCTGTCTTTTGCCCTTATACATTAATAACCTTCAACTGACTAGAAATCCTATCTATAGTTTTGCTGATGAGTACACTACATTCCAGTTTGAGAAACATTTCTCTGCATAAACAGTTTACCTTCTCAAATATACACTAATTTCTTAAATGTTGATCTTGGGTAATTCTCCAATGGGGTGAAGAAAACTTAACTGTAATTCTTCTAAAACTCTGGCCTGTCTTATATCTCACAAACATTATTCTTCTGCTCTTATGCTTATCTTTGACAACACAGATTTCTAGACAAGATCACATATCTCTATTAGGGATTAACCTAACTTCTAATTTCTCTTGGAATTAGCACACCACAAATATTGCTTTCTCTGCATCAAAAACACTTCTTTTTTGCTCTCATCATTACTTTTCTTCCAAATAACTGCTTACTCTGTACAAATCTCCAATCCACCCTACTTTAGAATATTGTTCCCACATCTGGGAGTAGTACACCCAACATCTCTCTGAAGCTTGTAGAGACTCCATTCAAAAGGAGGCAGCTAGATTAATTAATGACCCATCTCTTACAAAGTCTCCCCCTCTCTCTGTCTCAGAATTCAGTTTCTGTTGGGTGCTTTTCTGTAGCTACTTCATTTGGCCCTCCTCTTTTGAATTGGCATCTGTAATTCTTCACTCTCTTCAGAACCATTCCAAATATGTGCCTCAAGCAGTCAGCATCCATTCACTGTCCAGCTCCAAAACTCACAGAATCAAATTTTTCTGGTGCCTCTGTAGCCAGGTGGGAAGGAGCAGCAGTATGTAGCACACACTTCTTGATTATACCGGAGTTAGAGCCCGTCACCACCAAATACGGAGAATGCGGAAATGTCAGGGAATGACCACCGCATATCCCGGAGCAATATGGCCTTAGTTGCTAATGCTCCTAAAAACCAAATAACAAACAAACAAAACATCAAATTTTTCTTTCTCATTCATTTCTTCTACTTCTCTGGTGTCTCCGTAGCCAGGTGGGCAGGAGCAGCAGTGCGTAGCACACGCTTCTTGATTAGACCGGGGTTCGAGCCCATGACCACCAAATACAAAGGGTGCGGAAGGGTCAGGGTATGACCACTGCATATCCCTGGAGCAATATGGCCTTAGTTGCTAATGTTCCTAAAAACCAAATAACAAACAATTTTATACTCCTACTAACAACCTTCCTTCACATATATTTCCACAAAAATCTACAGAAATTTGAATCTAATGTCTACAAGTGTCTTCTCAGCCTCAATGCAATAATGGACCAAGTGCTATAAGTTCTAATACCTTTTTGTGTTTGGCATTTTCATAAATAAAAGAAAAAAGAATTATTATTTAAGCTTGTTGATAGCTTTAAGTTGGCAAAGGCGACATACTAATTTCTACCATCATGTTTTATGCTTCAGTACTTTAATATTTAGGTGGTCTTTATTTCCTTAAATCAGCATTTAGGGAAGACTAAATTTATTTTATTCTTGACTTTAAAAGTTTTTTTTTTTTTGCTAATTGGGCACTACATGTTGATGCATCAACAATGATGTTGCACTCTATGCCTATCCTCAAGTGAAAAGAGAAACTTAATCTTTTTTCTTTCTCTGTCACACCTTGAAGTAAGTTTTGAAATAAAATTAAAAAAACAATTGAATATTGCTGTGTGATGAACATAACAAACACCTTTTGTTAAGCATGAAAAGTGCAATAAACTAGTATACATGTATGAGTAAAATACAAGTATGTTAAAAAGTAAGACTGCATTATGGCTCTTTTTAGGTGCATATTACTTAATTTTTATCACATTCATCTGTTCTTATGCATCTGACAACTGTTCCCAATGTGCAGATTTTGATGAAATTTTATATTTGGCTCTTTTAGAAACATATGATTTAACATTCCAAATTTCATTAAAATTCAGTAAACAGAAATCTGACTATATATATATATGTGGGTGTGTGTGTGTGTGTGTGTGTGTATACACATATGAAAGTTGTTGCTTTTTAAGAAAAACTAATTTCTTTATTAGTTCTCTAAATTTATAAATCATAAATTGTTATTATTTGCTTATTATATTAATCACAGCAGAAATGTGGATTTAATGTTATTTTTCAAACATTAAAATGTCAGTAAAGTGCATCACAAAAATTGACTGTATACTACAATCTGAGGAATGGTTCTGTTTCTTTATTTTATTGAATTAACAAATCATCTGTGAAATATGTGCTGTTTTAATTTTTATTAAAAATACAGGAGAAAATAAGTAAGGTATTACAAAAACTTGAGAGATTGTAAATTATGAGTTGTGTACTGAATTTAAAACAGTTACTTCTTTATTATTAGTTAATTATTAACAAGATAGTTATTTACCTCTCACTTCCATTAATCTCAAAAAAGAAAAATTTAATTTAAGGAATAAAAATTGTACATACTTGAAATTTAATGTACTGCATGCATTACTTAACTTTTTTTTTTAGCTGATAATTAAGTACTGAAATGTAGACCTACTTGTGTCGTCTACATTGTCTTTTAATGTGGTCTGCAAAGGGTATTGATAGTAAACTTTACAAGGGCATGGTTATATTGTAGCTGGAGAGAGAGAGAGAGAGAGAGAGAGAGAGAGAGAGAGAGAGAGAGAGAGAGAGAGAGAGAGAGAGAGAGAGAGAGCAATAGGTTGTTCTCTCCTGATGTTAAGGTGTTAGTTCTATTAATAGCTATATAATTGTGAGGTGATCTGATTGAGATGTATAAGGCCTTGAATGGGTTGAGCAAGCTGAATCCTGATGAGATTCTTCCTCTTGCTCAGATTAAGAACCTGAGGGGGCAATGATTGGAAAGACAGTTGTAGAACAGATGTGTGGAAATTTGCCTTTAACCAGCTGGTGGTCGGTTGGTGGAACAGACTTCCATCTTTTGTTGTGGAAGTTGATAGCCTAAATAAATTTAAGGCTGAGCTGGACAGGCATTTGGAACGAATGGAGGGGTGAAATGGGAGGTGTGTTTTTTTTTTTTTTTTTTTTTTTTGGATGATGCTGCATAAGCTTGCTTTCTTGCATCATATGCCTCTGCTAATGTTCAGCAGTGGTGGCTGACTATAATGAACTGTTGATTCATGGCACTTCTGACTCAATATGTTATTGTTAACATTTAAAAAATAAATTCCATTTTTTTGTAATTTTTACTGATTTTTCTCTAAATTTATAAATCATAAATTGTTATTATTTGCTTATTATATTAATCACAGTGGAAATGTGGATTTAATGTTATTTTTCAAACATAATTTGAAAATAATATGTAACAAAATAACATAATTTGAAAATATTTTCAAATTAGATTATTATTTATAGAAAATTTCAAATTATTATTATTTTGTATTAATAATAACCAATACTGTAAATAATTGTTACATAATGTAATTGTATTCATAAGTGAGAAGCTAAAAGTGACATGTCACTAAAACTCTCTCTTATAGTGCACAAATATAGCTAATAACCAAAGATGAACTCAGTGATGCTTTGGAACTCTTCTCTGCTGACCTAATGGAAAAATGTATGTGCTAGAGTAGTAGTTCCCAAACTACTGAGATCTATGGACCCTTTCAAATATCAAAAAAGTTTGCGGACCCCTATATATATATTCTACTACCCGTTTCATGGACCCCCTGGAACTGGTCTGTGGACCCCAGTTTGGGAAATGCTGTGCTAGAGAAAGACTGGCTGCAGTTTGTAGTCTTGCATGCTTTTTTAGTGTTTATTTGCAACGAATAAAACTATTTTATTAAAATTAAAAAAAGGCATGTTTTAACAAAAAAAAAATATATATATAAATAAATAAATAATTTTATGTTGTAACTTTTGACCAATATATAAAATTTTAATTTAGCATACTACTGATTGGGGGTTACTCAACCAAAGTGTGCACATCTGATCTGAGCATGTGCAGCAGGGGAGGAGAATCTTTTGAGAGCCCCTCACAAGTGTAAGCAATGTCACTTCATCTACTTGTCTACACAGCTGAAACTCCTAATACCATTTTACAAAAAAAGTTTTGTTTTGTTTTTTATTTTAATTGACTGTTAAATTACAGAAACCAGTTGTCATACAAACAGGAAAAATGCAGGATCAAGTTACGCCTATTCTTGATAATTATATGCATGTGTTGAAAAAACATGAATTTTAAAATTAGTGGTGGCCTCTCTTGCATTCAGTTATTGAAACATTCATTCTTTATGCCAGTACAACCAGTTGCTATGCTCTCTGGCTTTGCATCATGGAAGAGTCTGGCTGACCAACTGTTGGAGTGAGTGGGTTTTTTGATTCACATTTTGCTTGCTCAGTCAAAGAAAATAAAGGAGTAATATTCAAAACTTCCAAATAAGAGAAGATAAAACATGTCCAAAAGTGCTGCAGAGGTGCTTTATTTTCAAAAAATAATTAAAAATGTTTATTAAAAGCATTAATTATTTATGAGCACAACTGTGAAAAATCCATTTTTATTATATTAAATTAAAAAAATGGATTTTTTACAATTGTGTTCAATTGTGAAAATAGGATGAAAATAAAGGTGGCCTTAAAAAGTGACAATTTTCAATAATTTCTTGCAGATTTTTAAGGTTATGAGTGGAATAACGTTTTACCCCATTAATTGTGTGTGTGTGAATTTATTTTTCTATCTACATTATGTGCAATATGTGACACAAATTGTATTTATTGTATATAATACACTACCTTCCAAAAAGTATCTAGACATAACATCAGTTTCACATAATGTTACTTCCAGTCACTTCAATAGCAACTTATTCCAGTGTTGATCAGTGAAATAAGTTGCTTCCCGAGGTAGTGTCTGACAAAGTAAGAGTCAGAATTGGATTGTTATCTTTTAGAAGTGGTTAATTATGATTGAGTTGTTTTTTTTTTTTCTCCCAGTGAAGGTTATGCTTTTTTGAATTATTTGTAATGATTAATTATAATACCATTAGAACAAAAAATATTTAATAGTATTAGAATTTGGAATGGAGTGTGACTAATAAGAGAATGTGACTATTGAATACACCATGAATTGTCAAACTAATAGAGCAAGCTTATCTGCGAAAAGATCTAAATCTCCCAAGCACTTTCTAATTCATTTCACAAATATACGTGGTCTCAATTTTAATCTTAACGATGTCCATTTCCACTTGCAGTCTGCCAAACCCCATGTACTTTATCTAACAGAATCTCAGTTATTAGTTGATTAAACCACTACTCATCTCAGATGTCCAAATTATTCTCTGTATAATTCCTTTCGCCTCAAAGGTGGTACTTGTGCATATGTCCGTTCTGATATTCCCTGTCAGAGACTTGGCAATTTGGAATCTCCTCTCTTTGATCTTCTCTGGCTTAAAATCTCTCTACCTCATTGTGTAAAATTCATCTGTTGTCTCTACCGTTCTCCCAACTCCACTAATCACTTGGAGCTCTTTGACTTTCTCTCTTTGCAACTTGACTTTCTTCAGTCCAACTTTCCTAACAGTGAGGTAATTTTCCTTGGTGATTTTAATGTTCACAACTCCAGCTGGCTTCCGTTTTCTAGTCACACCGACCCAGCTGGCCGAGATGCTGAGGCTTTTGCAATTACCAATGACCTTGCACAGATTGTTCATTTACCTACAAGAATACCGGACAATCCTAATCATACAGCCAACACGCTTGATCTTTTTCTCCCAAACAATCCTACGTATACGGTCGAAGTGAGAGGTCCTTTAGGCACTTCAGATCACAACTTGGTAATTGTCTCTTCTCCAATGGAGCTTCTATCTCATGGCTATTCCCAACCTCGTGTTGTTTGGCATTACAAGAATGCAAAATGGGATGACCTGCGAGATTTCTTTTCTTCTTTTCCTTGGTCTGATTACTGTTTCAAAACTTCTGATGTCAACGTTTGCTCAGATCGTGTCAGTGAAATTATTCTTGCAGTAATGGAATCCTTTATCCCACACTCCACTTTAAAATCTCGTCCTTTATCTAAACCTTGGTTTTCCAATAAATGTGCTAAGGCTATTCAAGAGAAGAATGTTGCATATCGTAATTGGTTTGTTTCTAATTCTTCAGTTTCATTTTCTGCCTACACCAAAGCTCGCAACAATTGTAAAGCAGTTATTAATCAGTCCAAACTAGAGTTTGAACAGTCTAAGAGAAAATAAGAGAAAAAAAACTTGCTTCTTGCCCTAATGGTAGTCGAGCATTCTGGTCCCTTGCCAAAGCTATTGGCCACAACTTTTGCCCATCTCTGCTCCCACCTCTGTCCAAACCAGATGGTTCTGTTGTCACTTCAGCCAAGGATAAAGCTGACCTGCTAGCATCCCATTTTTCTTCCAACTCATATATTAATGATCTTGTTAAAACACCTCCCACCATTCTCAACACGCGCTCCATTCAATGCCTCCCGTGGTCTTCCGTCAAAAGGATGTAAGAAGGATTTTGACGAATCTTGATACTAAGAAAGCTCCAGGTTCCGATGGTATTTCTCCACTTGTTCTCAAAACCTGTGCTCCTGAACTTACTCCTATTCTTTGCCGCCTTTTTTCATTTTCTTATTCCAAAGGTGTTTTTCCTTCTGCTTGGAAATTTGCTCATATCCAGCCAGTTCCTAAAAAAGGGTGATAAATCCCTCCCATCCAATTATCGTCCCATTGCAATTACTTCTACTCTCTAAAGTAATGGAGAAATCAATTAACCGCCAACTCTTAAACTATCTAGAAACCTTCCGTCTGATCAACGATCGCCAGTATGGATTCCGTCAGTGCCGATCCACTGGTGATGTTCTGGCTTATGTTACCCATTTATGGAGTAATTCAGTGGAAAGGTTCGGTGAAACACAAGTAGTTGCTCTTGACATCTCAAAGGCTTTTGATCGTATTTGGCATAAAGGTCTTCTAAACAAGCTTCCATCTTATGGTTTGCCAACTGTAATTGGGAGTAATTGGTTATCCAGTTTTCTCTCTGATCGCTCACTGAAGGTGATGGTAGATGGCTCTCTGTCTTCTAACTTCTCCACTAATGCCGGTGTCCCCCAAGGTTCAGTTCTTTCCCCCACTCTTTTCCTCTTGTATATTAATGACCTTCTTCCATTGACTGGAAATCCTATCCATAGGTTTGCCGATGATAGCACATTGCATTCCACTTTCCATTTTGAGAAACCTTGTCCTGCTCAATCAGCTTCAACTTCTCGAAAATCTGCTACCAATTCCTTAAATGCTGATCTTCAGGTAATTCTCCAGTGGGGCAAAAACAACTTGGTTGATTTCAACCCTTCTAAAACTCAGTCTTGTCTTATATCTCGCAAAAAGGATTCTTCTGCTCCTATGCTTATCTTTAGTGACACTCCGATTTCTAGGCAAAATGATATATCTCTTTTGGGGATTACCCCGACTTCTAATCTCTCTTGGCACAAGCACATTACAAATATTGCTTCCTCTGCATCTAAAAAACTTGGTTTTCTCTTTCGCTCTCGGCGCTACTTTTCTTCCAAACAGCTGTTCACTCTGTATAAATCGCAAATCCGCCTGGCGCCTCCGTAGCCAGGTGGGAAGGAGCAGCAGTGCGTAGCACACGCTTCTTGATTAGACCGGGGTTCGAGCCCATCACCACCAAATACGGAGGATGCGGAAAGGTCAGGGAATGACCACCGCGTATTCTGGAGCAATATGGCCTTAGTTGCTAATGCTCCTAAAAACCAAATAACTAACAAACAAACAACAAGCAAATCCGCACTGCCATGGATTATTGTTCCCACATCTGGGGTGGTGCCACCAAAACCTCTCAGGCTTCTTGATTCCATTCAGAAGAGTGCAGTTAGGTTAATTAATGATTCATCTCTAACAGAGTCTCTCCACTCGCTGTCTCATAGACGTACAGTTGCTGCTGCATGCCTCTTCTACAGATACTTCCATGGACACTGTTCTTCTGAATTGGCTTCTATAATTCCTGCTCTCTCTTTCAAAACAGTCCGAACACGTGCCGCCACCAGCCAACATCCATTTATTGTCCAACTTCAAACTCACAGAACCAACTTTTCATCTTCCTCGTTTATTCATTCAACTGCCGTTTTCTGGAACAACCTTCCTTCATACGTATTTCCTGGAAATTAGTCTACAGAAGTTCAAGTCCAATGTCAACAAATATCTTCTTTCGTCTTCTCAACCTCCAACCCAAGCACGGTACTAAGTGCTATAGGTTCTAATACCTCTCGTGTTTGGGGTTTACATAAAAAAAAAAGTTATTAGGTACACTGCCATCATCCAAAGAATATACACTGCTCCCTGAATATGTGCCAGACTATACAAAGCAGATAGCCAAATACAGAGGGATTGTGTGCGTGTGCACATGTGCATGCAGATGTGGTTGCAATTCAGTGAGTGAACAGTATGATTTAAGCAACTGTGTCATATGATAATTGATGCTAGACATAACAATGCAAGTATCATGGATACTGTTGCCTTGCTGAAGTATTCATGCACATTGGTGTCTAGCGTATACTGAAAAAAGCCAAATAACCAGAAAACATCTAGCCAATAGCAGTAGCCAAGGGACCTCACCAGATTCCTTGTCAGCTAAAAACAAGCAGCTAAAGGGGCACTGGAACACTGAAACTGGATATTTGAGGCATGGAAAAAGTTTGTCTAGTTTAATGAAAAATGGAAAAAGTTTGTCTAGATGATGCAGAATCAGGGCATGTTCTCACAGCAGCATGAATCAGTTGATCTGTTCTGAGAGGTGTCAAACACTCTTACCAACCCAGCTGCATCCCTTCATTCCCATAGTTTTCCCATCTGGTAATGGTTACTTTCAAGGATAATGCACAGTGTCAGAAGGTAAATATTTCAGAAATGGTTCTATGGGCATAAGAGTGACATTATCTTACCTTATTGGACTGCTCAGTCACTCAATCTCAATTAAGCCTCAGTGGGATGATGTGGGATGAGCTGCTTGCAGCAGATATTTACTGCTGCTATCCATTCTGAGGCAATTATAGTTTACATGGGGATAGACTACATAGTCTACGAAGTATCCCTGTGGAATATTTTCATTACTGTTGAAGTCATGTCTTAAGGCTGCTCTAAGAGTGTAAAGGCAGTGCTGCTTGCTCTTAGGTCAGTATATATTATAATAAACTGGCACTATGTTTATTTCATGTAATATTCATTTATTTTTTAAGGACTTCTTTTGCTGTGAGAAAACAGTAGTAATCGTTTTGTTTTGTTAGTCATGTGAGGGATCCTTTTAATTCCTATTTTTTTTTCCCACATTTTACACTCAAATTTTGTTCACTCAGCAGTAAATGGTAGTTTGTTCCAAGGTAATTTTTTTGCCGTAGTTTCTCTATTAAAATTTTAGAAGCGTATATTGATTAGGGCAGAAATGCTACTCATAGTAGCCAGTCCCTATGGTTTCCATTGGTTCGAAGCTCCTGTAATACTGTAGTTATATAACAGTAATTATAAGAAATGAATATTAAAGTGTCATGATGATTTTTTATTTGTTTGATAAAAGTCTTAAATATTTTAATCAGATAACTGCACTGCACATTGATATGGTGATGTGTGATCTCGGGTAAGGCAGTTCCCACCCTTTTTCCGAAAGTGAACCACATTGTATTCAGAATATTTATTTGTAGCCATTTCACTGGAGCATATGATTGGACATTCAGTTCTACAAAACATTTTGAAGATAGCTAAAGTTCCAGTTTGTCTGTGTTGTATGTAAATTAAACCTTTCTGGTTCTTGAACCAGAAAGGTTTAATTTACAAAAAATATCAAAAAATATGAGAGAGAGAGAGAGAGAGAGAGAGAGAGAGAGTCTTAGAATGCATATTAAGGTAATCATTTCCTATTACAAGTTTGAGCACCGAATTTAATGTAATGTTCTTAGTAGTCAATTTTTACATCGTGCTGTTGTTGTAGTAGTAGTAAGGTTTTAGGAGCATTATCGACTAAGGCCATATTGCTCCGTGTATACCATCTGTAAATGCGGCTATATTGCTTCGTGTATACCATCTGTAAATGCATGCATTCTGTGGTCGATGTTTTCTGTTTGCTGGACAAAAAACCCGAGTTTCCGGGAGAAAAGCTATACTTCTCTCGCCTTAGACCGACTAACTCAGCCACGTTGTGAAAAAGGACCATAAAAATTCTTTGCGTCATTGACGAGACTCAATCAGATCTTTTCCGCCCAGTATGGGAAGGATGGATAATCTACCATCTGCACTACCTACAAGGGCTTTTTGCATAAGGCAATAAGGAATAAATACTCTAAATTAAAAAAAAAATTAGGCACTTGATTTCATTTTTTTAAAAACAACTTTAATTGCCTAATTGGAACCCCCCCCCCCACCGAAAGTAGATTTACTAAAAACTATTAGGGAAGAAGTTTTCAGTATTAGTAGTGGAAAATGATGCAAGACATTTTCCTTGTGGGTGATATACATCAATAACTAAGTTGTTCTTTACACAGTATGCGCAAAAATAAAAAATATTGATAAATGAGCATTGCGTTATGAACAAGAACTTGGTAACGGGTTTGTAACGTGATGCGCATTTATTAATATTATTTATTGTGATATACAAGGTGTTAGAATAGGTTATTTATTGATGAACTGTAGTTTTATTATACTGTTATACATGGCTGCCTTATTTCTGCAAATCCAGCTGATTACACTGGAGTATGTAAGAGCAGATGAGGTTCAGAGTAAAGTAAATTGCAGCCATTATCAACCCACTGCAGGATGGAAGCCTCCTCAACAATTCATGCTTGAAGGAAATGGACCATAATCTGCCACGCTGGTCCAGTGCGGGTTGGCAGATCGACCGTATTTAGCAGTCAGGAGCTTGAACCCCGGTCTACTCAAAGAGCGTGTGCCACTGCACTCCCGCTCCTGACCACTCGGCTACGGAGGCTAGAGGTTCAGAGTAACAAACCCAAACGAAAACATGAATATCACGAAATTGGGGCGTGGGAGCCATCATATTTTTCACAAAAGAATGGAATTAAACAAGTTATGCATGAAAGTTGTATATGGTGAAGACCCTTCTGAATACCAAACGAAATTTTGGTGTAAGCAGTTTAAAATGTTATCAAGAATCCAAAGACGATGACTCCGCTAAGGACGACCAACGAAAGTAAATTCCAGAAATATGCCAAAAGTCGAAGATCTAGTTATGCAGGCTAGAGGCAACAAAAAACCTATGATTGGAAAAGAATATAATATTTCTGAGGGGGTTTGGTACTAACTATCCTCAATGAACATTTGCTTGTATAAAAGGTCAATTCTCGCTGAGTACCAAGAATGCTCGCACCTCTTCAGAAACAGTGTATTTTGTGAAGTAAATTTACACATGCTTGATGCTGGTTCAGAAGTGTTGTGTTTTTTTTTTTTTTTTTTTTTTTTTTTTTTTATTTTCAAGAAATAAGTGGCGATAAAACCTTGGTGCTAAGGATATTCGTGATATGAACATGGCATATCGCAAGCGTCTGGTATCCAAATCTTCAGCATTTTCTACACAAATAAAAACTTCAATCTGGCCTTTTGACGGTGTATTATCCTTTTGAAAGAACTCATTCTCAGTGGATACACTCCAACGATGATGGGGTGGAAACAATTTTCAGATAATCTGTGGCATCCAAATGTTATTCCACTAGTACCAAGGGATCCAAGTGCGCCACGAAAACGCTCCAAGCACCATTACACCGTCTTTATTAGCCTGCAATTTACACCTGAGATGGATTCACAGATGCTGTTTTTTCCATATTGATGTTTTCCCATCAGCATGAAATGCCAGCGACAGCGATTCGTTAAACCAGGCAACATTTTTCCAACCCTCCACTAGACCAGTGTTTGTGTCACTGTAAGTGTACCTTCTAGTTTTTACTGAGAGGAGAGGAATGCGGTTTGGTCGTCGGCTGTGATACCGCCATCTATGACGAGTTGTACGTTCTAAAATGTCTCTTTGGTTACCATTGTTGTACTGGGTTGATTGACTGTAGTCTTTCTGTTGTCCTGCACAAGTCCTCGCGTCAACAGCTCGTTGCTGCAAGAAGCCAACAGAGTTAAACGTTCCATAGGATCTCCGTTGGCTGAGACCAGTTCTTCGAGAAAACCCCAGTAGGGTTGCAGTTTCCAAAATACCCATATGGCTGGATGTTATTTGGTTATTGGACCAATCTAGATAAATCTGAGACCAGTCCTACGTGAAAACACCAGTAGGGTTGCAGTTTCCAAAATACCGGCGCCGACTACCATGTCACCTTCGTAGTAACTTAAATATTTTGTCTTGCACAGAGTTGCACGCATGCATATATCTGTCCACCTGCTTTATATCTCATGGTACTAGCATGTGATGCTGTTACTCTACTATTTTCATGAAAAGGGTTGGTGTACCCAATGAAGTAGTTACGTATACTAAACAAAAGTTAACGTTGGACCGACCTTTTTTTTTTTTTTTTTTGTAGTGGCGCGCAGATTTGATTTCGCGGAATGGTATTAGTGGTTACAGACGCTACCCGAGGCCCTAGTTCGTCCCAGTAAGCCATAAGGAAGATAATTTCAAAGAGTTGTACAGCTACCACAAGAAAAGTTCCTGCATACAGTATTCAAGATAAAAACAAAATTGGCAGATATTTGCGCATTCTATATTACACCAACGTTCTCATGGCCACAGTAGATGTAAAGAATTCGTAAAAAGTAGAGAATATTCTATTGTACTTTATTTTATACTAGTCTGAAACCATGACTTTTTTTTTTTTTAAATGCACAAATTCATGTCTGACTTGCAAATCAAATACATATACTATTAACCAAACCTTGCACTCTGCATAATTCATTCAGAGAAGAGAAAATGTTCGGGGTTATTCGATGCAATTTTGAAATGAAAAAAAGTGAGCAGATAGTGAAATATACGGAGCAAAGTTAAAACGAAGAGGCCCAGGAAAGTCTTTCCCACATTCACTAATTAAATTGAGACAGAACAATTCTTGAATTTTGACGTAGCGTGTTTAAAAATTCTTAGTTCAGTGTTTCTGAACTGAGGAGAACGAAAACATTCGATATGAGGCGCAGTATGGGGAGAATCACTGTAATTAATCATACAAATATCCATAATCACCATTAGTAGAAATATCCATGTGGGATGTTGCCATTACTAGTAATTTTTTGACTGGGATGTGAATTAGTGTGAGAAACTGTTTTAGGTTTAGGCTGACGTATATCTCTTTTGACAATAAGAGATTCCGTACAGACTGCAGTGTGCTCCAATTCATTATTTCAAGTATTGTTGTTGCGGACCCCGGGGTTCTCCCATTAGCCGCTTTTATACACCGTGTGTTGAGGCTTGTGCCATATCCCGTCATGTGTATGTAGTGTTCTGCGATTGTGTTCTGTGACCGGCCCCTGGAGAGACCATCTAATATCTCGTCAGGATCTACTACCTCTTGCTGGACACTTCCGTGACAAAGTCCCAGGAGTACCAATTTATAGGAAAAGAAAAGAGGGAATACAGTAGGAGAAGTTTGGGGAAGGGGATTTGGAAGGGAAAGAATAGAAAAGGGGGGATCAAGTTGAGGGATCCACCTATGAATTGAAGATACAAGAACAACAAAGTAAAGAGGAGGAAGTGGAAACAATCATTTCCAATCATAAGACATAGAAATCTTATATAGATAACCCATCCTGTCAAAGGATTAGCATTTAAAACGGCTCCCCAAAGACATTCCCGTCATCATGATAAGAAGCAAGCCTAACACCTGTGGACAGAAAATTTACGCTATCAATAGAACCAAATGAGTAGGGACTTATTATTGTATATACAGCCAGTGTTAGCACAGAATGTCACAATTTAACAGCACTAGTCCCAATAAGAGCCAAGTCCAAATGCCAGTCAAATTTCATCATTGAAGCAAAATCTGCAGCAGTCCGTAAGAAAAGGCAGAAACAGTGATACGTCTTCAGGCTTGTCTTAATGTTCTAAATCCAGTTCCATTCAATAGAAAATGAATTACAATTCATTATTTGGGGGAATTCTTCCCCCCACACGAATTGTGGATATTTCTTGACACTGGGCCACCAGGTCGTTCACTTACGATACATGCTTCCCTGTAGATGATACCTAAGGTGGAACCTCAAATATCGAGAGAACACTAAGATTTACTGGGTTTGATGTATATTTTAGGTCTCGTGTATGTCTGCCTACAAACTGCTGCTTTCTCCTCTATTGGAGGCATTTTGAGTGAGTTTATTATTTTTTGTCAGTAAAACACCACTGTGGTTTAAACCCTTGTTATTCCAGACCTCTTCGATGGTCTTGCCTATGTGAAAAATGCCGAAACCTCTTAAATTGTTAAACAGTTCTTAAATTCTTTCACAGTTGGTTTTTCTTCCTTCTTGATGGCTTGGACAAAAGTTTACCTAAGATAATAAGCTTTAAATTACAGTTGTTATTCCCTGATCCATTAGCTGTTGCGTTGCAGTTGTTTTTGCCCGAGAAATACCACTAACATTGTGATTCAAATCGTTCAGAAACAAGAGTTGCTGTAGAACAGTGTCGAGTATCAACGCCTTCAGTGCCAAATCCCCCCCCCCCCCAAGCATTTTTTTTTTTTTTTTTTTTTCACACTAGGCTACAAATAATCATGGAATTGTTCCTCGAACACTCTTCCTGTTGCTCAAGTCTTGAAGTACTACTTCCGTATCAGTGAAAAGGCAGTTCTTATAATGCCGTTGAGTGCCCTGGGTTTTTAAAGAAGGTTTTTAACAAGGGTTTAAAATTAAAGTCACCAGCAGCATTAGTACTTACCAAGGTACTCGTGAATTATATGCCTCTCCCACCAGTGTAAGCTACAAGTAAGTATAATTTAACTAGGGTCGAGTTTAGTAATTTCTCCAAATTATGAGAAGTTTTTCCATCTCGGTAATAAGTCCACGGATTCTAATCGTTTTGCGTGCATCACACCTGAACCATTAACCTGCTCCAAGATCCTAGCCGTGTCATTGAGAACTGTCATCGTAGGTGGCACAAATAACCAATTCTCGACCAATTTCAGTTAAGCTAATCAGCTTCGGAATTCTTGATTATATTTAATTTAATTTCAAGCCGTCTTTCTCTACATTTCTTACCAAAAGAAGCATCAGGCCACCTGGATTTTTTTCCCTCTCGGATGTGATGAAGTGTAACACAACTGGACACAAAAAGAAGAAAGAGCAAAACAAGCAGAGCACTGCATTTGTTGTAGTGCAGTTCCTTCCCCCCACAAACAAATATGAAGGCTGGATCCGTCCTTGGCTTCGAAAATATTTTCGCGTTCTTAAGTCAGAGTTGTGCAGTAGCACACCACCATTTTAAAACCAGGTGTCGTCTCCCCCCATACCAAGGTCCCCTAATTTGAGGGACCATGTTTGTAACATTTCCTGATAAGTATTTTAATTATGGAGACCGTCAAAATAATGAGCCAAAAATAGCCTTGTTCATAATAGCTCATATCATAATGTTCACGTTCCTCCATTAAATTCAATTTCTTTTTTCCACCAAAAAGTGATATTGTGTGAACGAGAATTATTATTAGATATGCCTTTTTGGTATTGTCAGAAACAGTAATCAGTTCAAAGACGACGTATTAACCATGATTAGTATGTCTTCGTTGAACTGATTAAGTTATCTGATAATACGAAATAGTTACGATGTTACTAACCAGAGAATACGTACCTGTCACAGGTACATCTTCTTTGTTTAGTACCATCGTAATTGAGTTCTTGAACTTAATGAAATCAGTAGGAATGCATTTTAACCCCACTTTCGTGAGCTAACGCAATGTTGAATTTATTATTCCACGTTTGCTCGCCTTCAGATAGATTCCCTACCTCCTTCCCTGGTGACCGCCATACAAATCGTTCAACTTCTTCATTCGCTTCTCCTTTGATTGATGGTTGTCCAATTTGTGGCTAAATTTTAATCGATCCACTGGTAAATACTTTTTTATCATCTCTAAAGCGTCCTTTTCTTAGGGGGGTTTCACGATTGAATCATTTTCAGAGGTCTACACGGGTATTCTATAATGATTTGACTTTGTGTTCGATGTAGCAGTCAATGTGTTCTTATCGTATATGTATTTGGATCACACTCTTATCATAGAATCAAAAGATTATCAGTGGACTTTTACAAGAAAAGACATCGAGGCCACTACCTTGGCCTGAGTGCTCAATGTGTAATAGTAGTTTAGCCTGAGTGCTCAATGTGTAATAGTAGTTATTGTAGTCTCTGTATTGTCGAATTCTCTAATTCAGTGGTCGTTATCAAATTTGAAATAGCATACTTAATATAAAAATAACCGCTAAATGTATTTCTTTTGATGTAAAAAAGGGCAAATTGGTCATTTTATCTCCGTTTTATTTGGGAATGGGGCAGCATTATTTAATTCATCCAAATAGCTTTAAGTTATCCTATTATTTTTTCTGTGATTTGTAAGTCTTAAATTTGAAACCTTTTTTTTTTTTATAAAAACAAAAAGGTTTCAAATTTATAAAAAAAAAAAAGACAAGGTCCGTGACGTGATTAATTTAATTAAGAAAACAGTTGTAAAAAAAGTGATACCTTATACAAAGGGTACTAGGAAAGTTTTGCAATATGACGCAACAATGAATCACAGGAAGCTGCTTGTTGCTGCATGTTGAGACATGTTCATACGTGCATAGTAGCCGCCGCGCCAAGTCGATGGACTCAGTTATTCATTAGTAGTGAGAGTGTAAAGTGCTTGCGATGGCATCGTGGTCACGAAATGAAATAAGGACAGTTTTGCGGTATAATTTCGTGCGTGGTTTAACCATAGACCAGTGCTTAGAAGAAATGACTCTTGCACTAGATGATGATTGTTCACATCGTACAACGATATTCAGGTGGTATAGAGAATTCCAAAGGGGAAATTTCACTCTGGAGGATTCTGAGAGGCCGGGAAGGCCACGAACGTCAGTTACGGAGGAAAACGTTACTGCTGTGAGGAAAATGCTTGACGAAAACAGGCGAGTGACCTACCAACAGATAGAGGATACTTTGGGCCTAAATGCACCAGCAATTCGTTCGATTCTGCAAGATCATTTGCATGTGAAGAAACTTTGTTCTCTCTGGGTGCCGCATCAACTGACTGAAGAGCAGATGACACGACGTGTGACTTGGTGCCGGGAGATGTTAAAAAAGTTTGATAAGGGACAATCTCGGTATGTGAACAACATCGTGACAGGTGACGAGACTTGGCTGTACTATTACGATCTGCCGACCAAGGCTCAAAACAAAGTTTGGGTCTTTGATGATGACGACACACCCGTAATTGTCAGAAAATCCCGATCTGTAAAGAAGAAAATGATAGCTGTATTTTTCAAATCAAGTGGAATTGTGGAATGTGTCGTTTTGGACACGCAGAAGACAGTCACAGTTAAGTGGTATACTGAACAATGCCTGCCTAAAGTCATTGGATCTATGAAGAACCTGCGGCCAAAGTCAAGAATGGACACCTGGTACCTCCATCACGAAAATGCTCCAGCTCACCGTGCCAAAGCCTGCACCGAATATTTGACCACGACAGGACTGAAACTTCTCGAGCACCGTCCCTACAGTCCAGACCTTGCTCCCTGCGACTTTGCACTGTTCCCGCATGTGAAAATAAAGCTAAAAGGGAGGCGGTTTTCCAGTGATGAGGACCTTCTACGGGCTTGGGACAACGAGTGTGCTTTACTCCCTAGTGAAACTTGGCAGAACTGGTTTAAAGATTGGTTTCGGAGGATGGAGAGGTGTACTGAATGTAGAGGAAATTACTTTGAAAAAATTAAATAAACAAAGCTGTATTGCAAAACTTTCCTAGTACCCTTTGTAACACTTGATATTAAAAAATATTTCTGTTATTTAACAAGTTGAAAATTTTTAATGTCTTTACGGTGGTTAGACTTATTTAGCTATTTTCTTCGTCATTTTTATTAGCGATTTTTCTTTATTAATTTCTACCGTGTTATTTTCTTATTTTTACTTCTGTTGCACCCGACTTTCTAAAACTTCTTCTTTTCTTTACAATTTTTTTTACCAGCAAAAACAAAACACAGTACCAAAAAAAAAAAAAAAAAAAAAAAAATTGTATTGTATGAAGCAATTGTATACATTCATGTAATAAATTAATCTCCCTGGGATAGAATCGCTTATAACCAGATCCAGTACGTTCTTACCGAAGAATTTTATTTTTAAAAATCTTTATAGTGTATAAAAAAATAAATACAGTACTGTAGATCGATATTTTGCATTAAAACTACGCGTGACATTTGATAGGAAAAGTTTTTTTTTCTTTTTTCTTTTTTTTTTTTTTGCTCTCTCCTTGCTTTACTGTGGTTAATAAGGACGTGTCCGCATTAAAGGTATTTCTTAGTCACTTATTTTTGTCATTGGGTTCATTACAGAAGATAAGATGAAATTGCGTAGGTGCAATGTCAAGAAAGATCACAGCACACCTTTCCTGTACTTCATGTACTAGTTTCTGTTAGCTTCCTTTCCTGAGCAGGGTCATTTCCCCTCGCGTCGAACTGATATTGATCTTAGGAGCGAGCACTCTCTTTTCCTTACTCAGAGAGGGCAAACATCAATATCTCGTGATCTTGCGTCCGATATGAGCACATGGTCTGCTGCTCCTTTGAAAAAAAAAAAAAAATAAATAATAATAAAAAAAAAAAAAAACTCAGCTAATTAGCCATCTATCTGGCTATTTGAAAGGACTTACAGGGAACATTCTAGGAAGAACATTCTTGGAACGTAGCAAAACTAGGTCTCTTGATCCTTCTCCGGTGACTTGTACTCTTCTTGGAAGTTCATCTTAAAGCGATTCTATCTACAAGCCTATGTGGAGCTTGTAATAATAGAGCGATTGAAGTGCCGATGTAGCTGCAAGGAACGATTGAAAAAAAAAATATATATATATCAGATTACGTTGAAAGTTAATGGGTGCTCTCAGAATAATTCAAATGATCTGTAATTTAGAACTTATTAAAAAGTTTGCGGTTTTCTCTTACTGTGTTGCTTGCTTGAGTTCCTTAATTTTAATTATTGTTAAAAATAATTAAATTATTCCTAATTTACTTTTGATTAATTTTTTTTCGTGTCTAGAAAATCATCAGTTCAGTTTTCTAATAATTGATAATTAATAATTTTCTAATAACTGCTAAGAACTTGATTATATCTCGATGCATGTGATTAACTAAGTCCTAAAATGCACATTACTTATGTCTGTGCTAATAAACATCTTTTATGACCTTTGGTACAAACCT
Source organism: Mastigoproctus giganteus (assembly GCF_048544385.1). Lineage (NCBI taxonomy): Eukaryota > Metazoa > Arthropoda > Arachnida > Uropygi > Thelyphonidae > Mastigoproctus > Mastigoproctus giganteus. Next base: position 35,241,447 of record NC_143580.1, on the reverse strand, counting down.
CCCAACCCACACTTTATGAGAACATCTGTTTATAATATACTTACGAACTTTTTTTTTTTGCCTGCATTTGTTCATTAGCAGCTCATATTGCGTTAATGTACGCATCGAAGTCAACATTATATAGGCCGTTACTCTAGAAGGCAAGGTGCCAGTTTTTACCGAAAGATGTGCTGCACTTCCGATTGTCAGAGAGATTAGTTTATAGATGGAATCCGACATAATAATGATAAGACTATTAATCTGTTTAAGAGAAGCTGAAAGCACACACAAAAAAGTAACTGCATTTTTAATTTTGTGCAAGCTGAAAATGCCACGGAAAAGTATCCAATTTCAATGGTTTCTTTATACAGAGGATGTATCTAAGCATGTTTATTACATGTTCATTTTCCTCATTATAATATATATATTATACAGTGGTATAATGTAGTTAAAAAAAACGTATTAGGTTGAGGAATTTAAATATATATATATCTAGGACAAAATAAAGGCGTCACCTAGTTCCCCCTTTGGGCGTTGCCTTATTCCATCAGCTACAATTGCATTGCCAGTAAATGCATTTTCTCCCCCTGTATAAATGTACATAAAAAAAAAAAAAAAAAAGAGTTAATGCAAGAGTAACTGTTTGTACTACCTAAGTCACTTTTTCTTTTTATTTATGCAGATTATTATTAGAATAATTATTAATTTGGTTATAATTTCGTACTGTTTTCACTACGTCCTGTTCTTCATATATTGTTTCGTAACGATTGTACGATCTTTAGTTTTGATGTATTTCGTCACCCTTGTGGCTGGTTATAATCGCTGACCTTCCGCATCCTGTGGAAAAGGACTGTGTAGCCTCAAAGGGAGACTGGATTCGGACTAGTACAAACTTTGCGTCGAGGCAACTAAGACCATGAGTTGTTCTAAATACCCCATGGTCTTCTTCGGTGAAAATTAAATTCACTTCAACCAAGCCCAACTGAACGAACTTCATTATTGAGTAAAGGTATTCACTGGAGAATTTCTGAGTTGAGGATATTTTATTTTTAGTACTTGCTTCCGAAGATTAGTCGTATGTGAATTATATCGCTATAGTTTTAAACTCCAGTTTAAGAAATTACATATAGTTCCGTTTTCATAGTAGATGACGTATCAGGAATTAGACAGCTGTCATTGGTCACATCAACCATGAATGGGTTTATAAAATGAGGCAGAAACAATTTAAAATTTATGGAAGTAATCAAATTTGCCTTGAAAATAATCAACCAAAAAAGCATGCACTGTAGTTTATTTTCCCTCAACTTGGCGATCGTTGACTTTATTTTTTTTTTTAGTGACTTAATTTACCTAATCTTTGAGATGAGGAAAACGATTGAAGTCGATAATGATTGATACTAATTACTTACTCTTCACACTACGATAAAATCATTGATTATTCAACAATACGTTACAGCACCTTTACCAGAACCTTGATCACTTGATTGTGATCACAACAATGAGAATGTATCTTCCTGTAGACGACAACTTGTTCTGAAAGTCGAAAACTGCCTGAGAAAGTTTTGAAATCTTGCCTGTACCATCGAGTGCTACATTTAGAGTTTGGAGATGTTGCTTAATGATCACATTCCAGTTCTGAATATTTCTATAGGAAAGCAATTTGTGTGTTCCTACAGGTCCACACATCTGTTTAGAACATTTCAGTAGATTAAAATGGATGTCATCAGGGACGCAATAAATGGTTAAGTGTATTCATGTCTAACGGCACCAGGTGTTTCCCCCATCTCCGCGTAGTGTGGGAGCGGCTGCAGGGCTTCAACCCATCCTTTGATCCTTAGTTCCTACCCCAAAGAAAAATCTTAGATATGCTAGTGGAGGCCATTACAATTAATTATCCTTGAGTCTTCAATAGAATTTTCCAGTTGCATCGAGATTCTGCCTCCAAAGGAGCAGTTTAGGCAGTCCTGTAATGCATTATATGAACTTATTTGCTTTTACTGTGTTAATGAACACAGTAAAAGCAAATGCGAGGTAACGCATTTAACATTAAAAAAAATAATAATAAAATATATATATATATCTCCACGGTTCCTTTAAAAAAAAACGTTAAATCGAGACTTCATTCCACATAGAAAATTATCGCCGATCGAACTTGCAGACTTCTAACTTTTTGGAGTACGTTACTGCGATGAACAAAAACGTTTTCAAAAGCAAAACCGGGAGCATTGATTAAAATGAAACAAAAAAATTGTGTTGTTAATATATTTTCCGATATATCCTACAGAGCTTTGCGATATGTGGATAGTCTTAAAGGTAATAAACGACTCGCTTCTTAGAAGCGAAACTATTTTTTGTGTGGTAAAAACCAGCCCTCGACGTAGCTGCTTCACTTCCTTTCACAGAATGAAAATTAGATGAACTTTGACGATAATGCATTAAAAGAGTGAAGAATTTTTGAACATAATAATAAAAAAAAAAGAAAAAAAAAAAACACTGCAGCCTCAAAAATGCCCTTTGTTTTGTGCCTTTCCGTTTTTTTTGTTTAAGTGACAACTCGCTGTTTGCTACCCAAACAAAAGCTTCAAGAGTCTGTGTTATAAAGGTTTGGTAACGGCGAAGAATCAGAGCAGTGGTTCAACCCTGCCCTTCTCTCTCCTCTTATCGTGCGCAATCAAAGATTAAAAAAAAAGTTGATTATTGTACGCAGTGCGTTACATTTCAGGCTCGTTAGCAATAGTAATTCAGGATTTATAACAGGATTTACTTTTGATTTACTTTTGATGCAAAAGAACAAAAAGGCAACGACTTTTACGGGTGAACCGAGAAAATTTAATTTCTGTGCATCCGTCAGTCACATTGTACATTCACGTAATTCTTCGTCCAACGCATAAAACACTTCAGCCGCATCTGGACTTGCAAAATATTTGTCAATTTCCTCCTCTTCCTTAGACACGAATAAATAAATAAATTAATTAAAAGTAAATTAGGAATAATTTTTGAATATACAACAACAATGAAAATTAAGGAACTGAAGCAAGCAACATACTGAGACAAGGGAGTTTGTTTCTTCACTGTTGCATAATAATCTAAAGCAGTGGTTTTCAACCATCAGCAACAACAACCATCTTGGGGTGACGTGTAATTTGGGTTTAAGTTACTTAAAGTTATTATTATTTTGAAATTTATATGTTTATTTCATTATAAAAGGGTACGGTACAATATCCATTGTACCGTATCTTTTTAATTTTGTGGTGATCTATAATTGATCTTTATTTAGTACCTCTATATAAAGAATAAAATTATTATATAGGTATATATTAAAAGGTCGAAAACCACTGTGTTACTTATTTCTTTTGGCCTAGGGGTGCCCTGAAAAAGTTACTGGGACACTAAGGGCGCCGTGAACCGAGAAAGGTTGGGAACCTCTGATCTAAAGTAATAACACGAGTATAATATAAGTAACTAACTTTTTAGTAAATTAAAGCACATGTTACTGGCTAGCTTGGGTACCACAGTTGGTAGGATCGCAGTCCTCCCCTTTCGAGTTCCGTTTGATAACAGGAGGAATTTTTGAGCCTTTTTCACAACGTGGTTGAGTTAATCGGTCTCAGGCGAGTGGAGCATGGTTTTTCCCTCCTCCCGGAAACTCTGGTTTTTTGTCCAGCAAAGAGAAAACAGACCCCAGAACATGGGCAGGAGCGGCAGTGCGTAGCACATGCTTCTTGATTAGACCGGGGTTCGAGCTCGTGACCACCAAATACGGAGGATGCGGAAAGGTCAGGGAATGACCACCGCATATCTCCGGAGCAATATGGCCTTAGTTGCTAATGCTCCTAAAAAAAAAAACCAAAACCCCAGAACATACAATTTTTAGAAAATATACAAGGAGCAATATGGCCTTAGTCGTTGATGCTCCTAAAAACCCTACAACAACTGGCTAGCTTAACACTATAAAGCAAATATGCAAAATAACCGAAAAACAAACGCGGAATTTTGAACAAAAGTCTAAATAAGCTCCTAGCAGCTAGGGTAGAACCCCCAGCTGCCCTGCCCAGACCACGGGGAGGTAGCACTTCATCGGTTTTGACCCCCTTGGGAAAAAGCGAGCAAAATGAAACTTTGAGTCACAGACCAAATACTCGCAAAAAGCGACACGGAATCAAACTCGATGTACCCTAGTCCACCTGAGTCCTAATGATGTTCGCATCTTTCCGAACCGTAGGTCGAATTATGGGTTCCTCCCAATACAACTGAGAATCAAGCAAGCAGGCTGAAACTACATTGACGCCGTAGGCTTCCAATCCCTGCTGTACTACGATGTTATCAGATAGTGTTCTGTTCATGGCTCATTGGAAACTGTTGCTCTTATGTCGGCTGCACTAAAGCAATTACAGCGAAGTTGTAAATTCTGGCCCTGGTCGTATGAAGCATAAACGGAAATTATACACAGCGATTACTCTTCATTGTAGTCTGAATAGTGCAGTTGGCCAGTCATTTTTGTATCGCATCCCCAGCTTGAATACACGAATCGCGCATTTGTGAGTAGTGCAGATCGAATTTTCAATGCGTAGAACCAAATGAACAAAATGTAAATTAGATGAACTTTGAATAATGCATTAAAAGAGTGAAGAATTTGAACATAATTAAAAAAAAAAAAAAAAAAACACTGCAGCCTCAAAAGTACATGTTACTGTGATCTGGCCAGTTTTAGAAGCAGTAAAATTTTTCCATCTGTGGGGTGTTTAATATGGTTTACAAACTTTCACATCTTGGAAAGAATACAGAAAAGTATCAAATTACTAGACAAATATCCGTATGTAATGAAATATTGAAGCAGGATGGCATTATTGGGAAAAGCTATGATGTAGCAATTTAATTAATTTATTTAATTTTATTTTGAACGTCTTCCACACTGACTGCTATGCGTCAGACGTTCACGAAGCGAAATCGGGGATTATGGATTGTTATTATTCAGCTGTGGACGTAAACTATACGTTGTTTGATCACAAATACAGCTTCTTGAAATGAAATTTTCTCTTTTTTTTATTTATTTATTTTAAGTCATTTGAAATACGTGATTCTCAGTGTAATCAAAGAAATATTGGACGGAATTAATAACCCCACCCTCCCCATTTTTATTTGCTATTTCTTATATTTGATCGACCTTTTTGTAATAAAGTAATGTCTTCCCTACAGTAGTGATCGACCACTATCTGGATTGATGTAATATAAAAAAAAAACCCAACAGAAATCCTTTTTTTGATATGAAAGGGTTACTTTCGTACCAGATCCCAAATAGCTTACGTCACGATATGCTCCTAAAAGCTAATTTTCGGCAATGAGATTACGTGAGGACACAAGTCGTTGGAAACTTCTGGGAAGCCTGTATAAAAATAAAGTTTGTCGAACTTATCAGCACATTACCTCTGAACATTACATATGAAGGTAATTTTCGATAATTGCTAACAATTTCGATATGTCGAAAGAAGAAAAGGAATTTTCGAACCATAGTCCAAAAGGAAACAAAATAATATTAAATCACTGTCTTGGATCTCTATTTCATTCAGCTGGAATTTATGATGGCATTTTACACTAAATGCCATCATAAATTAGTCTCTGCCAATTGCATTATGCTCGCAGCACTACTTTATTTGTTTTGTATGAGGACGGATGCAGGGAAAAAAAATTGTTTAAACCTCTGTATCATATCTATGCAAGAATGACAAAACAAAGAATTGATTCTTATAAGAAACGATCTTCCTATAGAAAGATCATTTGTGATATGTTTTTTTATATCTTTTGATTATCAGTAATTGGATATGACAGATTTTAATCTGGAATCGCACTGGATAGTAGACAGAGGTATTACAACTTCTATAATATACTCAGTATCCTTGTAACACAGGGGAGGGATGCATTCTGAAATAGAGCCCGCGATAGCAATATAAATTTCCAAGATAAATGGCAGTTTGCTTTCCTTATCCCACTCCAGGCTATTTCACAGGCTATTCTGAAAGCACCAGTTTCTCCATGATCTTATATTGAAGAAAACAGTGAATCATTCATTTGAGTATTACTTTTTTATAATTTTTATTTTTAATATTATATGATTGCAGGAGGGTATTTCGGGCTTAAAGATACACTTAACTGTCGATGTGTTTAAATGAAGTTTTAATTCCATACATCACTTGGTTGTTCGCTTAGAATAAATTATTCACATTTTGGCATACATTTGCTAATAGAGGCCGCCAGCATTGTTTTCTAAACTTTCTTAAAAATTTCTAGATTTCTAAATGTTCGAGTTGTGATCTAAAAGTTCGCCGGTGACCTAATATCTGGAAAGTGCTTACCGACTATTCGGATGATTTCCGTCGAAGTGGTCGTCCTGACACGCACACTATTTCAACACTTCAGGACCTAACTTAATAGGACATTCGATGTCCTAATAGGTTACTTTTGGCATTGCTAATAGTTCCTGTGCAGCCTTCTGAATAATTTCATCATTCGTTTCAAATCTCTAAGGGGATTTAAGCTTGGGGGAAAAAAATCAGAGAATTAAATCCGGTGAATATGGGGAGGGGGAACATAGTGATGGAAAGCATTAAAAGATAAAGTACTTCTTTGTACTCGTTCCAGCATCTCTACATCTTCATAAAATTAGGCCTCCAGACCTGTATGCAGTATTCAAGATGTGGCCTGACCATTGCCTTATACAATGGGATAAATACCTCTTTATCTCTGCTAACAAAGTGCCTGTATATCATTCACAAAATCCCATGATCTGTCCTGGCAGCTTGGTCTGCACTACTCAGAGAATTTCTTATCTGACTACACAATTACCCCGAGGTCTTTTTCATTTCCCACTACCCTGAGTGTAGTACCACACATTGGTATGTTACTCTGGGGTCACTGCTACCTATATGCAGTACTTTGCATTTGTCAAAGGCGCCTCCATATCCCGGTGGGCAGGAGCAGCAGTGCGTACACACGATTCTTGATTAGACCGGGGTTCGAGCCAGTGACCACCAAATACGGAGGATGCGGAAAGGTCAGGGAATGACCACCGCATATCCCCGGAGCAATATGGCCTTAGTTGCTAATGCTCCTAAAAACAAATAACAAAACAAACATTTGTCAATGTTAAATTTCAATTGCATTTCTCAGCCCATCTGCTTAACTTTTTCTAGATCTGTTGCAGTAGCATATGTTATTACTGTCATTAACTACTCTGCCGACCTTTGTATCATCTGCAGACTTGGATGTTAAGCCTGATTTACCTTTATCAATGATAATTGATCAATACAGAAAACAGTGGGCCTAACACCGAACCCTGGGAGACTACTCTAACGACATTAATCCACGAAGAACAGTGTCCATTGTTCTCCCACTCCATCCCTTTATCCATAGCAGAAACTTTCCCTTAATGCTACACTGCTCCAATTTGTACAGCAGTCATTTATGCGCAACAGTATCAAAAGCTCTCCTGAAATCCAAGTACTGTACATGATATCAAAATTATTTTTTTTCATTCCTTTGTGACCACATCGTAGTATCCAATCAAATTAGTCGTACAAGATTTCCTCTTAACAAACGCATGCTATTTCTGAAGTATAATTGCAGTCTTGTTGAGATGATCCTGCCTTACTTCTTTAACCAGTAATTCCGTTATTTTCCCCTGAACAGAAGTTAAACTAACAGGTCTGTAATTACTCGTGTCATCCTTTGATCCCCTCTGTTAATTGGGGATACATTCGCAAATCTGCAGTCCGCGGGGACTTTGCCTGAATCCAAGTACGCAGTGCGTACATTAACTTGTTTAGTATGTCAACCAGAATTGTCGGTGGTGTAAGGTTCGAGAAAACTGATTGCGAGTCTAGTCCACGTTGTTTGAATTTGTGTGTTATTAACACACAAATTGATCCATTTTCTGCTAGCCTGTGGTATAGATGGTCCGGTGGACTTCATGATGTACAGGTATCGTGTGGGGAAAAAAAAATTATTAAGGAATGGAAATTCATTCTTTAAACACTCTTTAAAATATATCTTAATTTTGAAGGGCTCTGTTGTTGAAAATAAATAAATATACCAGGGGGTTCCGAAAAGTAAGTAACACTTTTTTTTTTTTCCTTAATAATGGTGAAAGGGAATGAGATGAAACGCGGTGGATAGATAGACCCGTTAATAACGTTCAAAAAGACTGCCAGTGCAGTGTTGCAGTACTGTCGCCTCCCAGCAGATTCCAGTTGCAAAATGGTAGCTACCGTGCCAGTGTGGTCCAAAACAGGTGTTCGTGAGGTTATTCGCTTTTTGCAAGCAAAAGGGTCTTCACCAAATGACATTCACCGTGAACTGGCTACTGTGTATGGCGAAAAGGTGATGACAAAGAAGCAGGTGTGTTTTGGTGCAATGAATTAAAGCGGGCCGTGTTGATATTGAAGATCGACATCGCGCAGGCAGGCCTTCATCGAGCAAAACAAGACAATATTTCGCACATTAAGGGGCATCGTTCTTGAAAACAGGCGAGTGAAATTGCACAAATAGTGAACGTAAGTCGACTGTTCACAAAATTGTTCATGATGTCCTTGGCTTTCGAAAGGTGTGCTGCCGCTGGGTGCCCCGACAGTTGTCAGAGGAGGACAAAGCAAAACGCATCGGGATGTTCCTGGAGAACCTGCGACGAAGTAGAGGATTTTCTCGTTCGCATAGTCACAGCAGCCGAAACGTGAGTTCATAACTTTACCCCTGAGAGCAAACAAGACTCAATGACCTGAAAACATCCACAATCTCCTGTGCGCAAAAAATTCAAAAATGTTCCCAGTGTCGGAAAAGTCGTGGCCACAGTGTTCTAGGCTCGCCGAGGCGTTCTGTTGGTGGATTTCTTGCCGAAGGGAGGAACAATCAATGCACAGATTTACTGTGCAACGTTGGGAAAACTGAAAGCCAACATTCGACGCAAACGACCAGGACTCTTGATAAGCGGCATGATTTTGTTGCACGACAACGCAACTCCACACACTGTCCACACCACTCGTGAGTGGTTGTGCCGTAATCGTTGGGAATCTGTCACGTCCCCCCAACAGCCCAGACTTAGCGCCTTCAGACTTCCATTTGTTGGTCCCTCTGAAAAAACACCTTTTTACAAAAGCATTTCACCACGGATGAGGAAGTTCATCAGGCGGTGCGATGTTGGTTACTGTGTGTGGGCACGGATTTCTTCAGTACTGGTATTGATAAACTGATCCGTCGTTGGGACAAGTTGTTGTTGTTATTTGGTTTTTAGAAGCATTAGCAACTAAGGGCATATTGCTCCGGGGATATGCGGTAGTCATTCCCTGACCTTTCCGCATCCTCAGTTTGGACAAGTGCGTCAATAAAACTGGACCTTGTGTAGAAGTAGTGCATGTTCACATATTTCTTGTTGTGTAATTTCAACTTCGTATTATTAAACATCATTGAGAGAAAAAAAAATGTGTTACCTTACTTTTCGGAAACCCCTCGTATATAATGTGTGTAGTGGGAGAAGTGGAATGCGATGAAGTATTTTCTAACTATACCTTTCTGTTGACTCTTCATTTATTCGATTTATTGGCTGCAGCCAGATGTAATTCTGATCTGCCATTTATCTCACTCGAAGTTCAAACATGCGCTTTAATTGCATACCGCGCATTCTTAATATTCGCGGTCATATTTCGAGTTGACTACTTCGTTTTGTGTTAAACTTAATCGTAGATGTCACGATCCATATTTAATTACTAAATTCTTTGAGCTGAGATGAGATGCATGTCACATGTGTTTTCGTCAGTTCATATTCTGATTTCGCGTGGCCCTGTTACTGTTTTGCAGTTATTGGGATAAGAAAGAGGAAACAGAAGAAAAAATTTCTAAAATAGATATAATGTATTGAAAATTTGCAAAAGTACAAGGCCGATTTCTGATATCGGGAACCGTCTGTTGCGATGTCAAACGGCGTGAATCTGATTGGTTGAAGAGCTCTTCTTTGCCACCTATTATGAATTTCATTGACGGCGCGTTTTATTCTTTGCTATCATACTTGTATAGTCACATGATTTATGTCTAACAAAGGTAACAAAAAAAAAAAACATATCCATTAGAAGGAAAAATTTGGTTTCCTGGGAAAAAATCATATTTATAAATGTCAACCAAACCTTACCTTACTGTTATCGTACCAGAACCCTTAAGTTACCTAAAAGATCTTGAGAGGCAACCTGCTCCAGTTGCACGCTGGGGAGGGAAGTGGATCTGATTAGGAAACTCAGATCTGTGGGGGAAGGAGCGACTTACGTAATACTCGACTTAAGGAAATTCGATTTCACGTAAGTTTTTGCCGGCCGGTGCAAACTTAAAAAAAAAAAATCAAAAAAAAAAAAAAATCGTGGAAACGTATTTTGCATCCCGTAGGAATAAATGGAGGTATCGTGAAAATATCGTAATGTGAACCCAATAACACTTTTTTTTGTAATTCGTTCCAAGTCCTTGGAAGTTAAATTTCGCTATATTACCAAGCTTTTTTTCTTTTCTCCTTTACCTTGGTCGGATTACTGTTTCAAAACTTCTGATGTCAACGTTTGCTCAGATCGTGTCAGTGAAATTATTCTTGCAGGAATGGAATCCTTTATCCCACACTCCACTTTAAAATATCGTCCTTTATCTAAACCTTGGTTTTACAATAAAAGTGCTAAGGCTGTTCAAGAGAAGAATGTTGCATATCGTAATAGGCTTGTTTCTAATTCTTCAGTTTCATTTTCTGCCTACATCAAAGCTCGCAACAATTGTAAAGCAGTCATTAATCAGTCCAAACTAGAGTTTGAACAGGCTAAGAGTAGAAAACTTGCTTCTTGCCCTAATGGTAGCCGAGCATTCTGGTCTCTTGCCAAAGCTATTGGCCGCAACTTTTGCCCATCTCTGCTCCCACCTCTGTCCAAACCAAATGGTTCTGTTGTCACTTCAGCCAAGGATAAAGCTGACCTGCTAGCATCCCATTTTTCTTCCAACTCATATATTAATGATCTTGGTAAAACACCCCCCACCATTCCCAACACGCGCTCCATTCAATGCCTCCTGTGGTCTTCCGTCAAAAGGATATCAGAAGGATTTTGATGAATCTTGATGCTAAGAAAGCTCCAGGTCCCGATGGTATTTCTCCACTTGTTCTCAAAACCTGTGCTCCTGAACTTACTCCTGTTATTTGCTGCCTTTTTTCACTTTCTTATTCCAAAGGTGTTTTTCTTTCTGCTTGGAAATTTGCTCATATCCAGCCAGTCCTAAAAAGGGTGACAAATCCCTCCCATCCAATTATCGTCCCATTGCAATTACTTCTACTCTCCAAAGTAATTGAGAAATCAATTAACCGCCAACTCTTAAAACTACCTAGAAACCTTCCGTCTGATCAACGATCGCCAGTATGGATTCCGTGAGTGTCGATCCACTGGTGATATTCTGGCTTATGTTACCCATTTATGGACTAATTCAATGTAAAGGTTCGGTGAAACACGAGTAGTTGCTCTTGACATCTCAAAGGCTTTCAATCGTGTTTGGCATAAAGGTCTTCTAGACAAGCTTCCATCTTATGGTTTGCCAACTGTTTTTAGTAATTGGTTATCCAGTTTTCTCTCTGATCGCTCACTGAGGGTGATGGTAGATGGCTCTCTGTCTTCTAACTTCTCCACTAATGCCGGTGTCCCCCAAGGTTCAGTTCTTTCCCCCACTCTTTTCCTCTTGTATATTAATGACCTTCCATTGACTGGAAATCCTATCCATAGTTTTGCCGATGATAGCACATTGCATTCCACTTTCCATTTTGAGAAACCTTGTCCTGCTCAATCAGCTTCAACTTTTCGAAAATGTGCTACCAATTCCTTAAATGCCGATCTTCAGGTAATTCTCCAGTGGGGCAAAGACAACTTAGTTGATTTCAACCCTTCTAAAACTCAGTCTTGTCTTATATCTGGCAAAAAGGATTCTTCTGCTCCTATGCTTATCTTTAGTGACAATCCGATTTCTGGACAAAATGATTATCTCTTTTGGGGATTACACTGACTTGTAATCTCTCTTGGCACAAGCACATTACAAATATTGCTTCCTCTGCATCTAAAAAACTTGGTTTTCTCTTTTTGTTCTCGGCGTTACTTTTCTTCCAAACAGCTGCTCACTCTGTATAAATCGCAAATTTGCCCTGCCATGGAATATTGTTCCCACATCTGGGGTGGAGCCCCCAAAACCTCTCTCAGGCTTCTTGATTCCATTCAGAAGAGGGCAGTTAGGTTAATTAATGAAATATCTCTAACAGAGTCTCTCCACTCGCTTTCTCATAGACGTACTGTTTCTGCTGCATGCCTCTTCTACAGATACTTCCATGGACACTGTTCTTCTGAATTGGCTTCTATAATTCCCGCTCTCTCTTTCAAAACAGTCCGAACACGTGCCGCCACCAGCCAACATCCATTTACTGTCCAACTTCAAACCCACAGAACCAACTTTTCATCTTCCTCATTTATTCATTCAACTGCCGTTTTCTGGAACAACCTTCCTTCATACGTATTTCCTGAAAATTACAATCTACAGAAGTTCAAGTGCAATGTCAACAAATATCTTCTTTCGTCTTCTCAACCTCCAACCCAAGCACGGTACTAAGTACTATAGGTTCTAATACATCTCGTGTTTGGGGTTCACATAAAAAAATAAATAAATAAATAGCTATTAACTCTCTAAAAGGTCATATTTATAATAGAAATTGCGCTACCCTTTCATCGTTATCATATGTTCCGTTATAAGAATCAATTTTCAACGCCTTTGTGATTTCTAAAGCACATTTCAACGTCACGACCAAAAAACAATAAACAATTTGCACTTTCCGGTTTATTGGGTTTTTCTGTTAGTGCATCTAATTATAAACGGGTAGTAAACCCGATTTTATTGCATTTGCGATAATCCCGAGAACTGCAATTGTGTGGGTTTTTACGCTATTATGGTGAAATGTTCAATCAAATTAAAAAACAAATATTCAGAAACTTCTCTTCATTCCTATTTACGTATTACAATGAAGGGAAAGCGACCAACGAAAAGTGCAAGTGGTGGTAGTGCCAGGAAACGAAACAAAATTCGTTTAGAAATTGAAGATGATTAATTAAGAAGCAGGACAAAGTTTGTCGTCTATTGCACGGAATTAGGTCTTGCTGCTTCAACAGTGAATACTATTTTAAAGGACAGTGCGCGTATAAAAGAACATGTTAAAGGATCAACGCACTTAAGATCAACAGTGATCACAAAACAGCGTTCAGGTGCTATATCGAAGATGGAACAGCTGTTAATAATATGGATGGAAAATCAGATTCAGAAGCGAGTGCCCCTGAGTCCAATGGCCATTCAAGCAAAAGCAACAAGTATTTATCAAGATATTAAGGATAAGTACGGCGAACACCAACCCAAGTTCGTGGCAAGCAAAGCAACGGGTGGTTTTAAAGGTTCAAGCACCGCGCTGGTTTCCACAACGTTAAAGTATGCGGTGAAGTCGCCAGTGTCGATTATGCAGCTGTAGAGAAATTTTTTGATGTGTTGGAAAAAATTATTGATGAAGGCGGCTATTCAACGAAGCAAATTTTTAACATTGACGAGACTGCTCTGTATTGGAAAAAAATGCCGGATCGAACATGCATTGCCAAAGAGGAAAATACAATGTCAGGTTTCAAGGCGTCAAAGGATAGGGCCACACTCTTGCTTGGGGTTAATGCAGCGGGTGATTACAGATTAAAACCACTGCTTGTGCACCATTCTGGAAATCCTCGTGCATTTAAGAGCATCAATAAAGCCACCCTACCTGTGCATTTCCGATCGAACCAGAGAGCATGGATAACAATATCTCTCTTTGAGGATTCGTTTAAATGCTGCTTCATTCCCGAGGTTGAAAAATATTGTAAAGACAACGACGTTCCTTTCAAGATTTTGCTTCTGTTAGATAATGCTCCTGGACATCCTACGCATCTAGATAATTTCAGTTCGAACGCGAGTCATATTTCTACTGCCAAACACGTTCGTCTGCAGGAGACGGTGAGAAAAATTTTACGTTAAGAGACTTTTGGAAATCTTACAATATTTACTACGCCATCTTAAACATTAATAAGGCCTGGGCGGAAATTACTAAAAGTTGTTTAAATGGCTCTTGGAAGAAAACTTGCCCACGGCACGTAAAAGGTTTCGAAGGGTTTGAAAAAGACGAATCATATAAAGAGGTTACAGATAAGATTGTAAAGGTTGCAGAGTTACTTCAGTTGGAGGTTGTTGCCAAAGACGTAGCAGAGTTAATAGAGGAAGAAGAGAAGGAATTATCTAACGAAGAACTTATTGACTTGCAGGCAGCGATAGTGAAAGAAGAAAATACTGACGAAGCTCAAGATGAACCTAGTGAGGAGCCGAGAAGCTTCATCACCAGAGAGATGGTAATGGCATTTCGTGAAATTGCATCGGCAATGGTGAGGTTGAGAAGATGGATCCTGACAGCGAACGATTCTTAAAAGTTAACAGAGGGTGAATGATATGCTTGCTTGCTACAAATATATGATGAAAAGAAAAAAGCTACCGCCCAGTCATCCATTAATACGTTCTTTCGTAAGGTTCTAAATCTTCACAGCCCTTAACCTCCGCAGCGGCGTACTTATCAGCTGAAGACGTCTATTCTGGCAACGATGCTCGAGAGGTAAAACTTACTGACGTTATTCCTGTCTCCTCTTTCTTTGTAATTTTATAATTTTGAAATGTTTTTAAATTTCACCCTTTTGTAATTTTTCCTGCGCATGAGATAAAAATGAATAAATACAATAAATAGTTTTATTTATGTTCGTCGAACATTTTTTGATTCAATCAATTCAGTGAGCACAGTTGCGAGTGCTGCACAAGCATGGGGGAAATTCCAATTTACGTAAAATCCGACTTAGGTAATGTTTCGCAGAACGAAATCCTTACGTAAGTCGGGGAGTTCCTGTGTATATTGAAATTTTAGTAGCAATCCGCGTTTTTCCTTTCAATTAGTGCGAAAATATGCTTTCATTTATGCTGATTTTTGCATGGTTTGGAAGGGAACGAGGGCTGTGAAATGTTAACTGTACCTAAAATTCTCCTAAGGATTAACAGAACATAGGTTGTAAATTTGGCCGCGAACCAACTTTATTGTTCTAAAGCAATACGCGAAGCATACTTTAATTTATATGAATAGATTTCTGTGGTCGGAAGGGGGGGGGTAAGGGAGGCTATGACTGATCTTAAAAGCTGTTGAGGAACCAACGAAACACTGAAAATATGATATCGATTGAACGCTTTCTCATTAAGTAATGTCAAACATCCGATAACATACTGCCATTACAAGTTAGGTAATCTACGCAGTGCGTTACATTTCGGGCGCATTCTATTTTTTTTAATTAATCGACCTTTTTTTTTTTTTTTTTTTTTTAAATTCAGTTAAAAACGGATACCACCTTCACAAATCTTACATAACAATACACGCGAAGCATGCACTATCTAAACTAACAATACTGCATTAGAACTACATTTAATCTATGAATTTCTTTTATTCCGTACATATTGTATGGAAAAAAGAAATAATTGCCGGATTTCTGTTTGTCCGATTTTAATAAAATTTTGGATAGTTCGATAAATCTTTCTATATGAACCAAATATAAAATTTCATGAAAATATGTCCCCTGGAGTCGAGTTGTTATTACATGCGGACGGACATAGTGAAGGCAATAGGTGCATATCCATTTATGCTAAGACTCCTAAAAGAACTGTCACGTTAGTGCTGCCCGAGAATTACCTCATCTACCCGTGTGTGTTAGGTCCTTAATTGCGTGTGTTCTCTGGTCTTCCCAGCCCTACAAGAAATCTTCTTGGTGGGATCTGCTCCCAAGAACGACAAGGACTCCTAAACAGGACTTACCACTGACTAAGACTAGTCACCTAAGAGCTGGATCAAATAACCTGCTCCAAACAGACAAAACTTACTAGAGTCAACCCAACCACGCTGGGATGTCCCATGATTAAACAATGCAACTGACTAAATTGAAAAGCCACAATGGACACTTGTTTAACCGGACTGACCAACCTCGGAAGGGACCCTGCCCCATGAACGAGTACGACAGGACACTTAGAAACCATGGACGGGACACAGTCTCGGGAATGACCTACTGAACTGATGTAACTGCTGTTACACTGCATGTACGCCTTTGGCGATCTGGGCTGGCGCTCTTGCTGGGCTCGCCTTTCTTTCCCTTTCCCTGGTGAGGGGGGAGACGGTCTCCCTCACCAGGGAAAGGGAAAGAAAGATGAGGGGGAGACGGTCCCCCTCCCCCTCACCCTACTCTGTCTGCACACTAGCGTACGCCCTACATGTCTAAATTTAATTATGACAAAATTCAACCGCGCGTACCATATTTTGCCTTTCCAACTCGATCGTTATTTTTTTATTTATTTTTTTTTACGTAGGCCCTAGCCTCTGAAATCTCAGAAAACTAGGTGACAGGACCTGCCAGAGTAAAAATTTCAAACTACTGGGTACCTGGTCTGCCTACACGGGGCCAAGTGTGGGCATCAGCAGGGGTCCACCAGCTAAATAAATGGCCAGATAACAATGATACACAACACTACACATACAAAATACATAAACTTTTAAATCTCTGGCCTTCCTAGCGAACTGGTACGCTTATAATGAAAGCAACGCGGAGATGGAGGAAACCCCTGGTACCGTTTGACACTAAACACACGTTATACTTTGGTCGGGGTCCTGTTTTGCTGGACCAAAAACCATAGTTTCCTATGGAAAAAATCTTGCTAATGTTTCAACCCGTGGCTGAGTAGCCACGGAGTCAAAAAAAAAAGAAAAAAAAAAAAAAAAAACCCATAAAAGTACCGTGAATCATTGACAGGATTCGAACCCCGGCCTTTTCCACATGGTGTTGTGCGGACGGTGATTATAACCACTGTGCTACTGTGAAGACTGCCATCACGCTAGGAAGGGCATACATTCCAGAGCCAAACTTATCTGTCCTTTGATTTGAAGAGCAAGAAAGGGCTCTCAACGAACGGATATATGATACACTAACTGTATACGTGTTTAGGGTTATTGCTACATCCCAGCTGTTGGGAGGAAACTGATCCATCCTTAACATTTGCACATTGGCAGCCTCATATCATGGATGCTGTGAGAAGCTCGGTTATGTTAACAAGCACATAGCGATGGTGTTTCAATACAATCCAACGTAAGGGCCCCGTACTCAACAGCGTAACGGCGCTTTAAGTGTCAGGAAGCTGTTGACACCAAATCTCTACCCCGTAAGTGATGGTAAGGTAGAGTATGTGTCTGTTTCCTTTTAACAGCAAGATCACTAACATACGTAGGTAGAACTTTGTTCTCCATCGCAGCCGGAAAACTTTTAGGTGAGTGTTTTCTAAGGAAAGTAGAAGCAGGACAGTGAGTTGAAATAATATTGCTTTTTCCTTAGTAACAAAAAGAATAGTGCTAGTTGTCAATCGGACTTTGTATTACATTATGCAGAATGATGCAAGGAAGGCTTATGGAAGCATAAGCCTTAAAAAAAAAACGGAAACCTTGTCACTTATCTTCATCTTTTATCTAATCCATCTTTTAAATGCACATTAGCTTTCTTGTTCCACAAGATTAGGTGCCGCAATCGCGAGGGTTCAGAAATGCATGCATAGGCTCCTCCGTAGCCAGGTGGGAAGGAGCAGCAGTGGGCAGCACACACTTCTTGATTAGACCGGGGTTCGAGCCCGTCAACACCAAATACGGAGAATGCGGAAAGGTCAGGGAATGACCACCGCATATCCTGGAGCAATATGACCTTAGTTGCTAATGCTCCTAAAAACCAAATAACAACAAATAACAACAGAAATGCATGTGTTTGAGTGACCATAGCAGTATTTATAGTCAAGCTCACTTGACTATAAATACTGCTATGTTCTTGTATTTTCTTTATCTTGTGAACTCTGTTAACTTTATGTAGTCGTCCCGGAGTAAAACAAATTGTATTTTATATATATTTTTTATCATTCTTTGATTGAAAGAAAATTTCTTATCTAGCCTATAGCCATCCTTTTTTAAGTTACAGTGGCAGACAAAAAAAACTGCATCACCTTAATTAAAAAAGTAACATTTGTAGTGAACCGTATAAGATATTGTTTGATTACAGTCATTTTGTTTGTCGCAAAGCAAATGTATTGCCTCAGATAACGCTTCTATTGCATCAGATAGTAATTGCAAGATATTGCATCAGCCGTTTCTATAAATACGGCGTTGGAAGGGTATACACGCTCATTAGTATCCTGTTTTGCGGAGGTGTAAGCATGGCTCTATATGTTCAGTTGGCACCAAGAAAAAAAAAGTGTCGCTGTTGCTCTGTCCCACGAAGGGCTTTCTACGCGTGCTATCGCTGATAAAATAGGCTGCCACCAGTCAACAGTATCCCGGGTGCTAAAATTAAAGCGTGAAACCGGTGATGTGAAGAGAAGACCTGGATCAGACCGTAAGAAAGTGACTACGCCTTCCCAAGATCGATATTTGAAACGGCTATGCCTTCGTAATCGCCATTCTAGTGCTTCTGATCTAAAACTGGATTTTGAGATGGCCTGTGGTGTTGAAAGAAGTGCACGAACTATCCAGAGACGGCTTTCGGAATGTGATCTGCATGCCTATTGGCCCAAGAAAAAGCCTTTGTTGACCCAAAAAATGAGGAAGAAGCGACTTGCTTGGGCTAAAACGCATGTTTCATGGACAAAAGAGTAATGGGACACCGTCATCTTTTCTGACCAATCGAAATTCAACCTGCATGGCTCGGATGGGAAGCGATATGTCAGAAGACGAAAATCGGAGGTATACCCTCCTGGCTGCATTACACCGACTGTCAAGTTTCTCCGCCGGTCAGATGATCTAGGGATGCATAACAAGCAAAGGGGCGAGGCGAATTAAGTTTATTAACGGAACGGTGAATGCAGATACCTACCTACACTGCTGTCTTGGAAGAGTGCCTGAAACCCGTTTTAGGGATCACCACACAGACGTCCAAAGCTTCATTTTTCAACAGGACTCAGCACTTTGCCACACAGCAAAATTGATGTTTTATACTCAAGCCCCTGACTGCTGAATACGGTCGATCTGCCAACCCGCACTGGACCAGCGTGGCAGATTATGGTCCATTTCCCTCAACATGAATTGTTGAGGAGGCTTCCATCCTGCAGTGGGTTGATAATGGCTGCACTTTACTTTTTTTACTATTTAGATTTAATGATGAGTTTGTCTTCTTGTCTCACAAGGCTTAAAACATACACCAATGTTTTCCCTCGTTTTTCTCCCTTAAGGTGCAGTTATACCCCAGAAATGCTGGCATTACAGTGTTGGACTGGCCCGACAACATTGCAGATTTGAACCCTATTAAAGCTGGTACATAATGTGTCTTCTTAAATTGCTCAGAAGAAGTCTACAAGTAAGATTCAGCTGCAGGAGAGCATTGTAAGGGTGTGGTACCACGAAATTGGGCAACCGTATATCCAGAAGTTAACTCTATGACAGATCGTTGCAAGGCTGTAATTGCAGCTCGATGAGGAACAACAAAATATTGAGCAGTTTAACAAGTCAGGTGGAGTCTTTATTGGATTTCATTCACAGAGATATATATCCCATCTAACCAATGCACCCACAATGCAGCACAAAACACATTATTTGCAAAATTCACAAGTGATGCATTTTTTTTTTGTCCGCCACTGTAAATGCGTTTTCTAGAGTAGTTTGTTTCATCCGAGAAAGAAAGAAAATATATTCCCAGTATCCGGGTTTTTCCACGAGAATGTACTGGATTTGTTAGCTATCGTTCCTTTGGAGAAGTGTCAGTTCAAATCCTTTTAGAGGCCAGAGTTCTTAAACGCCTCTTCATTTGGAGTTGTACTTCGCCACTCTCAGACGGAGGGATACGTACTGTATCTTTGCCTATGTCTCTGGTATTTCACTTTATATTTATTTTGTAGAGTATAAATTCCGATATTATTTTTCTTATAAGATTAGTAGTATAATTTTCTCAATCCATGAGGGCTTTTGGCTGCTTTCTTAATTTTCACTAAATTTTTGAGATATGTGGATTATAAACAATCATTAGAATTATTGTACAGTTATCAGTAGTGTCTGTTGTGTTAATTCTTTATAATTTCCTGTACGATATCGTTAAAATTATGTTTCTGTATCACGACTATCAAATGTAGATGACTTGCAATGCCCTTAACGCCAGCAGCGTCAGTGTTTTCACATATATGGATAATTATATTCTTTATGCAGAACGATGCTTGCAATAAGTCAGCAGTGACATCAGCAGTTTAACAAGTAAGGAATAATTAATAGAATAAAAACAAACATTTACACGCATACCAGAATAAATATTCTTTTACAGCGAGAATATGAGCGCCGTTACCCAGTGATAGCCAGGTTTAACAAATACAAAAGCGAAACCCATATGTCCTGGTGTAAGGAAATACACCCGCGTTAGTGGAATTGCACGGATATGGCACAGACGATGCAGGTAAGCACTC
The DNA here is from genome assembly GCF_048544385.1 of Mastigoproctus giganteus. Taxonomy (NCBI): domain Eukaryota; kingdom Metazoa; phylum Arthropoda; class Arachnida; order Uropygi; family Thelyphonidae; genus Mastigoproctus; species Mastigoproctus giganteus. Next base: position 35,220,870 of record NC_143580.1, on the reverse strand, counting down.
TGCAGCATCCGCAGATCATCCATTACAGCGCTCGAATTCTTGTATAAATAGTTCATACGTAAACTGTTTAGGGATGCGTATTCTGTAAGCCCGATTACCAATGAATCGGCATTCAGCTTTCGATTGTAGATGCTGACTGCCTTGAGTAGCAGTTGCATCGGAAGGAAGTGAATGAATAGGAATTCTCCTCTGTCACGCTTCCCAAAAATTGGAATTGTGATATCTCAAACATTTCAAATGTTGAAGTATACAGAATTGAAAATCTTGTTAAAGATTTTTTTCTATTCTCAACTGGATAACCAATTGCATAATATAGAACAACTTAACTTTAAGCTGTTCCACCGAAAAAATATTATTATTAATATCAGTTTATTTCCAAAGAAATGTCCTTTTACAGATATCCAGCTAGAGGACACGGGTTACATGATAATACAAAATGAATGAATAAATATTGCCATACTATTTACAATCTATGTACAGAATACTCCAATGAATTGATATAATACATGGCCTAAAACAACATCTGATTACATAAATACATAAGCTAGATACATAAATACAACAATAAGTGGATAATATAGCATCTCAGAAGTTATATCACCTACAGTTTGACCAGGGCATACTTATATGCAGAGAGGCAGATCTGTACGTTTTGTCATTGCGGAGTTTCTGACAGTCAATGGATAGATAACCTGTTAAATATTTCCATGGAATTAAATGGAAACATGTTATGCAGGGAGGCTAAGCAGCTTGGATTTGTATTGCAGTGCGCTGGTACGAATTCTATAACGATCTGACGGTCTAGCAATGATATCCCAGATATCAGGTGAGCTTAATTTTCCGGAGATAAGCTCGGCGAAGATCACGAGGTTCCTGGAGATTATATGATACTTCTAAGTAGCATATTTAAATTAGAGAGCGTGACAGATTTTGAGATTGTAGGTAGTAGGCATGCGACCTTATTGTAGGTGCTGAGACATGCAATGGAATTGGGGTTATGCAACGGAGAATATAGTTAGTGATAAGATGTGGGTTATGGAAGTTGGATCTCCTGTTTCACTGCCGATACAGCTGCATATGTGTGTTTTTTTTTTTTTTTTTCTTTCGAGTGGCATTAAAATGAGGCAAGGACGTAAGGTCTTTGCATCATTTAGCTGTACATTCATCAGATCTGACAGTCTTGGGCGTTTTGAGGCATCTAATGTCCTGATTTCTGCACCATAAGTATGGGCATACTGGAATATGGTGATAAACATATTACATGCAATGTTTGTCATACCAGCTTGATCTGCATATATCTTAACGTGCTCGGTCTCAAGAAATGTACCGCCTTTAATGTATTATTTAAAAGAAATTTGCATTAAATTTTAGTTATGCCCATAATATAATAAGTAAATAAATATTCTGTTTATACTCTGGGATGACCACACATGTTCAGAGGAGGTCACAATGTATAGAGAATACAAGAAATAGCATCGTATTACTCACTCACGGGCTTAAACACGCAAAGCACGTGTACCCTTTCGCTTGACCACTCGGCTGCGACAGAAGCCTTAGATAATAAAGCATTGAATATAAAAACACTTTCCTGCATGTTAAATATTAATGCGTTTCATACCATATGTGATATACGAGTATAAAAATTAACTCAACGTACACTAGCCTCCATTGGCACCTCGTCCCTGGGAACTAATGGTTATTTCCACCATGTCACATAACAGTTGATGGCAATACCAGTTAAAAGTAGGATATAAAACTCAATTCACGCAGAGTGGTAGGTAGGTAGACTCACATGTGGGCCTATTCTCTAGACCGGCGGTTTCCAACCGGTGTACCGCGAGCTTAGGAAAAGCTCCATTGAGTTCAATAGCAATCGGTGTCTAGGTGTACCGTGAATATGTCTATTAACTTCAAGTGTGACCCGAGTGAAAAAACATTGGGAACAACTGCTCTAATAGCAAATAGTTGGGCACCCAAAATCAGCAGTTGGAAACGTACGCCAATGGAAGGCAACGCATCCCAAGCTAGGAAGATCACCATTAACGACCGTCAGAGCATATCGGCTGTAATAAGCGGACAGTTAAAGAAGATCACAAAGTTCATTCTTAATTAACTTGACGAGAGAGAGAGAGAGAGAGAGAGAGAGAGAGAGAGAGAGAGAGAGAGAGAGAGAGCGAGAGCGCGCGCGCGCAAGCATTGACAGAACTAGAGCCAACAGCCATCAGGACAAACTTCATAACATGGATTATCATGATTCAAGCAGACAACAGTTGGCGAAAGCCATAGAAAGAGCTGAGCATGATTTCGGTCTCCACATGCATAAACTTGTAGAGAGAGTCTGTGAGATCATTGATATAATTATTATTCTTCACCCCTGAACAGCCTTCAGCTAGGAGGGTACCTATATACAGTTGTACAATATAACTTAGACGGTAAACATACTTAAGCATTAGTTTCTATAAAATAATACAACAAATAACATCCAATACGGGTAAATAAAGCACATACAGATAAATACAGCGACACACTGTATTAATCTGTAAATTCATAAGCAAAAGGTAGAGACATATAAACACATTCTCATCGTTATATATATATATATACAAATAATTTAAAACAAATTAATTCCCCATAACAGAGGAGCAAAGTAAGGTTAATTAAACAGAGGGTCTATCCTGAAAGGGGATAATCAGGAAACTGCTCAGCTGTATGTGATGGTACATGTCCTGTGTCTTTTGAGACCTGTACGCTTTATCATCACAGAACTTGTGGGAGTCGATCTACAGGGTGTTGTACGTTTGGAGGATGTTAGCCAGAAAAAAAAAAAAAAAATCTTCGAATCATGGTTAAATTCTGTAGCGAGCTTCTTAGGGGAACACACACGTCATTGCAAAGGACGCGGGACAGCCTAGGACTCGCAACGAGATTGTCGACATTTGGGGCACCAAGGCGAGGTGAGAAGCTGACAGTGGTTGCGTAGCTTTTCTGCCATGAGAAACTGATTCCAAAGGGTGAAATCAAGGTTTGCATACATTATAGAACGCGAGATGGTGAAAGGATGGTCATTAAGACGGTTCAACCACCTTAACTGGCCATGACAATGTTTTTTTATTTTTTCATTTAAAATTCATTTAAATAAATTCATTCACTTCTTTTTTCATTTAAATTTTTATTTTTAATTACATCGTTTCTTCATTAGTATTTCAATACGCATTGGAGAGTGTATGTTGTCTCATTTATGTAGAATTATCCTCTTATTGATCTGATGATAGGATCGCGATTGAACAAGAAACTTATCCAGTGCATGTAGATTAGTAAATGAATTTCATCTTTATATTAGGTACACAATTAAATTTCTTTTTCACTTGGATAATTTTCTTCCTTCCTTTTAATGAATTCATTTTTATGAATTTATAAAATTCATAAAAATGAAATGAATTTTTGAATTATACATTTGTATATTTCTACTGCTTTAAGTAATATGCCTATTGAAAATTCAGCCACCAGAGCCACAGTGTTTGCTTTTTTGAGTTGTCCCCTGCCTCGAATGCTCACTGTGATGTTATTATAGTTTTATCACTTGTTTAATCGTTTGGAGTTGTCTGGTTTCGAATCAGGGCTGTAATTAGCCGATCTGAGGCAAAGGGGGTAAGGTTTTTCACCCCGCAAAACATTGCTATCAATTTGCTGTGAGCACAATTATACAGTTGTAATACTTGATTGCAAGATGACCTAAAATTCCGATGCGCAGTGAAAACAACTTACGACAACCCTCCCTCAACTTTATAAAATATCAGCTTGGGGTATAAGATATTTATAAAGATAAGATATTAATCTTTTTTTAATATTAATAAGATATTCCCAAGATATTTATAAAAGTTGATTGCTGGGATAGAGGCTCCTTGCAACATAAGATTTAGTTGAGATGGGCAATTTTTCCACCAGTCCTGAGCATCAAAATGCTTTTCCGTGGTTCAGGCCGACGTGACTGATAAATATGGTGCTGTTCTTGTATTCTCTCTGTTATAAACTGTTTGACCCTATGTGGCCGTTACGGAGTATGAGAAAATTTATTTTATAGCGGAGCGAGTGTGTGTGGGTGTGGTCATGGTGAAATATTACCTTAAACAGAGTCGTTGAAACTCCTCATGATTTTTATAGGCAGTTTTCGATCTCCTAAGACAAGGGTCGGCAACCTTTTTTGAGTGAAGAGCCATTTTTGATCTAGTTTTTAAAAAAACAGAGTCCGAAGAGCCGCACCTCAGCTTAAACTTGGGGGCGGGTTAAGAAATGGAATTGAGTGGAAAGGTGTTTTATTAAAAATATATATATTTCGAAATATTGTTTATTAATACTGAAAAAAAACATAACAAACATCCAATTAGGTACAAATTAATGTGACTTTTGCTGCTGAACTTCTTGAGCGAGTCTCTCAACATGATGCGACTATGCCGTAATTTTCATCTTTAAAGATGCTGAGAGACTCGCATTTTGTTCAAACGGTTTCTTGATTTAATATAGTTCCATTTTTAATATAGTTCAATGTTCGAAAATTGCCCGCAGAAATACATCGAACAAAAAAGTCCAAAAGCAAATATTTTCAAATTTATATACTTGTCCTGTAAGCACGCATCAAACACAATGTGGTCTTTCTTTTTCAACTCATCTATCGCCGTCCATTTGTGTAGAATTGCAAGGGCAGCCTTTTGCCTTTACAAATCCTCACTTTCAGTTTTAAGGCATTTTAGTCTTGCACTCCACACGTTCTAGATTTTTAAGTCCTCTTAACTCCATTTTAAATTGTGCTTCATGTGGGCTGAAAGTTAGAGTGCAGTTATGTTGAAAGAGCCGCATGCGGCTCGCGAGCCTCAGGTTGCCGACCCCTGTCCTAAGGTATCAAAATCTGCAATATGGAAGCTTGTGAAAATGCTCAGGGAGATTGGTAACGTGAATGTTGAGTCATGTTCCACATCGACTATTGTGAATGAGGTGGTGTTTTCGAACGTGCGTCTTCGAGCTCAGTTTTGTTATTCCGATGGTGATCATTTTCAGTATTTTTTTTGTGCCAAATGTTACTTGTAAATTTCATGTCTTTAGCACTATTTTATTTGACGTTATTCTCATTTAAAATGATCAACCTGTATATAAGTTGTTTTTTAAACAGTTCTTAACAAAATAGAATATTTCGAAGCTTCACGCCAATCAGAAAATTGTAGCTGGTGTAATTATTTTTTAAAAACTGAGAGAAGTCTCTCTCTCTCTCTCAAAACTACTGGAGTAGCCAACCCCACAGGACGTAAACCTTTTGCTCTTTGGTCACAACAAAATCGTAATAAAAATGCTGTTTTGTAAATTCTTTGTATACCTCAAATATCACAATTGTCATACTTGCGACATGTGTTATTATCAGGAAGAAAGGCAAGATAACTTCCGCTTCTAGCATAACTGCAAAGAATTGATTTTTCCTAAAGAAATAAACTATTGTATATAGCTTAACTACAAAATTCCATAAGGATGTTTGTTTCAGTTGAGTAGAATTAATACTAACATCGTGAAAACTTTCGAATGACTTCTTCACAACTGTCAATTTTTGTTACCTGAAATAGATGCGCCCTTCAGTCACAACATTTTTTTAAAAATTAAAATTATTTTTGCATTAATAATCTTTGCAAATCATGCTTTATTTATATAATGTCGACCTTATTGGATAAGTTTTCTGTTAAACGTGTTCAACTTCATCAGAAGGGAAAAAAATCAAAGTAACTTTGAAAATTTTTAATTTTCATTAGTTTTAAACTTACGTGTACCTTAGCTATATTGTTCTGTAATTTTAACAAACTATCTCTGATATACATCGAGAGTCTCATCAGAAAGTTGATCATTATATTTGGTTTATATCCTAACTCTGGCAATACTGCATTTCCCCTAAAATCGATTAACTTTTTTTCTTTCTCCCCACGAATCGATTCTGACTTCTCCAATTCCTTGACCGTTTGTTGGACCTGGAAATCATTACTCGTAAGTAAATTTCATTTTGGTTTCTTCTTGCGATAGTGATGCGGACAGAAGGGAACATTTTTCAGATAGGCTACTTTTCATCGGTTGCTGAATATATGTTCATTTATGGCGACAATACTATGTGTTGGCATTTATGCTAAATATAAATTGCTGGACTGAAGCGCTCCATTTTTGTGACACTGAAAATGAAAGCTGGACCACTTTGTGTTTAGGGTTATTGCTGAAGGGATACTAGTTTTCGCGATGACTGTGCAACAGTTTAAAAATATTGGGTTTCACTATATTCTGAAGAATAATATTCTTTAAGTGATATTCATTTAAATTAAAACTTCAACTTTCTGACAGTTAGTTTTTGCCCTTCCTGTCTACTCTAAAAGAGATGTGCGTTTCTCATAGGGCAAATTCCGTATTTAGTCGAGGATAATTTGGAAGCAGCAGTCGGTGATTGAATCCTATTTGAGAAATAACGGACTAGTTTCTAAAAGTAACTTTCCAATGCATATGGAAAATTTTTGTTTTTACAAATTGTTTTGCTGTACAGTATATACTCATAGGCATTGGCCTTTTAAATGACTTCCTCCCTACTCCACAACGAAGAATAAAACGCTCTAATACTTTAAAAGGATGAGTTGAACCACTGATGACTTTATTCACTACGTATGCAGCATTTGTGAACTTAATAAAATGCAATGATTTCTTGGAAGGTAAAATAGGAATAATTATAATCATTCCTCTTTTACGACCATTACGTTCCGAACATTCCTCTTTTACGTTCCTGGCACCGATAATCATCCCTCTCCCCTCCTCGCGAAACAGCATGTTTAGTGGGCTGTTCTGGAGCAGTTTCTCTTTGAAGTACATACAGATTGATAAACTGAGCTTGAGATATCAAGCGTTGGAAAAACGAATATGCGGAGTAAGAGAAGGGTGCCCAACAGGGGGACACAGTATATTCATCGTTGAGTGTAACAGTGTGATGATTTTTTTTTTTTTTTCTCTAAGGACAGTGGGTTTTTCATTCCTCAAAACAAGCAAACTGAGTACAGAGTTTAGGCTCATGCTGACCCTTGGTGGTCTTAGTTGTTTAATGCAAGCTCTGAACAAAATTTAACCGCTATTTGTGTGGTGCGTTGATTTTACGAATCATGATGATTGTAGTCACCATGGTGCAAATAACATTGGGGCAGTGGACCTGACCTCTTATTTTATTTGGAATCTTTGCATCCTCTAAATACATGCAGTATCGTCCGATGTATTTTTTTCTATGTGGGCAAGACCAGGTATTACCAGCCTTCTTTTTTTTTTTTCCCTTGTCAAAATAAGGGATAATCCGGTACAAATTCTTTCATTGTTGTGTAACCTATCAGAAGCCATATAAGTATGTTCATAACGCTATTCAGCAGCTTACCTCAACTGTACGAAGGGCGACGGACTTGAACATTTTCCTTCCAACGTGTAAGTAGACTGAAATTGAAGGTAGTACAAAAGAAACATTTGACCAGCATCTACCCCTAAGACAGCTGCTGGTGACATTCGCCCACGTCACCTACGCTTTTGGTCAGCCCTCTGTGTACTTGTAGTAATAATGGCAAATGATGCAAGAAAACAAGCTTATATAGCATCAGCCAAAAAAAAAAAAAAAAAAAAACTACAGTTCACCCATCTGTACCCTCCTAGAATTTGTTTAGTTCCTCCTTGAATTTATTCAACCCATTCACTTCCACTACAAACGGATGGAAGCCTGTTCCAACAATCAACCACCCTCTGGCTGAATGCAAACTTCTGCACATTATCCTGCAACATCACTGTGCAGTCTCAGCAAGTGAAAGAACACCGTTAACATTCAGCGTACTCAATCTATTCAAGGCGTTAAACACCTCAATCAGATCTCCCCGCAGGTGCCTAATCTCCAGACGCTGCAATTTGCGTAGGGTGCTTTCTAGGTAAGAGCATCCTTTTGTTCCCTTCACCAGTCTGGTTGCCCTTTTCTGCACCCATTCCAGCAGGTCTACATTCTTCCTAAAGTGAGGCCTCCAGACTTGTATACAATATTCAAGATGAGGTGTAACCATGGCCTTACACAAAGGGATAATCACCTCCTTAACCCTACTAGCAAAGTTTCTGTATAATTAATAAAACCCCGTGAGCTGTTCTGGCACATGTCTACATTGCTCAGAGAATTTCATGTCTGACTGTAAAATTACCCCCAAATCTCTTTCGTTCTCCACTACCCCGAGTGTAGTAGTTGGGAAAAGCTGATGAAATAATGTTATGAACGACACGCTTGTCTGCCTTCGCACTGTTAATCATGTGCGTGGTATAGTCTGGTGAAGCGTTACTTATTCAAAGCAGTTTAATACCTCGACCACTCGTTGTGATGGTATTCACAATATGAGATATAATTAAACGACTCATTCATTCTATTACCTGGGTAGTAGAAATGATGTACGTGAAGTAACCATGCATAAACGGACTCTTTCATGTGCGTGGTTGTCATAATAAGCAATGACCTTGCACTGGTGTGTATGACTAACAAACGTTGATGTCTACTTTACTGATTGTACGATTTTAGAGCTCGGCAGCTAAAATGCAAAACACAGTATTGTATCTAGAAATCAGTGAGGAAGGGAGAGTTATAAGAAACTATAATATACATTAAATTTGACAGAGTATGATGGTTTATTAATTACGAAAATGGAACGTAATTAAATATAAATGTTAATTTGCGAATTTAAAAAATCAAGAATTAAAAAAAATCTAATTCATTGGAGTTCAATTCCTTGGAATTGGGGGGGGGGAAACGCCTTTAAGAATTCCTCCAAGGAATTCTTAATTAAAGGTGTCTTCAGTCAGAGCGATTTCATTTGTTTTTTTTTTTTTTTTTTCTGTTGTGAAAGGCGCCTCCGTTACCAGGTGGACAGGAGCAGCAGTGCGTAGCACACGCTTCTTATTAGACCGGGGTTCGAGCCCTTGACCACTAAATACGAAGGATGCGGAAAGGTCAGGGAATGACTACCACATATCCCCGGAGCAATAGGGCCTTAGTTGCTAGTGCTCCTAAAAAAAACCAAATAACAAAAATAACTGTGGTGAAAAACAATTTTACCACCTCCGTCTGAGATTGGACGGAGGGAATAAGGTTTTTTCTGTGAATTAATTCTTGTTTTTCGTTTTTATGCTTTTCATGATGTGAAAATGCGGTCTGCACTTTCAGTTGGCTTAATCTTGTGTCCCTTCACTGTGTAGTAATTCCAGGTGTTACGGCTAATTGGAATTACTATATTTCAGTAATTCCAAATTACGGCCTGGTCGGTTACATGACTTGCATGCTTAGTTCTCTAAGCAGGTTGTTGTGCCGTGCAGATCTAATTTACGATTCACAATAAACATTTTTTTTTTACTCACCTTAAAAAAGAATTCTTCAGTTCCCCTGTCTTTAAACTGTACTAAATGCAATGTGATTTCTGCCCACAAAAGGTATTAATTTAATTGAAGTAACATAATATATTTATGTTTGGGTGGAAAAAGCAAGTACTTGTTTTTAAAAATTATTGATAACCAAGAAACGTTGCACAATGATTGTGATGAAACTGTTAGATCGTTGTTATTCTAGATGGCTACTGATGGAAAATTGAAGAGTTGCACATTAATGCATGGGGGTCGGGGGAGAGAAAGATTTAATAATAAAGACCAAATACATATTTATGTGGTTTACTTGTATTGAAGGCTGTCATACTTGCACCAGCTTCGAATTTTTTAAAAAAATAGAAGATATTTTTGGTTCTAGAGCATAATACACCTATCCAATTGTTTTTGAAAAGCTTATAAAAGCCAACTGGCGATACTATATCATCTTGGGCGCTTTGTAGACAGGCCCTTACTTCTCTCCCAAAGGACAGTCATCCAGCAGGCAAAATAATAATAATAATAAATAAATAAATAAATAAAATCATAATAATAAAGCAATAATATAAAATAAATAAAATATTAAAATTATTTTCAAATATTATAGTACAGGTAATCCTCGTATAACACGGTAGTTTGGTTCCTACAAAATCTCGTGTAATGCGAAACCGTGTTATACGGGACTAAAAAAAGTACAAAAAGGGGAGTTACGTTCCAAAAGCTAACAAAAATACACCATTTTTGTTTTTTTATGACTATCGGAAACTTAATTTTTATAGTAGTAACAACTTAATATTTTAACTTTATTTTTATAATAGTAGTAACTTAAATAGTAATAACTGAACAAACGTCTTATCTTACAAACTGTGATACTTATGTCAGATAATGTGCGTTCATTTAATTTTCTTCCTCCTCACAATCTCTTCTGCAGCATCTAGATTTCGTGTACCTTCTGCTCTCTTTAAAAGTCACGAACTGCACGCTTCGAAGTCACAATTTTTTTATGGTATCAAACAAGCACAAATTCAATAGCACAGAACCTAACCCAGGGATCTCCGAACAAAATGCAGTGAACCCCCCGCTTAGATATAAAGCACAAATTTAACTTTATTACCTTACCAATTAATCAAGTTAAATGATACGTGAAAATCGGAAGAATATTTTCTAGTTAGCAAAATAAAAATAAATTTACGCATACATAGCTTAATTAATACGTACTGTGATATGTACATACTAATTATTTCTGTTCAATGATTTCTTTTTTTTGGTTGTAAAATTTAAAACAGTAAAAATGATAAGCAATCAATAACAAAGCATACGGCATACTCAAGTGAGATACGGAGTAACGAGCTTCTGAGTAATTGTTTTTTTTTATTTTTTTTTATGATTGAATATTTCATGGAAGGGGAAACACATTTCACCATAATAACGTGAAAACCCACAATTCCAGCTATCGGTACTATAGCAAATGCAAGAAGATGGAGTTTACTACCCGTTTATAATTGTTTACTACCCGTTTAAATTGATTGCACTAACAGAAACTGCAAATTGTTTTTGTTTTATGGTAGTGACTTCCAGAAATGTGCTTTAGAAAAATATCACGAAGGCGATAACAACTAGCGAGTCAACAGCAGGGATTCACGAAAAAGGAATGGAAACGTTGAAAATTACATCTAACATAATAGCAGGGTTTTCCCAACACAAAAGCTCAAAAATTACGGAAGGAGCAGCAGTGCGTAGCACACGCTTCTTGATTAGACCGGGGTTCGAGCCCGTCACCACCAAATACGGAGGATGCGGAAAGGTCAGGGAATGACCACCGCATATTCCCGGAGCAATACGGCCTTAGTTGCTAATGCTCCTAAAAACCAAATAACAACAACCCTATTATGCGTGATTTCCAACCATTTTCAAACCGTGTTAGAGCAAAACCTTGTAGAAGTACCGTGTTATACGGGGATTGCTTATAATTGTAAGAAGGATTCAGTGTCTCTCCTAAATGAGACTAAATCTCATTTAGCTGCGGGGGACTACGATTGCAGTCTTTGTAAGAAGATAATTTACCAACTTGAATCTGGTCAACAGAGCTTCGTAGGTGATAAATGATTTTTTTTTCCTTTTTTTCGGCGGTGCATCAAAAAGCCGCTTCCTTTGATCATTTAGTAATTATAATACTAATAATAAACCTCTTGATACACTAACAAGGTTATACTGAAAGGTGGAGTCCTGTATTCAGCGGTGTTCGCTGCAGCCCTAGAGTCTTCCCTCCGAATCTGTCTTCCAGTCATACGCCTGCCATCTGAATCATCTACACCTACATCACATCATCTGACGAAAATCTCGGAATCGCTCTGCAGGCAAATAAATAAAATTCATCAACTTATTAGAATATCTGGCTTCAATCAGACTAGAGATAAAACAGTCTAAGATACTGTCTTTCAGTTGAAAGAAGTTACGAAATGATATCAGTGTCAACATTATATAGGATCACCCATTTAAAGAGTTAAACACATAAAGATCTGGGGTTAGTATGGGATGAGGGCTGACATTCCAGGCTCTTCTCCCGAATACCAAAACAAAAATGTACTTTGTAATGTGGGTAATCCGCCAGTAAAACGGGGATATAAGATGCTGAACTGGCCAGGAAGTACACCTTCCGATGTCTCTTTCCCATATCACTGTATGCAATAACTTTATGGTCCTCTGTCCCCCACAACATATTTCAGCAATTCCCAAGTCATGAATACTGACTAACTGAAATGGCTCGGACTGAGGACTTGGCAACCAGTACATTATTTCTAGAGCCCAACTGTATATCAATGTTGAAGTCACCCCATGCAAACAACAGATTTCCAACCATTTTCAAACCGTGTTAGAGCAAAACCTTGTTGTAGAAGTACCGTGTTATACGGGGATTGCTTATAATTGTAAGAAGGATTCAGTGTCTCTCCTAAATGAGACTAAATCTCATTTAGCAGCAGGGGCTACCTGCCTACGCTAAACTCATCACAGTTTTCTTTTACTCTGCCTGATATCAGACTTGGTTAAAAACTCTCGGAATTGTTGGAAGAAGCAAAGTCGATCCTAGGCTTCCACTCACAATTAGTCTTAATAACCTCAAAAGTCTGAGATGCATGTTTCCTAGGAGCATTGTAGCTTTGGTTACTAATCTGGCCATTGATCTCGATGAATTCTGCCAGCAGAATACAATAACCTGAAACTAATAGGTATGAATTGGAGGATACCAGCAGAATAAAAACCAGACGCAAAACTACCAAAAAAAAAAAAACCAAACCACATACACTAGTCTCACCCTCAGTATCAAAGATATTACAACAGGTCAGGCATAGCAAAACTATTGAGACTCAACCAAAATAACTTTTACCTTAATGAAGCTTTCTTAAAATATGTATATTAGCTCATATACAATGTTCTTAATGTTAACTTAGGGGTCTTCATTCGCCAACCCCCAGCCATTATCTTCACAATTATCCTGCCGCTCGAGCGGCTTCTTGAAAAGTCGTGTACACTACTCCGTTCACAGTTCTCACGTCTTCAAAACACCTTAGATGCTTCGCGTAACGATATCCTTAGCAAAATTAACTTTAATGCTCCTTGTAGACAAGTCAGGAACCCTACACTATTTTGCCTTGCTTTGTGCCCACTGATTTTATGAAGTTCAGTCCACTGAACAGAATCAGCAAATCGGACTCTCTCATTGAATTTTTTGACAACTTACAATCACTGAACTCCTTCCACAAGTTTGCCTCTTCTCTTGAACTGCAAAGTGATTAGCTCTCATCTAATTATTGTCTCTATACATTAAAGTTTTCCTCCTAGTGATATGTATTCGAGGCAATTACGTCACTACAAATGCCTCCATAATGTTCGCCAACCGCACGTGCTCCACTGTCTAACATTTGATGACCCATTGTAACGTTTTTTGTGTATTAATAAATATTGTATATTTGTAAATAGTTTAGTATTTTGTAAATATTTGTATAGTTTGTAAATATTTCCATTAAATATTTTAGTCCGGCTCTTTTGGATGCAACAATATTCCTCATGCATTATAGAACCTGAAGCAAAAGGCCTTTTCCTAAGTGACCTATGTAAATGCAGGTAAATAATTACATTACATAGTGGACTAAAATCTGTTGTTTGTTACCATTTGTCTCTGTGCAATGGGCGTCGTCGTAGAACAGAGTGATTGTATGGTGAAGTTCTGATTGGGTGATTATTCCCGATTTTAAAACAGCAGCAAGTTGGGGGGGGGGAGATAAATACCCTAGGCATGTCAACCTAGGAGGAAAGGGGCGGGGCTAAAGTGTATGGCGGTAAAACTCCAGATTAGGGTACCCTTCCAACATGGCGGCTAGCAAAACAGGCAGTGATTGACAAGTTGTTACTCTGCCCATTCCCTGCCCAGGTTGATATGTCTAGGGTGTTTTACCCTCCACTTGCTGCTATTTTTAGATCGCTAACTCGTTTTCCGATTCAAAAACAGCGGGGTGGGGGATAAACGCCATACCTAATCTAAGCACCCCCTCCTCGACGACAAAACATTCAGAAGGAAAACGCCTCCACAATAATCACCCAATCACAGCACTGAGTGGGAGGTGCCTTCACCTGTCAATCACCGCCGTCTTTCATCGCTGTACCCTATACTGGAGTTCACCCGTGAGTGGTACCTGCTAATCACTGCCTTCTTCCTGACTTTTAGTCGTAGTATAGAGTGGTACCCAAGATCTGAATAGGCCTTTTCCTAAATGACCTATGTAAAGCAGGTAAATAATTACATAGTGATATTTATTCGACCTTGAGAATGCCACGCACTACAAATGCATAGGTAAATAATTACATAGGCCATTTCCTGATTAGATGTCGATCAGTGTGTTTCGACAGGTTTGTCTCTTATGTAGAAAAGATTTGACTTACTCCGTCATACCTCTACATATTATCTAGTAAAGCATGCGCGTGGGTTTGCGAGAAAAGCGAGCAGGTGGCAGAGCCCCCAGTTGTTTATTATTATTATTTGTTTTACTATTTTCTATTCTTCAATTAATTTATTATTTGTTTTACCGGTAACTTAACTTAATGCATACCTGTTTTGTACACATGATTTTAATGTTTGAAACTATATCAATGTTTATCTTATTGTTGGATTCCTTATTTTTGTTATCAGCTCTGTTCATTGTTCTGCTAGGCGCCTCCGTAGCCAGGTGGGAAGGAGCAGCAGTGCGTAGCACACGCTTCTTGATTAGACCGGGGTTCGAGCCCGTCACCACCAAATACGGAGGATGCGGAAAGGTCAGGGAATGACCACCGCATATCCCGGAGCAATATGGCCTTAGTTGCTAATGCTCCTAAAAACCAAATAAACAACAAACAAACAACAACATTGTTCTGCTCTCAGATACACTGTTAATGGTTACCTGTTGTGGATCTTGTGTTTTTAATAATGTTATCAGCTCTGTTCATTGTTCTGCTCTCAGATACACTGTTAATGGTTACCTGTTGTGGATCTTGTGTTTTTAATAAAAATAATTTAAAATGAAACCTCTCGACATCTTGCGGTGAGATGCTATTAAACCGAGCTACCACTTTCGACATATTTTTACGTCGACGCGTTTATTTCCCTTTTTGTCCCACGTAAAATGTAGAGCTATGACGGAATATGTCAAATCTTCTACACCACTCTCGTAATTATACTGATGTACTAACATTATAACGCACTGATCGAAATCTAATCAGGAAATGACCTCATTTGTAGTGACTTTTTTCCCCTCCCACTTGTACACGTCACACGCATCTCTCTCTCTTCTCCCATTGACTCAAACATCACCAGGAGGAAAACTTTAATGTATAAAGAAAGATATATTACGATTAAATCCATTATTGCATGTTTCTACATAGTGACATGTCTCTGCAGAAGAAAGCATAGAGTACTGTATTACCCATCACAATCCGAACAATCGTGGCAAAGAGGAGTTACATTAATAATTGAATTTGAAAATAATTACGTTCAATAATTGTAAATGTCTCGCTACTATTCAAATACAATAGAGTATACCGTTGTATATAGTAGACAAAATTAGATATGAAACTGAATTTGAAAACTAATATCCTATTCAGTCTGAAATATAGACTGCTGAAAGGGTTAAGTATACATGTTTTTCCATGTATGTATACTTAACCTCTCACCTAGATTACCGGTCTCCGGGGAGGAGATGGTTCACAAAAATAGCAATAATAATGATAATACGTTAGAAGAATACAAGCCGGAACCTTAGGCTACTATTCAATCTTTTTCAAGATCTGCAGCTCCAGCTATTTTTCATTCAAGCTAAGTATACTCCGTGTCATTATATCATTAGTCCTTTATTTAAGACTTTTTTGGGAACGAGGGGGAAGGTTATTAGCGCAGTCACTACTTTGTGAAATGTGCCGGTTCATGTGGTGTAGTCTCTCTCTCTCTGTACAAATAAGTGTTCACAGAAAAACTCGAAAGAGGTGGGAACAGAACCTCCTCTGTCTAAGGTCGGCTTACTACCCATTTGAAGACACCTTTAGAAATTCCTCCAATTGCGGTGAGGTTTGAATCTAGACTAGTGGTTTTCAACCGGGGTGCCACAACAAAATTTTTGGGGTGCCGTGTAATTTGGGTTTAAGTTACTTAAAGTTATTATTATATATATATTTTTAATTTTTACATTTATTTCATTATAAAATGGTGTACGGTATCCATTGTGTACCATATTTTTTTAAATTTTGTGGTGATCTATAATTGATCTTTATTAGTACTTCTATATAAAGAATAAAATTATTATGTAGATATATATTAAAAGGTCGAAAACCACTGTGTTAGGTATTTATTTTGGCCTAGGGGTGCCGTAAAAAAATTACTGGGTCTCTAAGGGCGCCGATAAAGTTTGGGAGCCACTAATCTAGACTTATCCAAAAGGAGTAACAAGTGGCGAATCCAGAACCCTTGTGGCCCTGAATTTGCCACTAGATAGGCATCGCGTACGGGCAGCAGTTCAGGTGGGCGCAAAAAAAAATTTTTTAACATTTTCTTTCTGATTGGTTGACTTTTATCAGTATTTATTTAGAACAGCAAATTTTATTTCGCCAACTAGCGGCACAAAGGGCGAACGCCCTATGTGTCACGGTGAACTTTTTTATAAGACCATTCATGATGAGGAAGTGAATCAAAACATATTTCTTTACGGCAGACGTCAACAACATCTATTTCATCATTTAATTCCATGGAATTCTGAGTGAAATCTATCTACTTATTGATTCTTTCTATCCTTGCCTATCTGGCCAATTCTCCAGCAAGGAACTCCCTTTCTCTATCTTATATATTTTTCCTTTTTAAAAGTTTTTATAATTTTTTATCAGTTGCCTATATTTAATTTATTAGTCATTAAATTGTTTATTGTTATTGTCCCTGAATTCTATCATTGGTGACTTCCTCTAAGATACGTTTGTATTTAACCATACATAACCGGAACTGTATTTTATTTCAAACAAAATAAAATATGTAAAAGTAAAATAGATATTTGTACTTTTAAACGAAAAAATAGTTCGTTGCGAAAAATTTTCCTTCCAGTGCTACCACTAAGAAAACTGAGTAATAGAGGGCCGTTTTGAGTCTCTCTCTTTTTTTTTTTTTTTTTTTTTTTTTTTTCCTTTCTTGCTTTCTTTCTCCTAGCAAGCAATATGCCGTGTGCTGCAATTAAAGCGTAAAGACCACTTCACTATGTTCGTTATCTGCTCATTTATCTTTTCAGTGAACGCGAACAGCAATTCCTGAAAATGGTATTCAATAAGATAAAGAACAAAAGTATTCTTTTAAAGCAATTAAAAGTACCTAAGTATTATCCTTATTAACTATTTAGAATCCTTGGAGTCATTTAAAGTTATCTAACGATCCAGCAGATGTACGTGAAGTAGCTAAATGATCCACTATTCATTACGCCTCTGGAAAAAAAAAAAAAAAAAAAAAAAAAATGAAGCCATTGAGGGCAAGCCTTGTTATCGTATATAGACCAGGAAGATTATTACCTTTTCTACTCTTTATATCCATTCTTCTCTTATACTATAGCTATTGTGAATATTTCAACCAAAAATATCTCTTTTCTATAGTTTAATTTTATGGAGAGCATGAGCAAAGTAACTGAGTATTCATTTGACTTGGCAACGCATTTCCAAAGCCATTGGCTGTCCTGTTTAATGGGCTTGTCTAAGTTTCCGAATAGTGTGCTCATTTCCGTACTTCTCGTTATTTTGGGCATTGTAATAGCGTCGGTATTGTTTCTGGCATAGAAGAATATTAAATTACTAATTAGATTAATTGACGAAAGGTCACTTTTGTAATATGCATGTTGAATTCCGTGGGTGTGCCTTTACGTGTACGATCATAAGATATATTCAGGAATATCAGGGAGAAGATTAAGTTGCCATATATAAAATGAAACAGTTTTTACGTGTACTTTCAAAACTCCCTCCTAATACATTTTGATCGGTTACTTCGTTTCATGGTCTTTTTTTTTTCTTGTTTATGACATGTGGGCGCTAGTTCTTTTCTGAAATTCCATCCCAATTATTAGTCATGCTACCAACTTATTAACGTTTTAAGAGGCCAAGGATGGAAATCGAACAGAATTTTGCAGTTCATTTTAGCAACACAGATCACTCAGCTCGTTTCGAAGCGTGGATCTATATGGATTGCAGTAAGCTTTCTTTAAGCGGCGAGATGTTAGTTACTTGAATAAATTTCCTCTATGGGTTCTTGAGGCTGACAGCTTGAGGAAATTCAGAGGTCAAAACTGGAGAAGTACCTACTCGAGGGGGATAAATTAGGTGGCTTATTTTATTATTAATTAATTTTTGGTCTGGTACAGCAAAAGTCTCGAGTTTCCTTGCGCCATTTGGTTAATGCTACTCTTAAGAGATGTTTTTCTCCGTGACAGCCTTTAGGAAAGAGGACGAAATCATGAGTTGCTAAATCAGTTTTGGTGTGGCTGTGTATTCTATAGTATTCATATCCAACATTAATTGTGCTTATTTAATTTTTAATAGTTGGAAGCGAATGAACAGATTTTCCTAATTTTCTCGTATTTTCTTTACCATTTATGCGCTTTTTACCTGTAATTTTCGGATATTTCTTAGCTTTTGTTATGACGTACTTTCAGTGTACGTAGTCGGAAAGAGTGAAATCAGATGACCTCATAATCCGCAGGAGTATGATGATGATTTTCTCCCCAACAGTATCTCCATTGAAGCTCACGACGTATGATAAATCGCTCCATTCTGTCAGAATCATGTATATCGCTCGTTGATCTCCAGTGGGATAATGAAATCTGTAAGTAATCTAACGATAACGTTCACCACGGACAGCTGCATCAATGAAAATTGGCCCATAACCCACCTTTGCGTGACGGTGAATATCTGATTTTAATCTTAACCAAGTGTAGCGGGACGTTTTCGTAATTTATTGGAATTTTTTTACCTCCATATTCTATAATTCTGGCCTTTCGTAATTATACACATAGAACCACGTTTTATCTAAATTACAGCCCTGTTCAAATTTTCATGCCACCTGCAGTAATTCATTTTATTTATTCACTTTATTTTTCAGTTCATGAGGAGACGGATGTTGGTTCTGTTCATTGACCATCTCACAGGAAATTCATTTATCACGCATGTACGCAGCTGTGCTTCAAGAATTTTTGAATTGGTAGAAAAATAATGGACTGAAGGACAGTGGTGTGTGTGTGTTTTTTTTTTTTTTTACGGGCGGAGAGCCACTGTCTGCCCTATAAGTTTTTTATAGTACGAATGTGAAATAAGCCTAAAATAATAACTGCAACTGGACCGAATAATGTCATGGCGTACAACATACTTTTATTCATCACCTACAAATGCGTAAGGTGTTTGTGCTGAGATTAGAAGTGGGGGCATTTATTATAAATTAATACTCTGGCACCACTACATACTCCGACTATTGTCAAATTAAACGCTCATACTACTTTACTTGCTTTGACCACTCGACGGTAGTCGAGCATACCGTACACTCTAAATAACTGGAACTTCGATAAGTCGAATTCTTTGATAACTCGAACTACATTTAATGCTGTTCTCGATAACTCTGAGTGCGGCAGTTATTCGCGACACACACACTCTCATTCACTCACTCTCTCTCTCTGAATCAGTTTTCAAAGTCACAGTACGTACGAGAAAGCAAGCTTATACACCATCAGCCAAAATAAAATAAAAATAAATAACCCTTCCCATTTCATCCATCCATTCGCTCCAAATGTTTGTCTAGTTTTGCCTTTAATTTGGCGCCTCCGTGGACAGGAGCAGCAGTGCGTAGCACACGCTTCTTGATTAGACTGGGGTTCGAGCCCATGGCCACCAAATACGGAGGATGCGCTCAGGTCAGAGAATGACCACCGCATATCCCCGGAGCAATATGGCCTTAGTTGCTAATGCTCCTAAAAAACCAAATAATAACAACCACAACAAGCCTTGAATTTATTTCAACTGTCCTCTTCTACAACGATAGATGGACATTTGTTCCAGAAATCAGCCACTCGCTGGCTAAAGACAAATTTCCGCACATATATTCTACAACTGTCTTTTCTCAATTTGAATTTGTCCCCTCAGGCGATTAATCCGGCAAGAGGAAGAAGCCGAGTAGGTAAAGTGCCTGTCTGGCAACCCAAAGGTCGCGGGTTCGAATCCCGCCTCGGGCTTGGATCAAAGTACTGCAAAAACCTTGGGAGGTGCATTATGGCCACAGAAGCCGATGCGCCAACGACCACAAAAAAAAAAAAAAAAAAAAAAAGAGGAAGATCCCCATCAGCATTGAGCTTGCTTAAACCATTCGAGGCCTTAAACACCTCAATCAGATCACCTCGCAAGTGCCTAGTCACCAGACACTGTAATTTTCAAAACTTAAGCCTTTCTTCGTAAGAGCAACCTTTTGTTCCATTCACTAATCTTGTTGCCGTTCTCTCTACTCTTTGCAGAAGCCCTACATCCTTCCTAAAATGAGACCTCCACACCTGTATACAGTACGCAAGGTGTGGCCTGACCATTGTCATATACAAGGGGATAATCGCCTCCTTATCCCTACTAGAAAAATTCCTGTATATCATTGACGAGACATCATGAGCTACTCTTGCAGACTGTCTGCACTGCTCAGAAAACTTCAAATGACTGCACAATTACCTCCAGATCCTTTTCATTCTCTACCACCCTGAGTGTAGTTCCACACAATTGATACGTTACTCTGGGGGTTACCGCTACCCATGTGCAGCACTTTATATTTGTCAATGTTAAACTCCAGTTGCACCTCTCAGCCCATCTGCTCAAGTTTTCTAGATCTTGTTGCAGTAGCGTACTATTATTAGTGTCATTAACAACCCTGCCAACCTTCGTATTGTCTGCAAACTTAGACATTAAGCCTGATATACCTTCATAAATATCATTAATAAATACAGAAAACAACAATGGGCCCAACACTGAACCCTGGGGGACTCCACGAAGAGCAGTGTCCATTGATTACCGCTCTGTCTTTCTCCCACTCAACCATCCCTTAATCCAGCAGCAATTTGTCCCCAGCGCCCCACTGCTCCAATTTGTACTGCAGTCTTCCGTGTGCAACAGTATCAAAAGACTTCCTAAGATCCAAGTATCATCATCATCATCATCATCAGCCATTTTCAATCCACTGCAGGATGAAGGCCTCTCCAGCAACTTTCCAGTTCCTTCTGTTTTGAGCACTGGACATCCATTTACTACCCACAAACTCATGAATTTCATCTATCCATCTCCGCCTTTGTCTTCCAGGTTTTCTTCTAGCTCCTCTTGGATACCATTCTGTTATTTTCTTAGTCCATCTGTCATCATGTCTTCGAGCTATGTGTCCTGCCCAAGACCATTTTAGTTCTTTAGTTTTGATAAGAATGTCCTTTACTTGAGTTTGTTGCCTAATCCATGTGTTTCTCTTCTTATCTAACAGTCTTATTCCCAATATGATTCGTTCCATTCTTCGCTGTATAGTTCTCAGCTTCTCTTCCATTCTTTTGGTGAGTGCCCAAGTTTCACTTCCATAAGTCATGGTGGGGAGTATACATTGATTCATTATTTTACGTTTCAGACAAACTGGGATATTGCTCTTCAGTATGTGACTATATTTCCTGAATGCTATCCATCCAAAATTTATTCTTCTCTTGACTTCCAGCCATTTATCATTATTACAGCTAATAACTTGTCCCAGATAAGTATATGACTCCACCTTTTCAATTACTGCTCCTTCAATCATTATTTCCCTTTCTGTGGCATACTTGTTCATCATTACTTTTGTTTTAGCCATATTCATCTTTAGTCCAAAATCCTTACTAGCTGTGCATAACTGATTAAGATTTTCCTCTAATTCTTTGGGATCATGGCTTATGACCACAATGTCATCTGCAAATCGTAAATGGTTTAGGTACTCTCCATTCACATTGACTCCTTTCTGCGACCAGTCTAATCTTCTGAAAGCTTCCTCAAGGGCAGCAGTAAACAGCTTCGGAGATATTGTGTCTCCTTGTCGAACTCCTTTCTCAATTTTAAATTTCCTACTGTCTTTGTCTAGTCTAATAAAGGAGGTAGCACTCTCGTATATTTTCTTCAAAATCATAATATATGGGGTATCAATGCCTTGTCTTTCCAGTGCCCGAAACATTGCCTTATGCTGTATGGAGTCAAATGCCTTTTCATAATCCACAAATGCCAGGCATAATGGTGTTTTATATTCATTTGCTTTCTCCATTAGCTGTGATATTACATGAAGGTGATCCATAGTTGAGAATCCTGTCCTAAAGCCAGCTTGCTCTTTCGGTTGATTCTCATCCAGTATTCTTTCTAATCTGTTAGTAATGACCCTTGTGAACAACTTGTAGATGTGGGATAACAAGCTAATTGGTCTATAATTTCCAATTTCTGATTTATCTCCTTTCTTATGCAGCAAAACTATGATTGCATTATTCCACTGCTTAGGCGTCACACCTTTTCTAATGCACTTTGTGAAGAGCCTTGCCAGTTTTTGTGTTATGTCTCTTCCTCCCAATTTTAACAACTCTACAGTAACTTCATCTTCCCCCGGGGCTTTCTGATTCTTCATTTTCTTCAATGCATGCTCTACCTCATCAGGAAGAATATTGGGTATGTCGTATGTGTTGCTACTTTGCAATCCATCTTCCCCACTGCTGGCATCATTCCCCTGCTCCTTGTATAATTCTCTATAGTAGTCTTCTGCTATTTGAATTATGCCTTCTCTGCTGTTTATAAGTACACCATCACTATTCTTCAGTTTCAGTATCATTTGTCTTTCTGTATTACTGCTCATGGCTGCTGATTTAAATCCTTTGTTTTCCCTTAATGCTTGTTCTACTTTTCTTGTGTTAAATCTTCTTATGTCCTCTCTGAGTCTCTTTCTAATGGCTTTGCATAACTCAGTATACTCAATTTTCTCCCTGTCAGTGTTTTTCTTGCTCTTCATTTGTCGTCTTTGGTTCATCATGACAAGTGTTTCTTGACTAATTTTTTCTTCTTTGGATTTCTGTTTCCCTATAGGTTTCTTGGGCTTTATCACTTTCAGAAAGTTGTAATATTCCTCGTCGATATCTTGGTCCTGAGAAGTCTGCAGAAGCTCAAACTTGTTCTTAAGTTCCAGTACATACTGCTTTTTCTCCTCCTCTGTTATTTCAAAGACCTTTGTATTATTTACTCGAGTCAGTTTTTTCCTTTCCTTTCCTACATCTATATCAAGTGTACATCTTACCATTCTGTGATCACTTCCAACATTTACCTTATTCAGGACGGTAACATCATTCACAATATATCTTCTGTTAGTGAGGATGAAGTCGATTTCATTAGTAGTTAATCCATTTGGACTCTTCCATGTCCACTTTCTGTTCACCCTTTTCTTGAAAAAAGTGTTCATTACTGACAGTCCTTGAGATTCTGCAAATTCCACAAGTCTTTCACCTCTTTCATTTCTTTCACCAATTCCAAAATTTCCTATAGTTCCCCTTTCTGTGCTGTTTTGTCTTTTTCCAACCTTAGCATTGAAGTCTCCCATAATAATAGTGTAGTGGGTTTTCTGCTCATCTAGAAGACTCAATTTCAGTGTACATTTCTTCAACCTCTTCATCATCATGGCTCGATGTTGGTGCATAAATCATTATAATCTTTAGCTTGTATCTCTTAGAAATCTTGAGTATTAGTCTTGACACTCTTGGTGATGTACTTTTGAATTCCAAAATGTTGTTTTTAAAATCTTTATGGACCAGAAACCCAATTCCACCTTCACTCCTTTCACTGTTTCCATTGGTGTACAGCAGATTTCCACTTGATAAACTTATAAGTGATTCATTTCTTCTTCTTGTTTCAGCCAAACCGATGATATTCCAATTCACATTTTCTAATTCCTTTTCCAGCTCTAATATCCTGTCTTCACCGATGAGTGTTCTTACGTTATAACAGGCCAAGTTCAGTTTCCGTGCATGGCAGCCTGGTCGTACCCAGAGATTCTTAGCACCCTCTGCTTCCACTCTAATCCTCTCGCTGCCGTAAGAGGGAGAGTGAAAGCTGCTGGGGACTGAGGGCCATTTGTTTCGTCGTGCTTTCATATTGCTGGAGGGGTTGGTCTTTTCCTCTTCATGCTGACCAGGCATCTTGAAGAGAACCACTCTACACGTTCGTTGCCACCTAAGTGGCGTAACAGGGCTTACCATCGAGAAGGTGTGCATGAGTGGATTTTAGGGAGGCAGGCCAACCGGACTTCTCCTAAATCTTCTGTAATAGAGAGATATTGGATCCATCAGTGTTTTAGGCTGAGTGTCTCTGATAACACAGGATACCTGTTCCCCTCTAAGCCCCCCTAAGGTCCAAGTATATGATATCATAATTATTCTTTGCATCCAGTTCCTTTGTGGCCACATTATAATATCCAATCAAATTGGTCAGACAAGACTTCCCCTTAACAAACCCATGCTGTGTCTGAACTATAACTGAAGTCTTGTCTAGTTGATCCTGCAGTGCTACTTTGACCAGTGCCTCCATTAATTACCCCAAATGTCACATTTGCACATCTCCAGTCTATGGGTACCTCCCCTGAGATCAAGAAAGCTCTCATAATTTTTGGGTTTGCTTACTACCTTTGCTGACTTCTTTAATATAACTGGATAGATCCCATCCAACCCAGGTTTCTTACGTTCAATTTCAACAATTTCTCCTCCACTTTGCTCTCAGTTATTACAAAATAATTTAGCTCATTGCCGAAGTTTAATACACCTCTGGCATTCACCTCCCTGAATAACTCCTCATGTGCAAAATGTAGATGCATCTACATTTTGCATCTACATGTGTAAAATGTAGATGCAAAATACTCATCGTTTGTTAGCTACTTGAGCAGGATCATCAACAGTTGAACCATCGATATCAAGTGGACCAATCTGATTCAACTCCTTTACATAACGAAACGAATCTGATTCATCCCCTTTACAGAGTTCACATAAGGAAAGAACCCTTTGCTGTTTTTCTCTGCATCCTTTGCCAGTGATGTCTCGTAATCTGCCTTCGCTTCCCTAACCTCCTTTGTGAGTGACTTGATTACAGACTAGCTTATATCTACCATAGGCTTCTGTGTCCCCTGATAATTTATATGCAACCCATGCATTTTTCGTCTCTGCCACATGCCTCATTAGTTCATCTGACATCTACTTAGGCCTAAACCTTGAACAATATTTCTTAGTTGGTGCGAAAAGCCTAGTAGCTTCCCAAATTAATTCTTTGAATGCTTCCCATTTAGAATTTTCTGTTGGTAACATCGCCAGCTGGTGCCGCTGTATAGAATTTTAAAACTTCTCTGACCACCGTAGTCACCTTTATGAAAGCAAAAGCCCTTCCCGTTACCCCTGATGGTAGTTACCTTTTTGAGTAAATCCCACATAAGCACACTGTGATCACTGCCACCTAGTGGTTCCTTTATCTGCAGATTCCTAATGTATGAAGAATTACTACTGATAATCAGATCAAGAGTATTACTCCATCTGGTTGCCTTCTGAACATGCTGCTGTAGAAAACAATCATCCAGTAAATCCACAGAAGCCTTGCTAGTGTTGTGAGTGACCAACCCACTCACAACACTAGCACCCACTCACACCCACCCACAAGTTCCAGTCAATATCTGGGAAATTAAAATCCCCCATTATAAGACAATCTGATTTACTGGCCCACTATTTCGCAGTACAGTTGTTCATTATACTCATCGGAGTCATTAGGCCTACTTTCAATTTTCAAAGAAAATTGAAAGTAGGCCTAATGACACCACTGACTCAACATTGCACTGTCCACCCATATCAACTGGGTGCAGTTACTTAGATTATGTTTTTTAACTAATATCATAACCTCTTCTCCTTTCCTATCCTTTCTGTACATATTGTATTCCCCAAATTCCAATTTAACATTCCTTATGTGTGACACCACGTCTCTGATATCCCAACAATATCTGCATTTGATGTGTTGACCAACACCTCAAATTCATCAAATTTATTTACCAAACTTCTAGCATTGGTACACACACAAGTATACATGCACCTGTTCCTATTCTTAGCTACCCTGACACAGCCCATGTATTTATTTGTTCCGTGATGACTCCCAGCAGTCTCTGAAATTCCCCGCACCTTGTTTTCCAGGCTGCTGTTCATTTTGATAGAATCAGTGCAAGAATCACTTTCACCTCTGCCAGCGGCTACTGTTAATCTATTAGTCCGTGTATTAAACGTACAAACTATCACATGACCCGATTTTGTAAACAGAAAACCCGTTGCCGGCGCGATTTGTTTTCTGTTTACTCTTTTTGGTTTGGATTTTGTTTTTCTCAGTATTTTATGTACACTGTAGTGATAGTTTACCTGTCAATTTCAGATAAAATTAAGGCCATTCACCTTGTAGATAAGGATTAGAAGAAGTATTATTGGCGCTGAGTTTGGAATTCCCTCCTAATCCACTCACGGCTTATCAAGAAAATAATGCACGTTGAAGCAGGCCGATTTAACCCCTTAGTTGTAATTAAATATATACGTAAACAGCGATATTGAAATTAGTGGATTATGTTTAACTGGTGTAGAGTTTCTCAGATACGATGCAAAAAAGAACAAAAGGGTGAAATGGAAGAGGTTGACCATGTAGAAGAAAGAAATAATGTGCTTAGCTGCCGGGAAGCTCAGAAGGCACTGCGTAGATTTTTAAGGTCTTTCAACTGCAACAGAATTTCCTTGCAATAAATAATATTGAGAACATTATGGAACTGAAGAAAATTTGCCAGTCTCTTCTTCTGAATATGTTTAAATATAGTGAGTGTATAAGTTTACTTTTTTTTTTTTAATATTATTACTGTAAACACAATATCAAGAAAGGCTATTGCATTTTTGCAGTTCGTTTTGTTTATAGAGTAACTTATGAATGGTAAAGCAGGAAAATTGGATAATCGAAATGTTTTTGATTTCTTTCAACTTCGAGTTATCGAGAGTATTATATTTTTAAATTTTGGTGTGTATGTTAATTTTGCACACAAAACATTATAAATAACAAACAATTCTTGGAGAAGTAGTAAATGTTCTATACCATTTTTTACATTGAATTATATGATAGAATATCTAGAGATATATAATTCTGTTGAGCACTCATAAATTTAAAAAAAAAAAAAAAAAAAAATGAATAGTGCAGTGAAGACGTATAGCCGAATACTTTAAGAGTAAAGTTTAGGCTAACACAGGAATCAACACTGAATCCAGTTTTATTTATCATAATTAAAGATTGTGAAATTAATGCCAGAGACGGACTGCTATCTCAGCCATCTGGCACCGACATCTTGTGGCATGCCATCACAACTTGCACTGCCAATATCTGGTGAAACGTTCTGTAACAAATGCTTTAGAAGCAGAGGAAACCGATTTGTCTCGCTGCACGAAACAATCGGTAGAACTTTTTAGCATCTTTTACAAAATTAATGGTAGTCACTGAATTAATGATAGTATTCAGACGTAGAAAGATTTTTCGAAACTTTACAAAATTGGAAAATGCACTTGGTTTAATTATGAATTTCTGGTATATATATTACATTTATTGTGATTAAGCATTGTCATAGAACCTGGTGAATCCTGCACCCTCAGGACAGCACATGCCGGAATTTTGGAAATTTTGGTCAGGCGAGCCGACATATTTTAATGCATTTGCATGATCAGACACAATTTTAATTTTAGTGAAGTAAATTTGGAGGGAACTTTCGATTGCACAATGAAATAAGTATTTTTTTTTTGCTAACTAAATGATCTAAAAATATTTTCGGAAATTGCATTTGAATATTTTTATTAGATAATACAATAGCTCTGATCCCTAATCTCCACAGAGTGTCAGCCCCCTGCATTAAGCCGAAATGTGAATTCGTGTTGCTGGATTTGTCCGGTGGGGAGCGTGCCTGTCTGCCTAATAAATATAATAAATAAAAGTCGTGGGTTCGAATCCCACCTCTGGTACGGGGTTGCGATTGTCCAATATTTTTAATATGTGGTATGAATGGCGCGATATGATATCTGAAATCCAATAGCCTTAAAACTTAACTACAACTAAATATTCTGCTGTGAACTGGTATTGAATGCCAAAGAATGATTTTGTATGCTGCAATACATCGTAACAATGACTTAGGTTTAGGAAATACTGAAAGAAATTGGTGCTTAGAACTTATTAATGGAACATAAATACATAAATCCGGAACTTGCTGTCCTGCTGTGTTTTAAGTTCAGCCAGCCTGTTTCCCCTCTGCCCTTATACGGTCGACTACCCTCGGAGAAATATTCAAAAAAGTGTCGGATTTTAATAATTCCGGATTTATGAGCCACTGCTGCGCTTAAAAAAGTAATAATAAAGTTTCTGAACAAAAGAATTTGTCGGCTACAGAAAGATGGAGAAAATATAATTCACAGTGCATTGTATAACGGCAGTAATTAAATCGTGTACGAACGGGTACATGGACACTGAGAAAGGAGCACTGGGAAGAACAAAAATGCAGATAATTATGTGGAATAGAACACCAGTTAAGGAAACAAATGAAAAGAACGTCCTTGAAATAACTTCTATAAAAATGCTTAGACCTAGTGCTCAGGAGAGAAGACAGAACAAAATCTGTCAGTAAAATTTATGATAATTAAAGTGCAGTCGGAAAGAATAATTCTTCTTCAGGAAGTAAACCATGAAGTTATGCTAAATTAGGTAGAAAGATACAAAAGAAAACAAGTGAAGATTATTTACTAAACAGTAATGTTGACCACAAGCGAAGATTAATGAACAAAAATCATTAAATTTAGAACTTTTTTTTTTTGTGGTTAAGTTACTAAAAATTGGAAACATTTTGTTTTGAATAAAATAAAAAAAAAAGGGAAGGAAGAAATGGTTTCCTCTTTCCTACGTGTTAGCATCTTTCAGTTTGCTTTTGACCTAATAGCAAGAGATTGTGGGAAGATGAAAAAAGATCGGCAAACTATATAAAGTCGCTTTGTGGACCACAGTATTGTAGGTAATTATTTATTTAAGCTGCGGTAATTATCGTGTTTGAGGATCTGTTTTAGTTTTATCGCCAGGTGGTGCTAAAGTATAATCAATATTACCTTGGTTAATTTAGCTGGAGCAAGTTAATGTCATTTCGAGTAATTTAATTACGATTTCTCCACCAACGCTAAATTTCCATTAACCTTAATAATTTTTCATTCTTTAAAGTCCATCCCCCTCCACCTTTTCGAGTTGCAGCATATATATGTACGCTTCGGAAGAGTGAGACAGACATACTAGCCAAATAAAATTTAAAAGTTGTCACATTAATTATCCTATTGTCAACAGAAATAGGAAGAGTCGATTGTCGCTAGTTTTCGTTCTGTTTTATTTATTGTTTTGGTTATTGGTTTTCCTCCTTTTTCCGCTTCGCCATCTCTCGCACGAAGTTTTTTCTTTGCTTCCGTTTTTGTTCTTCTAATCAACCATGCTGTCTTTTATCTTTCTGGTGCTCTTCTTTGCTTTGATGGCTACGTGGTCTTTTCTCTTTTATTCATATAAAAAACAAAAACCGTCTCCGAATGCTTTTCATTTTTTTCAGCTGTTATTGATGTTTTTCTCTGCTCAGTCTTTCCTGATTTATTGTGCCATTTTTCATTTTTTTATTTTATTTTTTTTTTTTAAATCTTTCCACCGACCATTAAACTTTAAATTTCTTTCTCTTGATCCTTACAGCCGAATTCAAAGAAAATAGTACAGCTGCTGACAGTAAAAATGTCTCATAAGTTTTTTTAGTATTGCACTATATATTTTAGCATTTCTGCGGTAGGCAGAAAGAAATCAGAAGTTAAATGAAATTGAAGACAGTTTTACACCAACTAAGAATTTGTTTTAAGATGTTTATAAAGTGTTGCCCCATCAATCTACACTCGATACAGATTGGTTACGTTTCAGAGTTGTATTGAAA
The DNA here is from genome assembly GCF_048544385.1 of Mastigoproctus giganteus. Classification (NCBI taxonomy): domain Eukaryota; kingdom Metazoa; phylum Arthropoda; class Arachnida; order Uropygi; family Thelyphonidae; genus Mastigoproctus; species Mastigoproctus giganteus. The sequence goes on along the minus strand of NC_143580.1, from coordinate 35,190,869 downwards.
CCCGGCTTTAGGCATCTTAAACAGATATGGGCTGCTAGCACTGGAACTTGCCACCTGATTCATGAGGTGAATCGATTAATGGCGAAGTGCTCACCATTAATTAATACACGAGGTACAATAGGATTGACCAATTGCTATATTACTTAATTTGCACACTAAATGGTCACAGATTTTAGATGGTAATCTTGAATGACCGTGTTTAGTGAGAAGTAAGCTTGGCGAGATCCAGTCTTCTTTACATTCGAGCTCTCAAACAGTTTTCCTAAGTCGTCTGCTAGTTAAGCCTACAGGACCGAACTTGTTGGTAACGCTCTAGGAAGGATCCTGATCAGCTAATGTCTGCTTAAACTTATTCTTATTCTGCAAAAAGATCCAAACCTTCCAACAACTTCCTTATTAATTTCGCAAATATATGTGGTCTTGGTTCTAACTCAACGATATCCATTTCCACCTACACTGTCAAGCCCACTTACTTTTTCTAACTGTCAATTATCGGTTGCTCAACCACTACTCATTTCAAAACCTAATTATTTGCTCTAAAATCGTTTCGCTTCTAAGGTGGTACTAATGCCATATGCACCAGTACCACCTTTGAAACGAAAATTCATTTTCAGAGACTTCTTAATTTATAGTCTCCTCTTGTTGTTTTTTTTTTTGTCTCCTCCAACCGTCGTAAATTTAGATGGAGCAAATTAATGTATATGTATATACAGGGTGTTTCAAAAATACACGGCATAACTTCAGGAATGAGTTCCTCATATGTAGAGAATAAAAATATTTTATATCACCATAGTTCCGGAAATGCTTGGTTCCCGAGTTATTAACCGGAATGTCTAATCTCCCGCAGGTGATTTCCTTCCCTTGTCGATCCCAGCCTTGCTCCTTCTACTTAAGGAGAAATTTCATATTCGAGGTGATATGCTGTGCTTTTTCGAATCGCTGCTCTGTCACAGAATACTTGTTCTCCATCTGGAACAACACGCCCTATCCTGTGACATTACTGCTGGAGTACCGCAGGGGGGGGTGTCCTATCTGGTGTCCTGTTCACAGCTATCATGGTGCCCATTATTGCCTCCATGAACGGTCTGTTATGCTATGCTGATGACCCCAAACTGCTGACGCAAATTAACTCTGGTGACAACCCCGTTCAGCTCAGCAACAGGATCAATTCCCAACTTAAGGATCGTGAATTGTACCTGGCAAGCTTCAATCTAAAAATCAACCCACAGAAGTCTGCTCAGGTTATCATCATCAGCCATTTTCAATCCACTGCAGGATGAAGACCTCTCCAGAAACTTTCCAGTTCCTTCTGTTTTGAGCACTGGCCATCCATTTACTACCCAAAAACTCATGAATATCATCTATCCATCTCCGCCTTTGTCTTCCAGGTTTTCTTCTAGCTCCTCTTGGTACCATTCTGTTATTTTCTTAGTCCATCTGTCATCATGTCTTCGAGCTATGTGTCCTGCCCAAGACCATTTTAGTTCTTTAGTTTTGATAAGAATGTCCTTTACTTGAGTTTGCTGCCTAATCCATGTGTTTCTCTTCTTATCTAACAGTCTGATTCCCAATATAATTCGTTCCATTCTTCGCTGTGTACTTCTTAGCATCTCTTCCATTCTTTTGGTGAGTGCCCAAGTTTCACTTCCATAAGTCATGGTGGGGAGTATACATTGATTCATTATTTTACGTTTCAGACAAACTGGGATATTGCTCTTCAGTATGTGACTATATTTCCTGAATGCTATCCATCCAAAATTTATTCTTCTCTTGACTTCCAGCCATTTATCATTATTACAGCTAATAACTTGTCCCAGATAAGTATATGACTCCACCTTTTCAATTACTGCTCCTTCAATCATTATTTCCCTTTCCATGGCATACTTGTTCATCATTACTTTTGTTTTAGCCATATTCATCTTTAGTCCAAAATCCTTACTAACTGTGCATAACTGATTAAGATTTTCCTCTAATTCTTTGGGATCGTGGCTTATGACCACAATGTCATCTGCAAATCGTAAATGGTTTAGGTACTCTCCGTTCACATTGACTCCTTTCTGCGACCAGTCTAATCTTCTGAAAGCTTCCTCAAGGGCAGCAGTAAACAGCTTCGGAGATATTGTGTCTCCTTGTCGAACTCCTTTCTCGATTTTAAATTTGCTACTGTCTTTGTCTAGTCTAATAAAGGATGTAGCACTCTCATATATTTTCTTCAAAATCATAATATATGGAGTATCTATGCCTTGTCTTTCCAGTGCCCGAAACATTGCCTTATGCTGTATGGAGTCAAATGCCTTTTCATAATCCACAAATGCCAGGCATAATGGTGTTTTATATTCATTTACTTTCTCCATTAGCTGTGATATTACGTGAAGGTGATCCATAGTTGAGAATCCTGTCCTAAAGCCAGCTTGCTCTTTCGGTTGATTCTCATCAAGTATTCTTTCTAATCTGTTAGTAATGACCCTTGTGAACAACTTGTAGATATGGGATAACAAGCTAATTGGTCTATAAATTCCAATTTCTGATTTATCTCCTTTCTTATGCAGCAAAACTATGATTGCATTATTCCACTGCTTAGGCATCGCACCTTTTCTAATGCACTTTGTGAAGAGCCTTGCCAGTATTTGTGTTATGTCTCTTCCTCCCAATTTTAACAACTCTACAGTAACTTCATCTTCCCCCGGGGCTTTCCGATTCTTCATTTTCTTCAATGCATGTTCTACCTCATCAGGAAGAATATCGGGTATGTCGTATGTGTTGCTACTTTGCAATCCATCTTCCCCACTGCTGGTATCATTCCCTCGCTCCTTGTATAATTCTCTATAGTAGTCTTCTGCTATTTGAATTATGCCTTCTCTGCTGTTTATAAGTACACCATTGCTATTCTTCAGTTTCAGTATCATTTGTCTTTCTGTATTACTGCTCATGGCTGCTGATTTAAATCCTTTGTTTTCCCTTAATGCTTGTTCTACTTTTCTTGTGTTAAATCTTCTTATGTCCTCTCTGAGTCTCTTTCTAATGGCTTTGCATAACTCAGTATACTCAATTTTCTCCCTGTCAGTGTTTTTCTTGCTCTTCATTTGTCGTCTTTGGTTCATCATGACAAGTGTTTCTTGACTAATTTTTTCTTCTTTGGATTTCTGTTTCCCTATAGGTTTCTTGGGCTTTATCACTTTCAGAAAGTTGTAATATTCCTCGTCGATATCTTGGTCCTGAGCAGTCTGCAGAAGCTCAAACTTGTTCTTAAGTTCCAGTACATACTGCTTTTTCTCCTCTTCTGTTATCTCAAAGACCTTTGTATTATTTACTCGAGTCAGTTTTTTCCTTTCCTACATCTATATCAAGTGTACATCTTACCATTTTGTGATCACTTCCAACATTTACCTTATTCAGGACGGTAACGTCAGTCACAATATATCTTCTTTTAGTGAGGATGAAGTCGATTTCATTAGTTGTTAATCCATTTGGACTCTTCCATGTCCACTTTCTGTTCACCCTTTTCTTGAAAAAAGTGTTCATTACTGACATTCCTTGAGATTCTGCAAATTCCACAAGTCTTTCACCTCTTTTATTTCTTTCACCAATTCCAAAATTTCCTATAGTTCCTCTTTCTGCGCTGTTTTGCCTTTTTCCAACCTTAGCATTGAAGTCCCCCATAATAATAGTGTAGTGGGTTTTCTGCTCATCTAGAAGACTCAATTTCAGTGTACATTTCTTCAACCTCTTCATCATCATGGCTCGATGTTGGTGCATAAATCATTATAATCTTTAGCTTGTATCTCTTAGAAATCTTGAGTATTAGTCTTGACACCCTTGGTGATGTACTTTTGAATTCCAAAATGTTGTTTTTAAAATCTTTATGGACCAGAAATCCAACTCCACCTTCACTCCTTTCACTGTTTCCATTGGTGTACAGCAGATTTCCACTTGATATAAGTGATTCATTTCTTCTTGTTTCAGCCAAACCGATGATATTCCAATTCACATTTTCTAATTCCTTTTCCAGCTCTAATATCCTGTCTTCACCGATGAGTGATCGTACGTTATAACAGGCCAAGTTCAATTTCCGTGCATGGCAGCCTGGTCGTACCCAGAGATTCTTAGCACCCTCTGCTTCCACTCTGATCCTCTCGCTGCCGTAAGAGGGAGAGTGAAAGCTGCTGGGGACTGAGGGCCATTTGTATTGTTGTGCTCTCATTGCTGGAGGGTTATATTCAACCAGATCGACAAAATCAATACCAAATTTTCTCGGTTATGGTGGATCTCAAAGCAGCAGCAGCTGCTACACGTCCGACATCCTCTCTGTTAAATAGTTCACCACCTCCACGATCTACCCCGCCATTTTCTATGGTGCCGAAATATGGGCCTCAGCCGCACCTACAAACCTTAAGCGGGTGTACACCGCTGAATACTGGTTATTGAAATGGGCCAATAACAAGCTTCGTCTACTTCCCGCTACCACAACCACCATGATGGCACAAGCACTCAACATCCTGAGGATGAAGTTCCTGATCGTGGAAAAGAGGCTGGTCTTCACAGCCAAACTCATCACAGGCCAGATGTCATCTCTGAATATTTGGAACGCTTGCTCTTGGATGATCCCACAGCCAAGCTTAAGATCGGCACCTGCACTTGTGGCTCACCACAACAGGCTTGCATTCACTGAGAAGTTTCTCCCCAAGCAGATGCTCGCCGCCCTGAACTGTGTGGACGCCGACTTTTCACAGGCTAATAAGTAACAAGCAGGACAGAATTTTATCAAAGCCCTTGAACCCTGACCTACTAAAAGAGGATCACGATGCTGCAGTCCTCAGGTTCAAATCTGTCATCACTGGAGCCCCGCTGAATCATTGCCAAGTTGTATTTTGTTTTTATGTATTTTTCTTGAGCTCTGTGATTTTATGCTGTATTTGTATTTCTTTTTGTGTTTGTAATCTGTATTTTGTAGCCTTTTTGAATTTGTACGCTGTACTTTATTCTGCTTTTCTCTAACTGCTATATATGAACCCCTGGCGCTCGTTGCCGTGATGAGACATTGTGCTGTAACTCTACCTCATAATAAAGATTTATTTATTGGCTTGTGATACTCATCTTCGGACAAATTCGATGGAAAGTTTGGTAGATTCAGGCAGTTGCTGTTGACGTTTCTAAGGCTTTTGATCAAGTTTGGCATAAATGCCTTTTAAACAACTTCCTATCTTACAGGCTGTCGACTGTTTTTTGCAGTTGTGAGTATTCAGCTTTCTCTCTTAGCGATCATTGCTGGTGATGGGAGACAGCGCTCTATTTTAATTTATCCACAACTACTGGTGTTCTAAAGGTTCAGTTCTTTCTTCCACTGTTTTTCCTCTTGTTTATTAATGACCTGCTTCCGCTAAGTGGGAATCTATCCATGTTTTCGCTAATGATAGCACACTAAATTCCACTCTCAAGTTTGTAAAACCTTACCCTGCAAACAGCTTCGACTTTTCAGTATGCACCATTAGTCCCTTAAATGCCGATCGCCAGGTAATTCTCTGATGGGGTGAAGAAAACTTAGTTAACTTCAATTTTTCTAAAACTCAGTCCTCTTTTTTTTTCTTGGAAAAATGCGTGTGCTGCTCATACGCTCACCTTCGATGACACTGATTTGTTTACAGGATCACATATCTTTATGAGGGACTGCTGAGACTCGTAATCTATCTTGGCATAATCACACCACAAATATTGCTTCCTCAACTTCAAAAAACTTGGTTGTCTTTTACGATCTTTCCGTTACTTTTCTTTTTATTATTATTTTATTTTTTTTTTATTAACAACTGTACCAATCTCACGCCGTAGAAATCTCAAATGCGCCCTTCTATATAATATTGTTCCCACTTCTGGGGTGGTTTCCCAAAGACGTCTCTCAGGCTCCTAATTAACCGGACTGCCGTGTTTTCTAAAGAGCTCTGTCAGGTTAATTAATGACCCGTCTCTTACAGCGTCTTACCACTTTTCGTCTCACAGATGTTCATTTAATACTACACGCCTTTTCTGTAGATACTTCCATGGGCACTGTTCTTCTAAATTGGCATTTGTAATTCTCCTATTCCGTTTTCTTGATTTAATTTGAATATTCAAATTTGTGTGGGAAGGTATAATTGAAACGGCAACCAAATAACATTACACAGAATTGGTCAAAAACGAGAAGTAATAATTGTCTGTAGAGTGTAATGTATTTGTCCTAGAAATATTTTGATCCTATTACTAACGAGGAAGACTGCATAGAAGAAATTTGATATGCAGTAATCAGTAGGAAAGCTGAAAAGAAATGTAATATTGCTGTCCATAAATACGATTTAAAAATTGTGCCAAGAATTTGTATTATTTGCAAAGTTTCTGTCGTTTTTCTTTTTGTAACAAATGGCTGGTTGCTATTTGATAAATAACTGAGTATCGAGTAGAAAAAATTGCCTTCTCTTGTTTTTCGGAAACTGTGATAGAAGAGACAGAAGTAAGGTGCAATTCAGTTGGATCTTATTGTTACACCAGTAAGCAAAAGTACAGCTGTGACGCTCTCGTTTTTTTCACACGGTACAGAATTAGTTCGGAGATTTTGTTGTTGCTTTTGCCCCTAAATTTTTTGCTTCTGCTAAAATAGTTTGTCATTTTAATGCTCGAATGGGGTGTAATCTAATTTTGGAAATTGTCAATACACCGTGATTCCCGAAAGGTGGACAGATATAAACCAATTTTTGAGGTAGTCTTCTTATCTGGAGAAGATTTCTACATTTGTTTTATTTGAACCTCATGGTTCTGTCATGGCAGTTGTTGACAGCAACTGAAAATTGTTCCTGTTGAAAGAAATGAAATAAACTTCATTCCCCTGAACAAAGGTTTCCATAATAAAGGATAAAATTTAAAAAAAAACTAGCGGATGCTCGAAGCACCGTGACGATGACATTTAACTGATCAGTCGGCGATCCTATTTTTATTTTATTATTATTTTTTTAGGAATGGAGGATGAATATTCGGCAAGAGTTAAATTTTTTTTTTTTTTTTTAAACGCTTCGGATAACTTTCGCGAATCTTTCATATGACGTCGCTTGATAATCTAACTGCATGATGTCCGTCTGTATTAGTTTCTGCTGAATATGGGGCCCCATAGCCCTAGTCGCTTTTTCGCCAAAAAAAAAAAAGAAAAAAAAAAAAAAATCCAACCAACCAATCTGTTGATTATGAATGACAACTTTGAGATCAATCAAGATATCGTTAGTAGCAGGCACCGCAAATCAAACTTTATGACAAACTTCATAAGTTATTTTCTTAAAACCAGTTTTAGATAAGCTAAAATAACCTTAATAACATCGTTTTCTAAATGCTTAATTAAAAACTTTAACTATCCTATTTTAGGTAACGTAACATTAATGTTAGAGTATTTAAGAGATTATTTAACTCTATATGATATTCACTTTACCTCGTAGCAATGTGCATGCAAGGTTGGTTACGTTTCCTAAATGTTTAAACATTGCTGATTATATTATTTTTAGATAAACCTAACCTTATTTAAATAGATTAAGTTACTTAAAAATAATATAATCAGCAATGTTTAATTAAACATTTAAAAAACGTAACATTATTGAATAGCCACAGGTTACCTTAAATGGGTCGAAGAAAAAAAAAATCCTATTTTTCATGTAAATATTGGTTTTTAGTAGCTGTCAGTTAATGATAATTTGATTGACGCCATTTGTCAGTCATGATTAGTAGAAACCAATAAGAGACAATATCGTACAGTAAGGTTCACTGTATGATGTTCTTCCCTCATTGGTATCAAGCTATCATTTTGAACGAACGGGAATGTTTTTCATAGCGTTAAAAAAGTCGCTGAGTTAATTCCTGCTGATTTTTCTTTAGATACTGGTTGTCACAAGTGTTGCAGCTACACTGGGTATGCCCAGAGGGTTGGGTAGAAGGTGGAATCATACAGAGACGTCTTAGTAATCGGCTTTCTGGCTTTTGCGTAGTTTTCAGTAATTTCATCCTTTGGACTCAAGTATATTATCGAGTATTAAAGACCAAGTAATGTTGAAGAAAAATGGATTTTTATTAAAATAATTAATAACGGTTTTCTATAATATATTAACGATTTCTGTAATATGTGGGATCGTGTTATGTCTGTACAGTGTATATATACTTGGAAATTTGCATTTGTGTGGGATGAAAAACCTCCGCTTGAGTTCGGCTAACTGCCTCCCTGATTGAAGAGGCCTTTAAGAATTCTTCCAATCTCTGACGGGATTCGAACTCATTTGTCCAAACAAGTGACAGTTGGCGAACCCGCTTACTATCACGGGAAAGACATGAGTAATTAATGATTATAAAAAGTTTTTTGTACTGCGCTACAGCTATCAAGTGGCAAATGGGATTTAATTTCATTGGCAAAACGGAATTTAATTTCATTAATTTTATTCACAGCACCCATAGCCCATTGTATATGGGTTAAATGCATACCAATGAGCACAACCAGTTCAAATCGTATTTCTTGACCGCAGGAGCGAATTAGACTATGGTAAACATTGTTTTAAGTGTATGCATAGCAAAGACGAAGATATTGAATCCTCTCTCTGGGCGGATCTGAGGGTATACTGTAGTAGTTTTGCTACTGGTAGTGCTTTCAAGCATATTTTACAAATATTCATGGGCACAATAATTTCGGAAGAAAGTTGACATTGGCTACGACTTATTAATTTTCTATACATTATAAAATTAGAATAGTGCAAAATAATAATAAACATCTCTTGTGCATTTTTAACTTGCTGTATCTCAATAGTAGTGGTAGATGACTTTCATCAACCGGTGAAATACCACCACTTTGCTTATTGGATTCTTGAAGTGGTGAAACCCATGTTTAGTCTCTAGAGCAAAGTTTCTGGCATCCCCCTCTCCCCATACTTCTCCTTCAACCCATGCACGGTACTAAGTACAACAGGTTTTGATACCCTTCGTGTTTGGGGTTTAAAAAAAAAAAACATCTTATACAAAAATTGTTATTTATGCTTAAGATATTCGTATCTGTCCGCCTACGACACAAAGCGATGAACCATACACTGCTTTATTTAGGCGTGTCTGACTAATTTCTGGCACAACAGAATTCTGCACTCTGCCCAATATTTGTCTGTGTTAGGTCGTCAACCTTTGTTTGAGCGAACAATTTTTTTCATTTTAAGTACTATGGCATTGGCAAGTATCTTTACGATTCGTTAATAAATAATAAACTCACTAGTGTGAGTGAGTCGCGTCTGGCTTGGCTCAGTGAGATCAATAACCCTTGAATTTTGTTCCAGACCATTGTTAAGTTTCCTGATGTAGATTAGATTATATATTCGGCGTATCATAATTCACCTCCTACGAAAAAAAAAAAAAAAAAAAAAAGGAATAAGTTTGTGTGTACACAGACTAGTTGAAGTACTCCTTTGTTAGCTTATTGTGCATTACAAATTGGGAAATGATCATCAACCGTGTGGTTTCATCAAATTTGCTTATCGGAGTGTCGCCCGGAGTCCGTTTTTTTTTTTTTTTTTTTTTTTAAATTACTATACATGTATTTAATTTGGTTTCTGGCATCAAAAATATTTTTGTTTATTATCGTTGTATAAACAGTTTTTTCTGTGTATTGTAAATTATGTATTTTTTAACAAATAGATATTTATTTACAGTATACCCAGTATAAAATAAAATATAAGTACAATTCAGTAGCTTTCGGAACTCGTGTCCCTTTATCAACTGACAAATTTGAATACATTACAAGCAAAGTGTGGCACGTTACTCATTCGTCATTGTTGTAGCACGGACGTGTGCTGCCTTGCGCCAGTGATCATCCATCAATAAAACGGTTGTCTCCAGGATTGGATGTATACGCATGCCTTTCTGGCGATTTAATGCCTTAGGGTTGTTTATTATGTTTAGTGACTCTAGCCATAGGCGGTGGCGAAAGTGTCGCGCGTGGTCCACTATCTCAAAGTCGCGCTTGGGGTCAAGATCGTGGTTGGTAGCCCAAAAATGTTCTGCAAGCGCGGACTGGTCAGTTTCGGCAAGCAGGATTGCTCTGTCGTGTTCCGTGAGGCGATCCTGGAGACGTCTCGATGTCTCACCTACGTAGCAACTGTTACAGGCCCTACAGGTGATACGGTACACTACATTGCTGCGTAAGACAGGTGTGACAGGGGTCTTCACACTGGAGACAAGTGAACGTAGGTTCCTACCTGGTAATTGCACACATTTGATGTTGTAACTTCTCAGGATCTTCGAGATACGTCCTGACACTCCTGGATAGTACGGAATGTAGGCGGATGATATGCCGACTTGCTTCGGAGGTCTTGGGTTGGAAGTAAGTTCTTGTGCCTGTAACAAGCATCTGTTTAGTACATGGGATGGATAACCGCATCTGGTTAGGTCCGCCTTCACACGGGAGATCTCGTTACGTCTAATTGTGTCGGTGCTGGAATGGCTCCAGGCCCTGGAGAACAGGGTGCGGGCAGTGCTATTGAGATGGCTTGGAGCGTGGCCGGACCCGTAGTTGGTGAATTGACCGCACCACATGGGTTTGCGGTATACTGAGGTCTCTAGATGTGGGCCTACGCGATGCACTAGCACGTCCAGACCTCAGTATACCGCAAACCCATGTGGTGCGGTCAATTCACCAACTACGGGTCCGGCCACGCTCCAAGCCATCTCAATAGCACTGCCCGCACCCTGTTCTCCAGGGCCTGGAGCCATTCCAGCACCGACACAATTAGACGTAACGAGATCTCCCGTGTGAAGGCGGACCTAACCAGATGCGGTTATCCATCCCATGTACTAAACAGATGCTTGTTACAGGCACAAGAACTTACTTCCAACCCAAGACCTCCGAAGCAAGTCGGCATATCATCCGCCTACATTCCGTACTATCCAGGAGTGTCAGGACGTATCTCGAAGATCCTGAGAAGTTACAACATCAAATGTGTGCAATTACCAGGTAGGAACCTACGTTCACTTGTCTCCAGTGTGAAGACCCCTGTCACACCTGTCTTACGCAGCAATGTAGTGTACCGTATCACCTGTAGGGCCTGTAACAGTTGCTACGTAGGTGAGACATCGAGACGTCTCCAGGATCGCCTCACGGAACACGACAGAGCAATCCGGCTTGCCGAAACTGACCAGTCCGCGCTTGCAGAACATTTTTGGGCTACCAACCACGATCTTGACCCCAAGCGCGACTTTGAGATAGTGGACCACGCGCGACACTTTCGCCACCGCCTATGGCTAGAGTCACTAAACATAATGAACAACCCTAAGGCATTAAATCGCCAGAAAGGCATGCGTATACATCCAATCCTGGAGACAACCGTTTTATTGATGGATGATCACTGGCGCAAGGCAGCACACGCCCGTGCTACAACAATGACGAATGAGTAACGTGCCACACTTTGCTTGTAATGTATTCAAATTTGTCAGTTGATAAAAGGGACACGAGTTCCGAAAGCTACTGAATTGTACTTATATTTTATTTTATACTGGGTATACTGTAAATAAATATCTATTTGTTAAACTATGGACCCCAGTACTCCAGGCCCATTTGTCACTATGTATTTTTTTTTTTTTTTTTTTTTTTTTTTTTTTAAATGTTTATTATGGATTTGCCCGCCACGGTAGACTAGGCCAGGAGCATTACATAAAATGTTGCGTATAGAATAATGTACTATTAGAAAAAGTAACATAAAAAAAGAAAATAAAAAAGTAAGTTATATAAATAAAACGATACACAAATAACGATCGGATCAGACAACTTCATCATATGAATTTGTGCTTGATTACATCAAGTCAGTTCCCTAAATCTCCGGCCTATGAGGAGTGGAATAGAAGTCGAGGTATCTGGTGGAGAGAAACACTGGTAGTTAGTGCCTAGCTGTGCTGTTATCAACTGAGGTGAAGCACGTGAAGTTAGCGTTAAAAGAGGAGAAAGGGGATCCAGTCGAAAAATGAGTGACAATAAGTTGGACTTGTAGAAAATTTGTCTAAGTCAACCCCCATTTTCTGAAGTGGCTGGATTATTGGGAGCATCTGTTCAGAAAGCAACCGGTGCCCTTGAGACAATTCTTGATGAGATGACGCTTTGGTTCTGTCCTGAGAGTAGTTAGTGGAGTGTGCCATTTGTATATGTCCCAGAAATCTGTGAAGGTGATTTGGCCCGAGAATATTTTAGTGATTGTAACCCTTCTAAAGTTGATTATATCGGTTAGGCGTGGGATGGCTATCTAATCAGCCATAGCAGCAGTTATGGAAGGAATCTGCATTTGTGGGTTGCTGACTTTAGCAGTGAGAACTCGCATGCCCAAATGGGTTTTTTGTGTTGGGGTGGCAGAGGGTCATAATTATGTTATTTAAAATCACACAACAGAACGAGCCGAGTCTGAGTAAGGTTATGGGGAAACTAGTCTTATTATACATAATATACAAGACGTGGGCCTTACCTTCAGGACCTAAAAACAGTGAAGTTCACATAAACGTGCCAGATACTGAACAGTTACGGAGCTAATAAAATAATAAATACCAGGAATCCGCAGACATATCTTGTAAATTTTTTATTCGTACTAGGCACTTGTCTGCTTATTCTTATTTATTTTTTACTATTGAAAATTTTATAGTAATTTTTTAAAATTCAAATAGTCATAGCTCTGTAACCATTCAGAATCGGACCTCTGTAGATGCGGCCCACATGTTATGAAACGCTCTATATAATGTACAAATACAGCTTATAATAATAAAACAGAAAAGTGGATATTGAATAAAATATCACAATATTAAAAAAATATAGTTAATACATACAATGTGAGATCATTATTAATATGCATAATTTATAAATACAAATAATAGACATTAAATAAAATAGTTGAGTATAAGATGTTTGCTGAAAAATTTAAAAAGTTTATTAAATTCCGTAAGGTTCTAAAAGGATAGATTTTGTATAGCCCTCGTATGTAGCGCAGTTGGTATTATCACCGTCCTCCCCACACGGAGTGGAAAAGACTTCTGTTCGAATCCCGTCGATGACGTAAGTTTTTTTTTCTTTCTTTTTTTTTTTTTCACAACGTTGCTAAGTTAGTCGGTCTCAGGAATAGGCTTTCTCCCAGAAACTGTTTTTCGTCCAGCAAACAGCAAATCGACCACAGAACACGCAATTTACAAACATTATGAACGACGCAATATGGTCTACGTTGCTGATGTGCCTAAAATCTTATAACAACCTATCTTCAGGTTCTTGTTGAACCGCGGTTTAATGTTTTCATCTATGTCGACTATAGCAAGTAGAAAAATAATAGGCGGCTCAAGGCCACTCTTTTGGCTTCCTACTCCGTACTAATGCTATGAAAGAAAAAGCCTAGCCTTGATCCACCTGTATTTCTCCCTGTTATAGTTTTAATTCGTGTCAGGTTATTGGTTACAATACAGATTTATTCGTCCGCTCATATAAAAGTATCATCCCATTTGAAGTCTTTTTTTTTTTTTTTTTTAGGAGCTTTATCATAACTTCTCGATTTAAAAACTTGGTAGAGTCAATTTTTTTGTTAATACTATTGCTGCCTGTTTCTTTTCTGAACTCCTGTTGCTTTGCAATTGCATAATTTGGTTTTTGTTGTGGTCTGATCTGAAACTGCATTTGTTGAAGGCGGGGGAGAGAAACCCTGCTGCTGCTGTTGGAGAAAAAGTTGTGGAACAGATCTTGGATGTTACACTCCCTTGTTTGTTTTGTATCTTCTTGATTTAGCTTAAATGTTACAAAGCTGTGTGTGTGTGTGTGTGTGTGTCTCTCAATTTTGTCCACGTTGAAGTCTAGTACACATCGTTGCATTTAATGTCTTTCCCTCTCTTTACCTAACTTTTGAATATCCCATTATGAAATACTCCAATTTAAGTCTTGTTAAATAATCCGTCCAGAAAAGTAGTGCAATATTGAGGCAATGCTCTATGAACATGGCGAGAAAGAAATTGATGTTTCGTTTGTCTGTGACTCATAAAATGAAGAGTGAAAAAACTGCAACTGAACTTTTTTGAGAATCTGAAATTTTTATTCCAGCTTTATATTAAATACATATCACATACTTGTTAATATAATTTATTAATGTAAGAATGCATTAACTTAGCCTCTTCATTTAAAATGAACGATGTGTATGTTAATATTAAAGGGTAATGCTCAGGGGCAGAGTACTTTTGATAGAACTATTCCTATACATCCACAGCTCATAGATCTGGATCTGTACTAAACGCATTAAATAATGGTAAACATATTGCAGTCAAAAGAAATTGTGTCATAACCAGTTTCATTTCGTTTTATAGCAGAAATGCGCTTTACTGAATGTGCTCCGTTGAATTTACGAACGATTCCGCTTGCTTTGATAGGATTTTCACACTTTTATGCCTTGGATATATATATATATATATATATATATATATATTATTATTATTTTTTATTTTTTTTTTTAACGAATAATAATTTAGGATCTAGCATTCTGTGATCTTCATTAGCGTAGTATAATATTACATCAGGAACAACAGGTTGACCTTTAGTTACGAATAATTCTCAGCATCCCTAGGAATTTTATTCTTCTGTGCTTTTATTCGCCCAACTCCATGGATTTCCAAGTCAGATAAAGGTTGCTGTGGTAACCGCGTGCGCCCTCAAACGGCAGCAGATGTAACCATTAAGGAGAATAAGAAATTTCTCTCAGTCGTTTGAAAAAAGGAGGTGCGCCCTGTTTATAGACAATTCAGGTAGCTCGCTTTGCTTAAAAAAAAAAAAAAAAGAAGAAGAAGAAATCCAATATTTATTCGTTTGGTTTACAAATTATTGGAGTTGCCTGACCCGCAGAATCGAGCAGAATGTTCCACCTTTCATATATAGCTGTAAAGGACTTTTCAGCATAAAGGACCGCATCTAGAACTTTCTGTCCATTGATCGAAACGAATCGAATCCGGAGTAGTCAAATAGATACTCGACTTTAATCCTTTTATGCTTGTAGTAGCTCTCTTTTCCCCTTCGAACTGCGCGGGTTTTCTTTAGATGTAATGCTGGCTGCTAGAGAATTTCTTTTTGGAGACTTGTAATGGAGAGTGAAAAGATTCTGCTATTTTTCAAACAGTGTGAAAAGAATTAGCTGATATTTTTCAGATAAAATAATTAATCTTTGATGTTGATCCCTAGGTTATTTTGGTGTAAGGGTGGAGATTTCTATCCTTCTAGAACCCAATCTCTTATTTCCTGTAAAAATAAATAAAAATAAAAAAAGCCTGCTTTACTTATGCTTATGTTCAGCAACATGTATCTTAATTAGCCATTAACGCATAAACACGTGATCAATTGATAAACTTAATGTATTAACAAGAACTTCAAAGATGTGCATAGTATTAGGGTCAGGCGCCACCTGTGATTTCCCACATCTGCACCATATGTTCGCTGTGAAGCGAACAGTACTACTGTAAATGCCAGAAAAGTGTGTGTTGTATATGACATGTTGTGTGTCCTGGCATTTGGCCGCAGGGCCCCTGGTGGGACTCCACGTTGCCCGCACACACCACTAGGAGGTAGCCAGTCTGCCCATTATTCTTTGGCTTGTCTTCGCCAGAGCTTCCTGGACGGAGACAAAAAAAAAAAAAAAAAAAAAAAAAAAGGTAGTGTCGGGGAAGTACAGAGTGTACCCAAGAAAGGAGGGTATAGCTAGAAATATTGAGGATGTAGGCGAAGGCATCCTCCAGGTTATCAATGGAGCAATAAGCGCCATCATTTGAAAGGGAAACCCGGGAAGGACGATAAATAAGACAGCAAGAGAGCCGCGTGCAAGTTGCCACTTGAGGAATGAGGTGGCCCACACGCCAGTTGATCCTATCCATGTTAAGATCTGTTGGCCAGTTAGGTAAGGATCAGATGTTTGGGTTGTTCCTATTTTGTGTTGGCAATAGGGTGCTCCGTCTTGTGAAGAGGGCTTGCGCAAACTTGGTAAACTTCAAAGATGTGTGTTTATAATGAATATTACAATCGCTTCGTGTGCAAAAAAAAAAAAAAACCCACAAAGATAGTTTCTTTCGCTTTCTGCACTATCAGGGACGTCTTTATCATTATGCATTTTAGGGGCACTGTGCTTGGGGTGTACGAAGTTTTTAGGTCGACGAAAAAATAGGGACCCGAAAAAATATAATTCAAGTAAAATTCAAATATTTTATTCCAGCAAAATGTTATATAAACTAATTTTTAAATGCAGTTTTCTAAAATAAATTCTTTGGCTTTTTTTTTTTTTTAAACAAAATCGACAACGGTTTTTTAAAAGAATCAGCAACCAATGTCATCAAAGTTCGTATTGCGAGTAAGTTAAGTGTTGGAATAAGTATTATGGAAATAACTTCAAAACCAAATTTATAGAAACTCTTTAATTTCTTTAAAAACAAATATTAAAACGTAAGGGCATCTTTAATATTATATAATGTAGAGGCCTCTGAATGAATAGTACTTAGGGTCAACGAACGCCAGAAGATGGCTCTATGCTAGTTGGGGAAAGGACGTTACGTGGTTATTTTCCCATTAAGATTATTACTATATTTAATACCACTCATACCACGTGAAATTAATAATACTATATAGTTTATTAAGCTATTCGCCTAAACTACTATACATTAAGTAACGATACCCGTCATCAAACGCTTGATGATGGGTATCGTCACTTTAATGTATAGTAGCTTAGGCGAATAGCTTAATAAACTATATTATTAATTTCACGTGGTATACGAGTGATATTAGTAATAATCTTAATGGCTCTATGCATTATGCTTATTCAGAGAAACTGATACATATATACAAATTGCAAAGTTTTCTTCAAAGCAGACCTAGCATTGTGCTGTACGCCCTTTCTACAGATATTTCCATGAGCACTGCCGTGCACAGTTAGGATCTGTAATTCCATTTTGCTCTTAGAATGTGGTCCCCCACGCATATACATGAACAATCCAACCGCTCATCTCCAGACGCCTAAATTTTCTTCATTTATTGTCTAGCACAACTTTTCACTTTTCTCTTTAGCCTTCAATTTCTGTATTTTCAGAATACTATAATATGATACTAATGCAATACCACCGCTTTGCTTTATTGGAGACTTGAAGGGGTGAAACTCATGTTTAGTCACCAGAGCAAAGTTTCCTGCATCCTATCCCTGTCGCCTCCGTAGCCAGGTGGGCAGGAAGCAGCAGTGCGTAGCACACGCTTCTTGATTAGACCGCGGTTCAAGCCCGTGACCACCAAATACGGAGGATGCGGAAAGGTCAGGGAATGACCGCCGCATATCTCCCGAGCAATATGGCCTTAGTTGCTAATGCTCCTAAAAACCAAATAATAACAACAACAACAGCATCCTCTCCCCTCCATCTTCAGTCCATGTACGTACTAAGTCCTGTATGTTGCGATACCTTTCGTGTTTGGATTTTCATAAAAAACAAACAAGCAAACAATACCAGTGCCAATAAGTTTCTTCTGCATTCTCAAACCTTAGCGTATTTGCTGTAATACAATACTACACTTTCTGAGTTCTTATGAGGGGGTATCAAAAAGTTCGTACCCTTTCCTAGAAAGGTGAAACTTCACAGGAACTTTAATCCTTTTCTATGTACTCTCCATGTATAGTAACACGTTTCTCTCATCTATGGATCAACTGTTTAATGCCTTGATTATTGAAGTCCGCACTTTTTGCTTGAAACCACGATTCCACTTCATTGTTGACTTCCTGAGACGTGTCAAAGCGGCGTCCATGCATGTCTTTAGCCTCCGGATCATACTGATGCGCCCAGCATTCGCCACCAACCGATCAAGAAAGTTCAACATCCGCATTACACAAATCCAACAGTTGGCGAGGACATTGCTTCTGCAGAGGAGTCAGCAATCTTGGAACCCATCGTGCGGAAACCTTAGACATGTGCAGAGGATCATGTAAAATGTTGTATGCAGACCTTATAACTAATTCTCAGGCGCCTCCGTAGCCAGGTGGGCAGGAGCAGCAGTGCGTAGCACACGCTTCTTATTTAGACCAGGGTTCGAGCTCGTGACCACCAAATACGGAGAATGCGGAAAGGTCAGGGAATGACCACCGCATATCCCCGGAGCAATATGGCCTTAGTTGCTAATGCTCCTAAAAAACCAAATAACAACTAATTCACACTGCATTTGTGATAAAATGAATTGTCACGCGTCTGTCACTCAGCACCAGCTGCTCAACCTTTGCAGACGTCTCATTGTCTGTGGACGTTGATGGCCTTCCTTCTCTTGGCTCTTCAAAGACACTTGTACGACCGCACTGGAACTCCCATTTCCACTTTTTTACAGTGTCATAGGATGGACAATTCTGCCCATACACAGCTTTCATTTCTTCGTAAATTTCATGAGCTTTCTTGCCCTGCAAATACAGGAACTTGATTACTGCTCGATACTACACTTTGTCAACCATAGCGTCCTTCCTCACATTCCGAGCTCCACCTCTGGTGTACGATCACCTATGGGAATGAAATTTCACATGTTGGTTATTGAATATGTAGACAACTTATATTAAAAACAGCATCTTCCTACTGATGTTTTATCTAGGTCAGGGTACGAACTTTTTGATATCCCCTCGTATGTTGAAAAACAAAAACAATAAAAACAAAACTTGCGATTGTATTCGTATCTTTTGTGCCAGTTCCCTTCATTTTACAGAATTGCCCAAGGTGGCAAATAGAGGGCAGGGAATACACTGTCTTGCGCATTGATTTAATATAGTACGTGATAAGGTTTTCGCCAATATATCTAGTATTTTAATACACAAATATATCATAATATAGTAATTTCTCACCAACCGCGAGAGATACCTTACCGAAAAGTACGATGCTTGGTAAAACCGTGACTGTGATTGGGAAGACTACGGTCTCAAGAAAATAAGGTTAATGGAAAAAATAAATATATGGGAAAAAAAAAAAAAAAAACAGTAAACTTCATTTCTAGTTATACAACAGGATAATGATGATAAAGTTGACAAGGGTGATGCAACAAGTTATACATACATTAAAAATGTCGACTACCCTCCTAAGTTTCATTTGACACGACGAAATAAAAACATAAATATTAGTCAAAAATTTACAGAGCCAGCGATACGTCCACGCACAGCACTGTTGTCATTACGTATACAGGGGCGTCCAACCTTTTTTGACCAAAACTTTTATGGGTCAAAACAGATGAAAAAAACAAACAAAAGCGGTAGGTTTCTGGCCACAAGAACAGTTCCTTACCTACTACGCATTTTCGAAACAATTTAATTTTCATTATGAACGTTTATATTTACAATCTTTTTGTATTTAATAATTAAATACAAAAATCAAACAATTATTACATAGTACTAATAACATTTCTTATTATATGGTTATAGTAATATTGTTAAATAACGAGGCAGAATACTACTTAAGAACGGATATAATCAAAAGTCAATGTAAAACTATATTTTGTGACACGCTAGCATTCTGGGAACGCATAAACAATTAGGGCTACCTACATGGCCGCAGGCCGTGGATTGGACATACACTTGTTATATGGTAATGAGATGAATAATTGAGTGGATAGACCGCAGTAGTTCCAAATGTGTCACCGGTACCTTGGTGTGACGCGATCTTTTGCGATGAAAACTCCAGCGAGTTCAATTATAATCACACCATTCGTCTTTTAACTCCGAGTGTGCCTTGAAAAACAAAAGTTGAGAACCATTGGGGTAGAATGGAAAGGATTCCCTTTATGTTCTACAACCACTATGCCCGCTGTCATGATCTCCTGAAGGCGGAAGCAATAATTGCCGTATAAAAAAAAGGGGGGAGGGGGTAAAAGCGCGGACTGTAAACTTTGGTATACAAATACACATAAACCCGCGTTTGGGGAGGGTTACAGTCATGTATAGTATCTCAAAAGAAGTGCAGTATTTTATTAGTATGTATTAAAGAGGCTTGACGTAGCCCAGTGGTCAGGAGCGAGAGTGCAGAGCACGCGTTCCGTGAGTGAACCGGGGTTCAAGCCCGTGACTACTAAATACGATAAATATTTGTATTGACAATTTATTGTAAACTCTACTGACTTGGTTGTCGTGCCGGAGTATAAACAGAAAAAAAAATATATATATATATATCTAAAATGCTAATGAAAAGCATTTTATTTTTTTATTCAGAAGATTATGGATTAGAATTTTCTTTACTAAGAGGTTAACGACCTGCCAACTCATTTTATTGTTCAGGCTTTACTTCAAAAACAAAACACTCCATCATTGACATACCCAGAGAGCAAGCAGTCAACCTGTCACTCGCAGGTATGTTTTACAAAAGATGGACTCGTTTGTAATAAACTGCAATCAGGTAGACTACGTTCTGGAAGAAGAAAATAACGTTCTATTCACCCTAGTGGAAACTGGAACTGAAAATTTCAGTTCTTGAATTAGTGATATTAATTCATTTCATCTTTTCATTTTATGAGCTACTCTTAAATTTGTAGTGTACTTAAAAAAAAAAAAAAAAAACCGCATTTTTGTTGATATTTTCGGTGTTATTATTATTGTTTTTGTTTATCTAGTATTTTCGATAACGCTGAACAATAATGATACTTTTTTTTTTCAGTAGAAATATCGTGCACAGTGTATTTTTAATACAGATTTCGAAATGCAGCCCGTTTTTTATTTCATATTTTAATAACTAAATAGCCAGTTATTATTTAATAAGTTTCAAGTAGCTTTAGTTAAGCTTGTGCCTTGTAACGCACATATTTCTTTCTTTTACTCATAAAGTACAATGGCGCAAAATAGTCTAAATGGCTAATGTGCCTAAAACCTTACAACAACAAGTAATGATTTATAACAAAAAAAAAAAAAAAAAAGCAAGGCCTTTTATGCGCGAACTGAGAACATTTCGTTTCTGCGCATCCGCCACATTGCCCATTCATTCCCGCATATACGGTGTGTGGGTAGCCTATGCGATATGTATGAAAAAAAAAAAAAAAAAAAGAAATAAATAATAATAATAAATAACAATTGCCGGATTTTTATTGGTCCGATTCTGGAGCCAACCCAAATGAAATTTGGGTTGGCTCCAGAATATTTCTATAAGGCCCACATATAAAATTTAATGAAGCTCCATCCACTTGGAGCCGCGTTATTACATGTGGACGAACAGTCGTTGTGAAGACATAGGCGTATATATGCTAACGCGCCTAAAAAACCTTTTACGCCTATTATTGCCCCTGGCGTGGTGTCGTGAAGGGTTTTGTAAAGTTAGGGTATCTTAACACCTTACAATAAAGACCATATTGTAAATAAGCGTAACCTGCATTTCTAAATCTGTGAGTGCTAGGCAATACCAACTTTGGATTCAGCTCATCGAAATCCACGGCTTTCGGGAAGAGGAGGGGGGGGGGAAAGAATCAAAAACTAAATACGTTGTCCAGTGTAATCCCTCACTGATCTTTGTCAGTCACTCTTTTCTGTCATTTTGTAAACAACTATTTCATTCTGGATCGTTTCTTTTAAGTTATTATAAAGCTGCAGAGAGCTTTTTCTCTTTTTCAGTTTCAGTCACATTGTGCTTATTTCTTCCTGTATCTCTGTACATTTTCTTTACAGAGGCAGTGATATATGTCTAAAGGAATAATGCCATCATTTTTCTTTTAGTTCTGCAGTCAGTTTTCGAGGCATTGTTCCTTGTGCTTCGCTGCTGTTTCCTTCAAATAAGTTGATACGAACATACGAAAGTGGATTTTACGTTGATACATAAAAACGGGATTCTGTTTTTTCCCCCGTGTTATTTTGAGCTCTTTTTATTACAAAGAAGAGAGTAACTGTTGTATTAGAATGTTAAAAAAATTGTTGAGTAATATGATTAAAGATCATCTGTTTTAAGTGAATAACGTCGAATTCATTATTATATTTTACTTGTTTTGTCTAATTCTTTTGCTACAGTGGATGAAAAATGTTTGAAAATTATGGATACGTAGGATAATTCTTAATTACTCTGCACATCATTGAAATTGCCCCACTTAAAAGGAATGGGCGGATTTACCTGAAAATTTGCTTGCATAACGGTGACGTATATGGACGTAAACGATCTTATGTCAAACTGATTGGCGTAGTGGTGTGTCCAGGAATGTGTCTGTTACGACTCTGACATAGGGATCTGACGGCGCTATTAAAACACGTATAAACATTAACAGGCGAACAAACTGTGAGTGAATGACCATCAGAGAGTGCAATTCCTTCAAAAAACTGCGTGAGGTGACGTTAAGTATAAATGACGGACTTTGAAAGGGGTCGAATCATTGGGTTACCAAAAGCTGGACGGTCAGCACCGCAAATAGCCTTTTATGGGTTATGATGCCGAAATAGTTGGACTCTGTTTATATGTATATGTATATGTACATCGCCCACATAAACAGGACTAACCATTGACAGTGCAGGCTTAGGAACAATATATTTTTTACATTATGAAATTAATAATTGATATATTTTTTTTTTTTTACATTGTGCATATATCTGAACGATTTACTTAAACTATTACTAAACATCAAATTGTGAAATAAGAATGAAGTAAACAGCATTTGGTTTAATCGCTCAAACAATGTACTGCAAAAACAGTTACAAATTAGAATTTTTGATGAACATAGTTTCTCTACTTCCTGAACATTTTATCTTCATTAAATCTGAGCTGAAAAAATTCACCTTTCTTTTTTAACGGTTGTTTGATGCATTAACCCCTTAAACACCAACACTCAAAAATCGAACTGTCATTTAAGCAATGGACAGTTACACTGTGCGGTCAAAAATTGATGATCATCACCATGCTTTAGCAATCGGCCGTGCCTTTACAGCCTTTCCGCCCGTACAGTGTCGCTGTGAGAACCAGAAAATGTGGTAGTGGAGTTTGTAGCGTGCGGTCCGTGCAGAGTACTTGATCGACTTGACAATGGGCATGACTGACGGATTTCGAAAAAGGGTTGATTGTCGAGTACTGTTTGAAAGGTGGCAGTATTACGAAAACTGCCAACGTTCGTAGAGTGCTGTAATTATGGTGTTCCAAGAGACGGATAGTGGACAGAGCAGCAGTCGCTGTGCCATGACATCGATGGCTTGGTGAACTTAGCCTGCCCCCGCCTTGTGCGAGCCGATAACTGCTGACCATGGACTTTAACCTAACCGGGGGACGACCAGCGGTCTTTCCAAGACTATGATCCAACGAACTCTCCTCCATATGGGCTACCGGAGTTGGCGCCCAATCAAGGTACCCATGCTTACGGCTACCCATCGCCAACTCCGTCTGAAGTTGTCACCTGAACGGAGTCATTGGATCTTTACGACCGGAATCAAGTTGCCTTTTCTGATGAATCACGTTTCTTGTTATGCTGTGTGGATGGTAGATGGAGGATACGGCGACAGATTCTGTACATGAATCTCTCAGACATCCTGGTCCAGCAGAAACAGGCAGGTTGCAGCATTGTTTTGGTATGGGAGATGTTTCCTGGGAATCCCTTGGAGCCCTCAAAAACTACTAATCTATTGTGGCTGATTAGTTATTATGTGACTGGAAAGACAGTCACCCCTTCGGTGACTGTCTTTCCGGATGGCACAGGCGGATTCCAGCACTATAATGCGCCCAGCCACATTGCCTGTATTGTTCGAGAGTTATTCTCCAATAATGAAGGTGACTTCCATGTGTTACTTTGGTTGCCGAATACACCCTATATAAATTCCACACATCCCTGGGATTACATGGATCGACAGCTTCGGCGTTTGGATCTTTTTCCATGGACTATTGCAAATCTACGGGACACAATTCTGGAGACATGCTACTACTGCCTGAAACGTTCAGAGCCTTAGTCTATGCCTAACCGTGTAGCAGCGATACTAGCTGGAGGAAAACATACCCACTAGTAAGAAAAATCGCCTCTTCGTGATTTTTCGTAAAGTTTTGACTGGACAATATATAGCGGAGTTCATACCTACTATCTCCACTATACAAAATATTGTACCCCTCCGTACAGAACAGGTATTGAGCTCTATGGTATGACTGAATTCATTCTGTAGCAGTTCAATTCAAACTATTGTTTAACAGCATAAACAATAAAATTATTGGTATATCTATTTTCATGTTTGTCTGTAGAGGTGTTTGGTGTATTCATGGGCTGATTTGCATGTTGGGGGGCTGAACACCTGGAATAACTCACCAGGGGTGGGGATATGGCCTCTAACTGCTGGAGATCAGCCAACTATAGCTTCGTCTGAGCAGGGCGTTGAAAATTATTCCGGTTGTCAGCGGGAATCGAACCAAGCCCTCTCCAAACTAGTGACAGACGGCGATATATCGTGCCGACCAAGTTTCCACGGAGGAAGATAGTGCAGTCGAACTATATTATGGGCGCACAAATTTTAATCCTTAGAGGGCAAAGCCATAAGTAAAGTTCGGAGTTAAATCAGACGCATCAATCGAACGCAATAAATGCGTCTTTCCACTCCGAATTCAGTGCACATTTTTATCGTTCTCTAAATTCACACTACTTTATAGAAGTTTTAAAGCATTATCAAATGCAGATGTACATTGGAATTTCAATTAATTTTTAAGAGGAGCACATCGAAAACTGCAATGCAACAGAAAGAAATGTCAGAGAAAATGACTACTGATGAGGATTCATCTTCGGACTCTACTTGCAAAAATTCGCATTGCATCCTTCAAAGCATTAATTTATGGATAAGTGACATTCATAATTTCAGTTACGAAAAAAGTATAATTTTAAAAAAATAATTAAATAAACAAAAAAAATACCACAAACACTTGCTACTGAGACGCCTTGTTCTAATTTTTCAGTTAGCTCTAATTTCTGTGCCACAAAGTTCACACGCTTTCTTTTAACTCCTCTATCACTTGATGCCATTTTAAATTGTAAGGATTGCAAAATTATTTAATAAATAAAGTCACAATTTAGAAATCAAACACTCTGTATACAACCTGACCGCACGATTGCTTGAGGCAGACTGAGACCGAAACAAAGTGAGTCGGTAGACCTGCAGTTTAGTGTCCCAAGTCACATTTAGCTCCAAGTCACCGCCTGCTCTTATCTGTAATCTGTGAAAACAGCTATTTGAACCGTTTTCAGAAAGAATTAAAAAAACAATTTCCTGACTACAATTTCCTGAATTTGATTATAAAAATAAAAGTAGGTAATTATCAAAACAATAATGGAAATAGTAATTATTATTAATTAAAAATTAATAATAACACTGAAGTTTTGTATAACCTAAAAAAAATATGGTCGAGATTAATATGGACATTACTGTATTATTATTTGCCCGGTCATTTTATCGGGGTCCGTTAATTCGAGGGTTTACTGTATAGGAAACCGCGGTGTAACGAGCTGCACCATTCTGAAGGTGCACCACAAAATGGTTGCCTCTTTACAAAAATGGTGTCGCAAACAAATTCGTTTGTGAACACAACTGTGTAGATTTATACGAATCGGAGAACTGTGACCACAAACAGTCGATGTGTCAAAAATATTCAAAACAACAATCGTAATACATTCACATCTTTCATCCAACATTTATTAATAAATTTAAGAACAATTCAAGATACGAAATTTAAAATTTGTGCAATTAGGCAGGTATATTCAGTTGGTGTCGTTGCCCACCGGAAAATAAATTTCCGATGGGCCAGTCTGCTCATCCTCTTAACACGGATTTGTAACGTTAAAATCTGGGTATTGTTATTATTACTACATTAGGATGACAAAGTCAATAATCATATGGATGGAATCATTAAAAATGCATTCATTTCCATTTCATTTGTGTTTAAGTGGTTAAGTAAATCTATTTATTATAATTTGTTCATTTTCATTGAAGCTGTTTTGTTCGAATTATCGCTTATATTTTTCAATTCCCTTTTGTTATTTTCGTTAAAACATTCTTGTTTCATTGTACTTTTTTCTTTCTTTTTTTTTTTTTACTTGTTCTGGCATTAGAAAGGATCCTTAAAGGCGTATAAATTATCCACATACGAGTTTTACATAATGGACGATTGCCACGTTATTGTGCTCATGGTTTTGGTAGCGCTTTCCACTGCGTTGGATTGAATGTGGGGGCGAAAGAAATGGCATGGCTGGCACGTTCACTGGGGTCAATACCGTGATGTCTGTGTGCATGGTCGTTTGCTTCAGAAGTACATACTGAAGTAGACTTGTTGCAACCGGACTTCCGTATTGGTTGATTGATTATGCCACATGTCATGGTTATGGTCGTCAGACTAAACTGGAGTAGGCCTATTTACTTTTGGGACAGTAGACACCTTTTTAAAATTTCACATTGCAATCATGTTAGTTGGTCTCAGGAAGTATAGATTTCTGCCCTGTCGCTTCGGTATTCGATTTTTCATCCAACAACCGCAACCCGGGAGAGGGGGGGGGGAGAGAGAGAGAGAGAGAGAGAGAGAGAGAGAGAGAGAGAGAGAGAGAGAGAGATCTTTATTATTGACAGTAAAGTGAAATAAAACTACGTACAGTAAACAGTACGCTTTTATGTACTACCTACACACAGTATTATCAGTGGCACATATTTACATTTAAAATAATTAAATAAAAAATAAAGGGCATAAATAGAAGAAATCTGTACCTGAGTAGTCAAACGAAAGGATAAATTTGTACAAGAATTTGAGTTTACGGTGATTTAAGCCCCATTACTACTAATTACGGCGATGTTCCTGTATTTTCCCTATTTTGTGAACTCCACGTCTCCGATTATAAATAAAAAATTTTTTATTTAATATGTTAACATGCTATATTTAATTGGCTATCACCGCAGTTCCAGAGTTGACTGTATACAAATTTACATATATACTGACCCCTCATGACCTTAGCAGCATTGCACTTAATGGCAAACAGCTGGAATAACCGGATTCGTACAGAGTACACCATACAGTAGTACAGCTTTCACGGATACTAGAAGTGTTAGAATTGGAATGTTGTAACTAATTAGTGTATAAGGCCTGACGTAGCCGAGTGGTCAGGAGCGAGAGTGCATAGTACGCGTTCCTTGAGTGGACCGAGGTTCAAGCCCGTGACTACTAAATACGATAAATATTTGTATTGATGATTTATTGTAAACTCTACTGACTTGGTTGTCGTGCCATTTATTGTAAACTCTACTGACTTGGTTGTCGTGCCGGAGTATAAACAGAATATTTATTTTTATTTATGTATGTGTGCTTAAAGATTACCTTTAAGCATACATTTACAGTCTGCTGGGATATCTTACACTAAGGCTCAAGTATGAATACAGTACCATGATAGAGGTATATGCGTCAGTATTAAGTTTTAAAAAACGTATATGAATTAGGTCACAGTTCAGAGAGAATAAAAACTGGCCAACAGCAAGACAAATGATTGAATGCAGTTTCATAGTCTGCATCAGACGTCGGGGTGCAAATATCACGAACGTCTGAGTGTTCATGCACAACAGTGGTCCAATATCCAAACAAAATAGTACGTTGGCCGGAAACAGCTTTTAGGCGCTTTAGCATATAGACTGCCCTACCATTAATATCCAGACACCTGCCTTTTAGACAAAAAAAAAAAAAAAAAAAGAGAGCTTTTATTGTGTCATCTAATATTTTGTGCCGAAACCTTTTGCTTTTATGACGACCTTCAATCTTCGCGGCATACTCTCAACCAGATTTTTATAAATGTCAGGTGATATGTTCCTCCACTCGACCTTGTTCTTTGAGCGATCTCGACGTGTACGTACCCAATCATCCAATACATCCCAAAGATGCTCGATAGAGTTCAGATCAGCACTCTGAGCTGGCCGATCCAATCCAACTTTTCCACACTCATGTCCTCAAACCACTCTGTTACGACCCGAGCAGTACGACATGGCGCGTTGTCTTGCTGATACAGGTATGGGCCTTCCCTGAAGTATTGCCATAATGTTGGAAGTGCATAATTGTCCAGGTTGTTCTGGTATTGCACACCATTCATGGTTTTGTCGAAAACGACTAATTGGCCCATGAAAATAGCCCCATATCATGACACTGCCTCCAACAAACTTTATTGTTGGCAGAATACAATCAGGAAGGAACTGTTCCTCTGGCATTCGCCACACCCAGGAACGGCCATCAGACTGGTAGAATGCGAACTTCAACTCATCCGTCCATACGACTGTTTTTTTACGCTCTACAGTCCAAGATTCGCGCTCCTTACGCCATGTTAATTGGCGTCTAGCATTTGTTGAGGTGATCAATTCTTAAAATATAATTTTAAGAATTTTAAACTATGGGGTCCATAGTTTAAAATTATTAAACTATGGACCCCAGTACTCCAGGCCCATTTGTCACTATGTGATCAATTCTGTTGAATTGTTGAGGTAATTCTGTTGAACGTGTCATCTTGCATACCCACTTTTGCAATTGTCTGTGCAAAGCACAGTATGCATATTTATAGCAGGTTCTGTGACGTGTTGCATGCATAGGACCTGTTTCCCCATCCATGGAGGGGCGTCCGGAGATTAATGGTAGAGCAGTGTGTGTGTATATACTCAAGGCGCCTATTTTCTTTAAAAATCCGACCAGTAGAAGTTTGACAGTTTCTTTGTCCCTTCGTTCGTATGTAATAACGCGACTCCCAGTAAATGAATTGCCATGAAAATTTTTATTTGGCTCTCTTAGAACGAGAGTTCTTGTGTTTTTTTTTTTTTTTTGCAAGTTTTGTTTTTGTTATAAATCATAAATTATTACTGATATGTAACGCACTGCATACATTAACTAGCTTGTTTGTTGTGAGCGGCAGACGAAGGGAAAAATTATTGTGCACCGTAACAGACAGGCAACACCCGGTCAAATGTTAGCAGCATAACAGTGCTGTGCAAAGGGCTGTTGGAACACTGAATGAGTCGAACCCCCTCACGGGTGGAGTGTTAGCAGTGGCGACTTAACCTGATTTCAGTCTGGTCAATTAAAAACTAGCAGCTATTGCTGCAGTGGGACAAAAAGGACACCGACACTAGCCATATTGAGGAATGGAAAAAAGGTCGTTTCGGTCGACGAATCTTAGCCCTTGCGAGGTGGTTTTTAATGACTACTGCGACCGCGCACAGTAGTTATAATCATCGTCCTCTCACACCGGATGCAAAGGCCTGAGGCCCAATCCTGCCAGTGAAGCGAGGAATTTTTTATGGGCTTTTTTCACAGCGTGGTTGAGTTAGTCGTCGTCTCAGATGATGGTCGCATTTATTTATTTCGGAAACTTAGGTTCGGCAAACCAACCGAAGAATATATACAGTTACAGACATAATATATACACACCTGATAGCCTTAGTTTCCTTGGAGCTTAACACACGCCGACGAATTCCGGTTCCAGTTCCGTGCTGATGGCAAGACTGGGGGTATCGATCATTCGACAGCAACTTATAATCAGTGGACTCGCTGTGCCAGGTGCGACACTGCAGGTTGGAGATTGTGTGAGGAGTGTTTTTGTGGTACACGTTTGATTCTCTTATAATAGAGGATCAACATTTGAAAGCCACAGCATACTTGAACATTTTTGATGATCAGGCGCATCCGTTCATGCTCACAGTTTATCCAACTCGTAACGGTCACTTCCAACGAGATAATGTACTATCATAAGGCACAGATGGATTCAGGATTGGTTCTAGGAGAATGAGCAGCTTTACCATGTTTCGTTGGTCTGCCTGTCCAGTTATTGGATCTCAACCCGATTGATCATCTGCGGGATGCAGTGGAACGAGCTATTCACGGCAGGGATTAATCGCTCCAGTTTTAGGCAACTGCAGGATGCGATAAAGTCCGTATGGACTTTACCGCATCCTTGTGAAGCCTTTTTTTGGCTCCTTGTGGAATATGTCCCGACGATTTGAGTCTATTCTGATGGCTAAAGGAGCTGTTATTCGTTATTGGGTTGACATATCAAATAAACTGACATTGTGTTCATATTTTGACGAGCATTAAAACTGACCAATAATTGGGTAAGGTCACAAGTCTATTATAATAGAATTGTGACCTTACCCAATAACAAACAAATGCAAACGTGTTTGCAAGGTAGAACAGTACTAATAGAAAGATCAGAGTTCCCCTGCTGAATTGGCTTCTAGTAATGCAAATATTTCTTGGGACCGTTAGTTTTTAAATGCGTTATGAATTCGCCGAGTTCCTCCTTACTAACACCATAATGTTTCATAACTTTCTCATACAATTCTTTCATTAATTCCATCTCATCATTCGAAAAATTTATCCCTGAACAATAAATTACCTTTGGGACCCACTCTCGTAGGCTTTTCATCTGTTGAGACTCGTTCTTGGAAAATTTTGACAAATTTTCATCATATTCAGATGTTAACGTTGTCAACTTTTATAAGCATTCCTTTATCCCTAATTTTACTCATATATCTGATTGTTAATGCCTACCAGTATACTAGTTTAGCACGACTTCCTTAACCAAGTCTTCTACTTGGTACCTTCATATTTAATTATTAAGAGCTGGAATTTATTCTTTAACCTTGCCTGCATAGGTTTCAACCTTGAGTGCAGAGACAAGTTAAAAGGATCTGGATGTTTCCTCTTTCCCTCCAACTGTTCATTCCTGATAGTTATATACAGTACTACAAGGTCTGCAGTACCTCCCATTTCTCAAGGATAAAATTCATTGCGTGCTTATTCATCAAACAAGAATTCTGGCTTTCATCAAACAAGAATTCTTTCGATCTTGTGAACTCCTCTGACCGTGTGGTCGTCCCGTAGTATAAACAGAAAATTGCTTATTTATTTTTTTTTACCGATGTGTGATACTGGAACATTTTCATCCTCGCGCTCTTTCCTTGCTTCTCTTATATTCATGTCAGAAGAGCCGACAAGAATTAAATCTTTTTGGTGGAGGAGTCCTTTGCAGCACACCCCTCACGAATTGTTAGGAAACTGACGGAGCCTTCTCCATGATAGAAGAAAGGTGATGAGATCCTTTGTTAAAGGATCTCTTTACCTTGTAAAGTATTGATGATACCATTGGTTGATACTTGCGAAACTCGGTTTAAAAAGAGCAAGATTTTTTTTATTGACGAGGTTGGTAGGAAAACTTGACTTCTTCTAGCAGTTGACTTGATTGGATCGCATTGTTCGTAAATTTGTTTAAAAAGTTGAAATCTAAACGTGTTCTTTGTTCTTCTAACGTAAGCTGTTAAAAGTAGGCTCACCATTCATTATAATTCATAGCATAATTTAGATATTTTCTGATGGAATAAGCGACTTCTGTTACTCTTTCGATATCATTCACAAGGCCCTTAGTGCTTGACGACCAAATGATTGCACATGTATATTTTCTGTAGAAGTGTGTTCAGATGCCGATTTATGTGTGCTAACTTATGTGGAAAAACTTACTACTTCCGTTTGAAATCGGCTAACTACAGCGACTATTGAAAATTTCTTCAGTCCTGGACAGGAATTAAACCTACTCCTCTTCAATCAACTGGTAGACGGCGATGTATCGTGCTGACTAAGCTGATTGCTCGCGAGCAGCGAATTCATTGCGTGCTGTGTACATCTCGTATCGATTTGAACTAACTGAATCTCGATAACGAAAAACAGGTTCACTAAAATGCTTGCCATCGGAAAATGGCTCACAATCTCTGGTTTAAATGGACTACTGAAACTGATTGTTTCATATACAATGAATTATTATGCTCTCTAAAAGCGTGAAGACTCAGTGTCTTCACTTCGCCTATTGTCCACATCAATGTGCTTCTTGCGTGCAAGTACTTAATTTTAATTGTTACTTTTTGTACCTGTCTTTGCATATTTTCGTGATTACTAGTTCTTTTTCTGTCCTCTATACCCATAGAACCCCACCACCTCCAAATCTTTGATCATGAATGATTAAATTCGTCTACTTCCTCGCTGATTCAATTCTTTCTTTCCTTGCCTTGGATAATTTAATCGCGTCCCATCATGTGTTGCATATAACTTCTCATTCAAGCGGGGGTAAAAAAAAAAAAAACCTTTGAATGAACAGCGATCTGTTATCAGTTCAAGGTCCTGGCATATTTCATTCAGTTCTTAAACTGAAGGTCGGAATGTATTTACTGGTAGTTCGTGTTTTTGCTATTTATTGAACTGCTGCCGGGTATCGTTCAGAAATCATTATGATTGCTATATCTATCGTGCGCTTACAGAAAACATGTAAAAGGCTCTTGGTATCTTACAATTTTTTTTCTTTTTATTAACCAAGTTACTTAGCTAAAATTTTAAAAACTTTTCTTATAAGTGTTCTTATTAAAGCAAGAAATGGGGAATAGATTAAACAAACGGTGGCAATTAATGAACGTTCAGTTAGATGTCAGCTATAAGGAGTTAAGGGGATTCTAAGATAAGTTTGCATCGGACCTGAAACGAAGGCTCAGATTCTTTAAAGAGTTCTCCCTAATGCATCTCTGATGACTGTTTCTCTCGGCCGCTGTAGTATTAATTGTTTTCAAACTTTTTGTGGAACTTTGGAGTTCTCCAAGAGATCTCAGGGGTTTCGCAAATGTTTTATTATTGATTTTTATTTAATTTGTAGTAGTGTATATTACTGTCTTTTCTTTTTTTTATTTCCCCTTTCTTATATATTGGAATTTCGCGGGAAAAAATAAAGGCATACAAAAGGATTCCGCATCCGAAAAATGTTAGAATACCACTAGCATAGATTACATAAGTTGTCTGTCATGTATAATCGCTTGTATTATGCGAATCTTAATTAATTTATAGTTTCCAAATTTTAGGCGAATGAGCGGCTTAGACCATATTGCGCTGTTGTATATTTTATCTGTAGAAGTGTGTGTTCATGGGCCGAACCCGGAAATAATTCACCATGGAGACCCTATTTCCCCCCTGCTCAGATCGGCTAACTCCGATTGAAGAAACCGTAGAAATTCTTCCAGTGTATGACTGGACTCGAACCCACACCTCTCCAAAGGAGTGAGTGGGGAAACCACTATACTGTCACAACAATTTATATTCATGTTGACTCGATATCAATATTCCTTTATACATTCTGTGATGTTTCCAAGTATTCTCGCATTTTACTAATTTACACACATTTTTCTGTTTTAACAGTAGAAAATGTAAGCCAGTTTTCAATACAAAAAAATCGTATTAAAAACGAATAGAGAACTTAAATACAATTGTATTTAGTAGTTATGTGGGCTTGAACCACAGTCGAATCAATCACATGTACTGCGGCGTTTAATCATTTGGCTAGCTCAGGCTGGGTAGTTAAATGCGGAGTATATTCATTGGTGCATATGCGGAATTCAACCCTACAAAGAATATATTCATCAATGGCTCGAACGCGGTTCTCAGTCTTATGCGGTATAGGCCTGGTTGAGTATTTATTACTGAATGTCCCTTGGCATTGCGAAAATAGGATTTGGATGCAAGGTGATGTCCCAAAATAAACGCAAGGTCTTCTCTGAAAATCTCCACGTTACTCATCGCTTTAATAATCGTACTGCTTCTCAAATACCACCACTGTTACAATGAAAATGCCTAATACCGAGTATCTAAAAGTATCTTATTCCATAGCTGATGACCTCATTCTTTGTTGCCATAGTTTCCTCGGTACTCATCATTGACCATTGGGTCGCGCGATAAACGGATACCTCTATATAAGTGTCGTTCAAATGAAACAAACTTTTGTGGGAAAAAAGAAAAGAAGTGTGCGCAGGTTAGTTCGCACAATGTACTAAATGTTGTGCTTTTGATAATTTATTTATCCCTATTTTGTATTACAATTGTTGGGAGATAACAGCAAGAATGGAGGGAGAACACATAAGCCAGAGGCTTTTTAGGGGGGGGGTGTTCCCTTTAAAAGAGATAACAATAAAACCAAACCTGAAATTACACAGGTGTTATTTAACAGATACATCATAAATCGGACATGTTTCTACATTCCATTACAGAGACTTCGTAAACCAACAATAGTACTTATAATTACATTGTGAGTACTTTTACAATAACAAGTATGAAAGAAAAAAATATGAAATAATTGCGTAGAGTGTTACAAGCTTTTTGACAGCTATTCTTTCAACTTGTTTACACAATTTCCAAACTGGTATCATTGTGGAAAGTTCAGGAGTTGAGTGGAAGGTGATTTAGATCAGACATACCTGGTGATGTGTTCAGTTAGGAGCTTCTTGAACCTGTTTAGTGAAATGGCATTTTTGATATTTTCAGGAAGATTATTGCAGGTTTTTGCGCCTCTGTATTTTATATTTTTCTGACCTATGGCTTTTCTAAAAAGCGGAACCTTCAGGTTCGCTTCATTTCTTAAATTATATGTTATTCCTTCTTCCATTGTTATAAAAAAGGATCGAATTTTGCGAATAATAATAAAATAATCATGCACAGAAATTGAAATTTCCTTTCATTATTTTCCACATGCTAACTTTGAAGGGAAAAAAAAAAAAAAAAAAAAAAACAACACGCTAGGAGGATCAAAAGAGAGGACTTCATGCCACCGAAGACTACACTTATTATTAACAGTAAGACCAAATGATTCAAGGGAGGGGACGTTTTCTGTACGTTAGCCATAATAATAAAACAGAATATTCATAGCATGCATATTCTGTTTTATATACTACTGTTTTACACAATATCCTGTCTTATATATTACTATATGCTATTCCTGTTCCCACAAAGTAACCATCCAATTCTGCTTTGAATTTAGCTAGACTCACTACCTCTGCCACTTTGGAAGGCAACTTATTCCGGCGTTCGACAACCCGTTGCCCATAGGTTAACTTAACGAGAACCGGTCTTTTGTTATTTCTTGAGATTTTATATTTATTCCCGCTTGTTCTTTCATCCTACGATGGAGAACAGACCTAACCCATTCATTTTATTCGACCCTTTCAGCGCCTTATACACTTCAATCAAATCTAATTTCTAGTTGTCAAACTTTGCGCTTTACACTTCTAAGCCTTTCTTAATATGTGCATCGATTTTATACTCATCACTAATCAGGTTGCCCTTCTTTGAACCCTTCCCCCAGAAGTTCTATATCTTTTGTAGGCGCGGTTTCCATTCCTGAATATGGTATTCCATTTTCAGTTTAACATCGTCACGTGTAGAGATTATGATGTCGTTTTCCATACTAGCAAAATTCTTATAAATCGTGAACATGTCACCATGTGCCTTCTTAGCCGCTTGTTTATACTGCATTGAAAATTTCATGCCAAAATGAATCGTAACATCTTACAAGAATAAGATGTCTTCTTACGTCGAATCATTTTTAGCTATATCCTCCTAGTTTATTAGTGTTTCTGTTGCTGAAATGCAACAGAAACACTAATAAACTTTAGTTGCTAATTTTGGGGCCATATATGCAAGTGATCCAAGTCTTTTTGGAATATCATGACCTGGATCGAATTGTTAACTGTCCTTCCCACCTTAAAATCATCCATCTCACCTTAAAATTAAAAATAGAAGCGAGCCCAACCAAATGTTACACTGGTTGTGACCCTGAAGATGGGGTAGACTAGTGTAACAATTGGTAATCTTTTAGCCATCCTGAGATCCGACGTAGGATCTTACCAGTAACTCCAATGCCTTCCAGTTTATATAGAGGGCTTCCATGAAGACAGTATCAAAAGCAGTGTCTAGATATATAACTTAAATTGTTACCTGCATCCAAAGTGTTTGACTACATCATAATAATTTATCAGATTGGTCAGGCATGACCTCACCTTAACGAAGCAATGCTGGGATCTATTCAAAATGCCATTTTTGTCGATATGGTCATGAATCGCATCCTTCATTTTAGAATCCGTGATCTTTCCTACTACCGAAGGCAAACTCACTGGCCTATAGTTACATAACTCCTCTTTAGTACAATCCTTTCGCCCTCGCTAGTATAATCACATACAGTTGATATAATCACCTTTCTCCCCATTCCGGATGGAAAAAAAAACCAGAGTTCGAATCCTGTCAATGGTCGAGGAATTTTTATGGGCATTTTTTTTACAATGTAGCTGAGTTAGTCGGTATTAGGCGAGAGTACATGGTTTTTCCTCCAGAAACTCTGGTTTTTCGTCCAGAAAATCGACCACAGAACGCACGTGATTTACCGACATTTTATACGGCGCAATATGGTCTGAGTTGCTGATTTGCGTAAGCCTTACAACGACAGCACAACCCTTGTAGATTGGTCAGGAGTCTAATGATGCTTTAATTAATATTCCCAGCTGTTTGATTCACGCATATGCAGCCTTTTTAATTATAATTGAATATATACTCTCCTTCCACTGGAGCCTTACCTTCCTCTAGTTTCAGTAATTTTTATAACAAATGCTTCTCTTTCAGACCATTATGGTACTCATTTTGCAGAAGTCTGACGCTAACATCCTCCAGAGATTCGAGCTTGCTTTCAACTGTAAATATTGTTGAAGTATCTGTTCAACTCATCTGCTATTTCTGCTATGTTTTCTATCGCTCTTTCACTGCAGTTAAGGGACCAATTTGATTCGCTCTCTTCTTTTTTGTGCATGTGTGTGAGAACTCTCTATCCACGTTCTTAGTCCTCTTTGCTAGTCTCTAATCGGCTTTCACCTGTCTTGGGCCATCAGTGACTCTGTTACATGTTGTTTTGTCATGCTCGTACAAATTGGAATCACGTAATTGTCCGTAACTGCCCATGCTTATTTCTTTTGCTCATTTATATTGTTAACTTCATTTCCATTTTGTCATCTTAAGTTGCGGAACTTACCCACTGTTAAAAATACCTTTGGCGGCGTCAAGGATAAATTCATTGAATATTTCTCATAGTATAAAAGAGCATATTTTTATTCAACACCATACAGAAGCATTTCCGGTTAATGAAGCCCAAGAAATATCTCATTCTATTATAGTTCCCCCTCGAAATTGAATTTCGAGGGGGAACTACTGTCAAGTTTTTGATAAAGTTAAGCTCGTTAGTGAGAATCAAATCTGGGTTAATAGTCTCTCTCTCGTTTATGCTGGAATAATGAATGGCAGTTATTCAGTTGTTAAAACAACTGGATTTACCATATAGTGTATTTCCTATCCACAAATTTCAGTATAAGTGATAGGTTGATTGTCTCCCATAATGAGGCAA
The DNA here is from genome assembly GCF_048544385.1 of Mastigoproctus giganteus. Classification (NCBI taxonomy): domain Eukaryota; kingdom Metazoa; phylum Arthropoda; class Arachnida; order Uropygi; family Thelyphonidae; genus Mastigoproctus; species Mastigoproctus giganteus. Next base: position 35,153,677 of record NC_143580.1, on the reverse strand, counting down.
TCTGCCTTAAGGAGATTTTCATGAGACTCCTCATTGCCATTTGGCCTGAAACATATTCCAACCAACGACTTCCCTTTACTGGAATTCCTTTCACACCACACTGACTCCCTGCCGCGCTGATTCTCCATATCTCTCCTGAACACTGTTCATAATTCACTTAAACGAAATTCTTCATCTCGTATCCCACAGTAGTACCGTGTCTCAGTAAGCCCAACTACACCAGGAGTATTTGAAAAACTCGTTGCCTGAGTATGAAGGGTTTATTTGAGGAGTCTGGTAACAGGTTACTTTTAAATTGTGAAGAAAGTTTTCTCTTGGTCCTTCAGGAATGCATCCATTGTAATAGTGAAATCACTGTTGGTGGAAAAATAGATGCCAGCCAGTTTTTCAAATTTGGGAATAGGTGAATATGTAATATGGTCCACGATTTCAAAGCCACATTCATGCAGTGCAGTCATGTCAGTGACAGACTTGTGAGCAGTCACGTTGTTCTGGTGAAACAAGACTCCTTTGCCAAGTTTTTCTTCACGTTTGTTTTTGATGTTTTCATGCAAACGCTTCATAAAAATTTTACAAGTAATCCACTAATAACACTTCATCAGCATCACAAAAATCGATGCCTATCAGAAGGAATCGACATGCCCGTCACCTTGCCATCAGAAGGAATCGACTTGGCTTTCTTTGGAGGAAGAAGAGAACTGTTTCCGCTGTTTAGACTGCTCCTTTGTCTTTGGCTGTGATTCACGTCTCATCCGTGGTCACAAACGTTTGCACAGAAATTTTCTGGATCTTCTTGAAAATAATGGAAATGTTCACTGGACAACTTTTGTGCGTTTTCGATCTGCTGTCAACAACGTTAGGACCCAATGTGCTGACAACTTTTTCATAGCGAGAACCTCTGTTATTATGTGGTACACAATTTTAAATGATACTCCCAAGATGCTATTAATGTACTGAACTGTCACTCATTACCGTATCATGCATACCGTCAACAACTTTTGGAGTGATGGACGTTGCAGGTCTTCCACAGCGTGGGTCATCTTCTAGGCTCTCCCTCTCTCGTTTAAATTTTGCTTGCTCACTTCCTAATCGTGGAATAGGAAGGGACATCTTCCCCCTCCCAATGTTGTAACCGTTTTCTCATGAATTTCCTGTAGCCTTAGTCCATTTATTTTCAAAAATATTGGATGACTAAACGGTGACTGATTTTGACCATCTTTTCTCATTCACACAAATTTGTTGACTTAAGGAGCTGTAATTAAAAAGAAAAAAAAAAGACTTGAAATTTCATGAAACTTGGTGTGTATTTAATGTACAATACTATTTGAAATATTGTACACTGTACCACTACCCGTTCATACTCGGGCCACGAACTTTTCAAATGCCCCTCATACATCAGCAGTTAATTTGATGACGAGCTCATATTCATTTAATTTATTTACTTAAAACGCTTTTTTCTATGTGGTCCTAGATTTTCTGCTCTTTTTACTTCTATTATAGTTTCCTTTAATTTTAGGATAATTAATGGTTGCATACAACCGCTCTCAGAGAGGGTGAAGCGTAATTTTGTTCAACGCCATTGACCTGAGTCGATTCTGTGTCAACTTCCCTAACCTCTCGAACTAGCAGTTTCCCAGAACTCTTAACGTTTCCTCAAGAACATTAGCAAAAATTCTTGTACCACCATCTCTGTTTAATACCGTCTTTATAAATTCCTGCCTTGCAGAGTCCCTCAGGAATAGTTTCACAAAGTTTTTAAATTTGTCCTATCTCGCAACACTTTATCAACATGACCTGATAATCAATTCGTTTAAGCCTTTCATTAGTCCCCATATTACCATACATCTGTTAGAACCATTGCGACTGATAAATTCTTTGTTACATCGTCAATTTTAGCACCTGGTAGATGTAATGTGGTTTTGTGCCAGATGTAATGTGGCCTGAGATGCTCCTTAAAACCCTCTTGGGTAGCACAGTTGATAGAATGGACGTCCTCTTCACACTTGGTGGAAAAGACCTGAGTTCCAGTCCCGTCGACGACAGGAGGAATTTTTATGGGGCTTTATTCACAACATGGCTGAGTTAGTCGCGGTCTCAGGCGACGATAGCATGGTTATTTCTCCCGGAAACTCGTGTTTTTCGTCCAGCAAACAGAAAATGGACCTCGGAACACACGTAATTTACAGACGGTGTATACTTGGAGCTTGGTCCTTAGTCGTTGATGCTCCTAAATATCCTACTATTACAACATCTTAAAACCAACAGCAATAGTAACTGAATACAGCGATAGAAACCTTAAAACCAACAGCAATAGTAACCGAATACAGCGATAGAAACCTTAAAACCAACAGCGATAGTATGGGTGTGGGGGGGGGGGGGTAGTGATGGATTTGATCATTTTACTAATTATAACTGGAAAATGGGCAGTTTTTGAAGGTTAGCCTTAGTTTTCGCTAAGCTTTCGAATTTTCTTTAGATGCTGAATACAGTTAATGGAGTTTATTTCCACTATAAATTATATAAAAGAAATTCTTGGAGAAAGCCTACATGCAGTAACTGATTGCGCGTTGTTTATGTTTTCTTTTCTTTGATTTATTGTGATATATTTTTCTATAATCACGAGATCAAAGAAAAATCCATTGTATTCGTTTATATTTCATGTATCGGGGATTTTTTACTTGGATGTTATCTACCGGAGAATCGTACCTATGTTTTGTAGATGAGAATGCATGTTTGGTTATTTCTTAAAAAAAAAAAAAAATAATAAATAAAAATAATAAAATAAGTAAAATCTGTTACTATGACAGCACATCTTGCATTCCTGTTTCGATTACCATCTCATTTGGATTGCAAAAACCAATGATTACTTTACGTCCATTACACACATGACTATTTTGTCTTATGTACACAATACATTCATTATGCACAACTGACATAAATTATGCACATTTCATTCACTTTCCATGAATGTACTTTTAGAAACATCATTTACTTAGTTTTCTTTTTCCCCCCGGTAATTTTAAATGAGCTTTTCTTGCTGAAAATACAAAACATCAGTATCTTTTATATGCGCTAAACCGGGGAAAGATTCTTGGAAATTTATTTTTATTCTGTTGCAACAGTAGCTCGAACATTTCAGAAGATAACTTAATGGGGGAAAAAGAGAGAAAGAAATATTAACCATTTAATAGTTACAATGTACCATGTTTAATTGCTTGGTAGCAGATAGCATCTTATGTAAGAGGCGTGATGAAAAATTCGGTGACTATCTTTATATCTTGAAATTAGCTACTTGTCGCAAATCATGTTCTGTGACTCAGATAAACATAGTACATGAATCACTGTTTATATGCAGTTAGTATGATTATTGCGCGGTGAATTGAAAAGAAAGTGTTTTGTTTTGTTTCGTCGCATTTTAAAATGAATGATTTTACTGAACAACAACTTTGGATCAAATCGTGTTTTAAATTACAGAAACTTGCAATAGAAACTCCCGAAATATTAAAAAAAAAAACAGCTTTTGGAGAGGATATGTGTCTTCGAAGACTTTTCTGTGGTTCGTGAAGTTCAAAGAGAACCGCTTTTCTATCAAAGACGATTCCGCTCTGGCTGCTCTTCAACTTAAAAAAAAAAAAAAAAAAAAAAAAAACCAATGAGTCATTCGCTTGTGTTCGTGATCTGATCAGGAGTCATCGACATTTAACGAATCCTGGAAGTTGCTAGTGAAACTGGTATTTCTTATGGGATATACACCAACAAGAACCAACGGTTCCCCATGATGACCGACGTCTTCCTCGAGTGGATCAAGTCACTCGAAACCAAACCCTTGCCTGCCCCTATCCCCTTAATAAAGGTTAATCCACCATCAAACCAAATACCATTGGATAAAATAGCCATCTCCAAGGAACGCTTGATTAAAGTCATCAACGGTCTTCCCAACAAGTCCACCAGTGGTGGACTTGTTGGGAAGAAAATTAAGCCCTGACGGATTCCCTGTTTTTATGATCAAATTATGCAGCACATACATCATCGACCTTCTGCTTTATGCATACAACTGCATCCTCGCAACAGGAGCTCATCCTTCCATCTGGAACACATTGTTTCTCTCATCCCAAAGAAGTCTAATCGAAAAACGCCCAACGATTACAGACCAATTGCTGTAGGATGCACCTTTCTCAAAATCATGGAAAAAGCCATCCTTCCTGTTCTCACCCATCATATGTTTGGCCACAACCCTCCATAGTATTCTACCTGGACGATCCACTATCACCAACCTCATGGTCACACTTTTCAGAGTAGAACATACATTAAGCAACAAAGAACAACTCGATATTGTGTTGAAACCAAACCCCTGCCTTTCTCGACATCAAGGCGGCTTTTGACAATCTCCATCCATGCACTATGCGTCATACTGGGCGATTACTTCAAAATCTCTAGTCATCTATTAGATCTTAAGAAACTCTTACAGACCAGGACCCTATGGATAAGAGATTATCGTTGATGCCGATGATATAAAGTTCTTGTTGTTACAAAATGCCACCAGTCTCTCCAGTCTACCACAGTGATCTCCAACCGACAGTTACAACTTGAAAATTACCTTAACGCGATTGGGCTCTCCATTAACAACGAAAAACACTGCTCAACTTACTATTACAAAAAAGATAAATATAAACGATGTGAACATCATGATTGGCAACTCCCTAGTTAAAGTCACCCAGCATAAAGATTTGTCCCTCACCTGGGACAAAGACCTCACGTTCTTGCCTCATTTTAATGCCACTCGGAAAAAAAACATGCTGCTATATGGGCAGTGAAACAGGAGATCTCAAACTTCCATAACCCACATCTTATCACTTACTATATTCTCCGTTGCATAACCCCAATTCCATTGTATGCCTCAACGATATGGTCGTCGGCACCTCTATCTTACCAACCCAGGTTTCTATCTCTGGAATACTGTATTTTAAAATGGCTAAATAAGGTCGCATGCCTACCACCTACATTCTCAAAATCTGTCAGGCTCTCTAATCTAAATATGCTACCTTAGAATTATCATATAACCTCCAGGATCCTCGTGATTTTCGCCCAGCTTCTCTCCGGAAAATTAAGCTCGCCTGATATCTGGGATATCATTGCTAGACCGTCAGATCGTAATAGAACTCATACCAGCGCACTGCCATTCAGATCCAAGCTGCGCAGCATGACCTCCATGGATAGCATGTTTCCATTTAATTCCATGGAAATATTTAATAGGTTATCCATTACCTGTCAGAAGCTCTGCAAGGACAAAACGTACAGATCTGCTTCTCTGGCAGATATGTATGCCCTGGTCAAACTGTAGGTATTATGACTACCGGGATGCTATATTATCCACTTATTTGTTATATTTATGTATCTACGATTATGTATTTTTGTGGTATTTATGTCATCAGATGCTGTTTTAGGCCATGTATTGTATCTGTTCATTTGAATACACTGTACATAGATTATAAATAGTATGGCAATATTTATTCATTCATTATTATCATGTAACCCGTGTCCTCTAGCTGGATAGCTGTAAAGGGACATTTCTTTGGAAATAAATTGATATTAATAATAATATGTCACTCAATTTTAATACAAGATTTGGGAATGCCATGCGTTTCAGCAAAGTTTGTGCCTCATCTTTACTGATGATTACAGATAGCGGCGAGTTATCGTATGTTAGGATTTTCGTCACGGTGCTGCTGCTGGTCTACTGTGACGCGTATCCATAGTGTATCATTTGGTAGTTATCTCTTAATCTTGATGAAATGTGAAGATCATACGTATCGTACTTTTGGATTCATGGAGCATTGTTCATTATTAATTTGTTCTTCATGGTCAAAGTGAACATGGAATACCACAAAACAGTTCTGACGAATGCTTGATGCCGTTTGTAGAAAACGGCCGGAAAAGTGGGCTTCGGGGAATTGATGATTGCATCATGACATTGTTCCTACACACTCAGTGCTTTCCATTCATGAATTTCTTGCGAAGCACTCCATTACTGTGGATCCTCCCCCTTCGTCACACTCATCGGATTTAGCGATCAATCAATTTTTTTTTTTTACTTTCCAGATGCATTATGAAGAATGCTTCCAGAAGAGTTGGAATCGGTGTAGTGTCAAGGAGACTACTTCAATTCCCAAAATTTTTGATTACACCTCCCATTATTATTGCATTCAGCAGCAAATTTATACGTCGTGAGAGTGATTAAATTTAGATATCATTAGAAAAAAAAACTGGTTTGTAATATAGTAACTAGTACCCGTACCTTTGGTGGACTGAAGCTGCAAAGTTAAAAAAAAAAAAAAAAAAAAAAAAAAAAAACAACGAAAACACATCACATTCTTTACTATTCAACTTGTGCTCATATAGCTTGTAATTTATCTACATATAAAGGAATTATTCTGGAGAACGGAACGAAGAAAAAGAAAACTTATTTTTGGCGAAAGTTTTACGGCAAATGACATTAACTTGTTGGATATATTTCATTCCATTCAAAAGAGTGCAGTTGGGTTAATTAATGACTCATCTCTAACAGAGTCTCTCTCTCTCTCTCTCTCTCTCTCTGACGTTCTGTTTCTGCTGCTTGCCTCTTCTATAGATACTTCCATGGTCACCTTTCTTGTGAATTGTCTTCTATAATTCGCGCTCTCTCTTCCAAACCAGTCAACATCCTTTTACTGTCCAACTTCAAACTCACAGAACCAACTTTTCTTCTTTCTTATTTATTCATTCAACTTCCGTTTTCTGGGATAACCTTCCTTCATACGTATTTCCTGAAAATTACAATCAACAGAAGTTCAAGTGTAATGTCAACAAGTATCTTCTTTCACCTTCAACCTCGTGTTCCATTTGATTTGAACCCTATTCCAATTTTTCTTTTTCACCGTATTTGTGTTCTAATACCATCTAAATTGGATTGCGTAAATTTGCTTGCTCGTTTTTAGAAACCGCGACTTTGCAAATATTTGTATATAATGGTAATCTATCTATAATCAAATGCAACGTTTTTTTTTTTTTTTTTTTCTTTTTATACGATTTTATTACCTCACCGGAAGTGATGCAGCAGATACTTTATCTCTCTGATGACATTTGTAAAATTAGTTCTTGTTTTTAACTAGATATTTGTATCTGCAAATGTAAACAGTACCTTACCTCATACAATTATGCACGTTACGCGATTTCTGTTGATACAAGTGCTGATACATACTGTATATCCGTATGTAAACGTAGTTTGCCACTCCATAAATTGAGTGATAGAATTGCCCTGCTTTGTACAAAAGCGATTATTCAGTTTCGCGAGTTCCTAATTAAAAATGAATGTTTAATTACGTTTAATATCATAAACTCAAGACTAAATGATTTTATCATAAAATCATCAACTCGGACTGGTGGTATGGTAGCGAAATTACCATACCACCAGTCCGGCACCTGAGAAAGGACTTGAAGTTGATTTGGTATTCATGTTAAATATCATGGAAACCGTTCGCTAATGTTACGGGGGGGAGAAGAAATGTATAGTTTCGTTACTGTAAAGACCTTTTCCCGAATGATATACGATGTCTTTGTAGATGCAACACACGAGGGAAAGATAGTATAAAATGTACAATAGATTTTAAATTAAATTCGAAAAAAATTCATCAGAGAACAATCAAAGATGGCCAGTAATAAAAAATGCTATAACGTCTCAGTTTAAATTCTTTGTATACAGCAATCCTTTATAAAAGTATCATTTTTTGTAGTGTCTAGTTTTATGGTAAACATTTCTTCTTCTAGTTTTGCGAATAGATGGAATAAATAGTCGCTTAAATTACATTTCCTCTCATAATGTTACATGGCTTCTATCAGCTGGGCAAATAGCAGAGGGAGGGTGAATACATTAGAATTGTGGAATATCTTTAAAGCATTGGTCACAGCAGTCATGAATACATATATACCATTAAGAAAGTATTGCAAGGAGAGGCTGCTGAGATGTTTCAGTATAGAGCTAGCCAGTGTAATAGAGCAGAAAAAGATGGTATTGAAAAGTTACAGAGCGATGAAAAGTGCTGAAGCTTATAAGAAGAAAGTTGATCTGTAATAGTTACGCAGAATAGGTTGGTAAATGCTAAGTATGAGAAATTGCTGTCTAAGGGGATAAGAGAACGGGATAAGAAGTTTTTCATGTATGTGAATACAACGGAAAAGAAGAAAAAACGAATGAGATCATACTTTGCGTAATTGGATGTGAAAAAGCCTTAAATAACCTAGCTGATGAATTGAACAGGACTTCACATCGATGTTTACAGACGACAGCTCCTTCATAACAAGCAGAGGATGTGCGAGTGTGGCTAAATTGTATGAAGTTAAGGATATTGAAATTACAGATGACTGTTTATTAGTAAAACTGTCAAGCCTAAAGGCTAAGTATGGCTACCGAAGTTGATGACATACCCAGTAATTTTGGAGGCGGCGATAGTGTGTGCATTGAAATGTTAAGGTTAATTGTGAAGGCATAGAGAGAGAGGGAGAGAGGGGCGCGTGCGCGAATGTACCACCAATACATAAGTGGTTCAAAGAATACACACAGGATAGTTTGACATCAGTGGTGGAAAAATCATGGAGACAATGAACAAGAGTGCAGTACAGTGTCACGCGCCTCCGTAGCCAGGTAGGCAGGAGCAGCAGTGCGTGCACACGCTTCTTGATTAGACCGGGGTTCGAGCCCGTAACCACCAAATACGGAGGATGCGGAAAGGTCAGGGAATGACCACCGCATATCCCCGGAGCAAATGGCCTTAGTTGCTAATGCTCCTAAAAACCAAATAACAATAACAAACAAGCAGTACAGTAATACTTAGTTAGAAATGGCAATCAACAATAATGCAGTACAGTGATACTTAGATAGAAATGGAATTCTGCACACTTTTGTTAACTAACTTTGTTAGCTATTTTGATACAGTTATTCGTGAATTGGATGTAGGAAATAATTTCGAAAATGTTTATTTGGATTTTAGCAAAGCACTGAACTCAGTCTTTCATGAGAGGTTATTGTATAAGTTCGAGCATGTCGGGTAGCTGCAGTTCAGGATGCATTGTGTTGTGATTAAGTGTTATCTATTAGATTGGTCTAACGTTAGAAGTCGGTTCTCCTACTTGTAATGTTAGACTAATCTGAAGAATAATCTCCGAAGGTTGTTTTTTTCTGATTTTCACAATTGACATCAACAAATTGATAGAGGGCGTGATGTGATGTCATGTTAGTTTGCGCACGACGTGAAAATTTGGAGAGCGGTTAATTATCAGCACCAAGCAGCGATCCCACCCCCCCACCTTCAGAATGACTCTAGATGTCAGAGATGGTTAGAGAATTAGCATCTACATTTTAAAGTAGTCTTGCATTTGGGGAATAGCAATATTGAAATAACTTACATACTTTGTGGGGTTGAATTAAAATCAGAAGAGGAAGAAAGATTTAGGATACGGGCGGGAGTTCTCCGAACAGTGTAGACAGACGGCAAAGAAAGCCCTTGGTATCCTGTGGATGATTCATCGAACATTTGTTTGTAGGGAGATAAGAAGGTAATAATCCCACTATATAAGGCAATTATTAAGACCACACTTCTAATACTATGTCCAAGTATGGAAAAACCCACACCTAAGAAAAAGATATGCAGCCTCTGTAGCCAGGTGGGTAGGAGCAGCAGTGCGTGCACACGCTTCTTGATTAAACCGGGGTTCGAACCCCGTGACCGCCAAATACGGAGGATGCGGAAAGGTCAGGGAATGACCGCCGCATATCCCCGGAGCAATATGGCCTTAGTTGCTAATGCTCCTAAAAACCAATAACAACAACTTCTCTAAGAGGTGATAGTAATATAAATAAAAGAGAAATTTTCACTGTTATGATTCCAGAACTAGGGACCACAAATTCATACAGGGAAAGAAATTTAGATTGGACTGTAGGAAATTTTCTTTTAGCCAGCGTTAATGTTAATTATTCGAATGAGTTGCCTCCGTCAATAGTTGAAGCTGACAGTTTGGAGACCTACACTGGGTGGAAAAGATCTGAGTTTTAATCCCGATTTTATGGGTCTTTTTTTTTCACAACGTGGTCGAGCTAGTCAGTCTCAGGCCAGGGTAGCATTGGTTTTCTCTCCCAGAAACTCTGGTTTTTCGTCCAGCAAACAGCAAATCGACCAGACCACAGAACACATGCAATTTATAGACATATTACGAGGGGGTGATCATTTAATTCGCGGACTGCTGCAAGATTTTGTTTACCGCGAGAACTTTCCATAACTGCTGCTACAGGCGCCCTCCCTGATCGCTACTGAGCAGACTCTGTGCGCATTCCAGTACTTGTCCAGCTAGTGCTGCGTGAAGAGTTTTTTTTTTTTTTTTTTTTTTTTTTTTTAAAGCAGCGTGTCACTGATAATCGTTTTGAAGCAAGTACATGTCGGACATACATATTGAACAGCGATATGTGATTCGTTATTGTGTCAGACGAGGCTTAAATGCATCGGAAACAGAGGTGATTGAAGCATATGGTAATGAGTGTCTTGGTAGGACGGCCATATTCCGGTGTGACGTGGTTTCTTTATCAAGACAATGCCAGGCCCCATACGGCTAATATTGTGCATGCAGTGATCACTGCCCTAGGTACCGAGGTTCTGCCACATCCCCCCTTATTAATCGGACTTAGCGCCGTGTGATTTCTTCCTGTTTCCACGTCTGAAGAAAGCTCTGAAAGACGAGCGTTTCGCTTTCGACTCAACGATGCTCGCAGAGCCGCAACGGAAGCGCTTCTACAGTCTTTAGGAAAATATCTCGCAAGAAGCATTTAATGCGTGCGTATGACGGTGGCGAAAGTGTGTAAAGTTCAAGGGAGAGTATTTCGAGAAGGAGAAATCCACAGAAGATTCAGATGATGACAATTAAGATAAGATAAGATCTTGCATCAGCCCGCGAATTAAATGATCATCCCTCGTATATACTGCGCAATATGGCTTAAGTTGATAATGCGCCTAAAATCCTACAACAACAAAAAAGCCAGTTTGATGAAATTCAGAGTTGGCTGGATAGCTACCTACGCAAGGAGGGAAACAGATTTTTTTTTTTTTTTTTTACTTAGTTATTTTTATATTTATGTATTATTATTATTATTATTATTATTATTATTTATATGTTTATTATTATTATATTTTTTGGCTAGTGCAGCAACAGCCTGCGACTTCCTTGCACTATATGGCTAATATTAATACTCTCCTTGGAATAAATTTCTTCCAAGAAATTTATTCCGTTCCTACATTGTTGCAAGAAATGCAGGTTATAAGTGCCTCAATCTGTTGGCTGCCAAAAGTTCGCCTCCTTCTCCCTAACAAAAAAGAAAGTTGATCTAGTTACAAGCATGTAGTATAATTTATCTCGGGATGTTGGTCTACTCTCATCGCTGTTGTATGCGTGTAGCTTTTATAAGTGGTAAACACCATAAGGATCACATATTGAGGGCATCCGTAGTCTTCATAATAACTTGATGAAAAATGAATGCAGGTTATTACTTGGGAGAAAAATAGAAGAATTGATAAAATAGTAATGTTGATATCCATCCTTTGGGAATTTGCTTAAGTCTAATAGCAGGCATGCAGGATAATATTGACAAGACAAATAGCAAACACTAGGGGTAAGATCTGGTAAGATAGGGGTAATAAATAAATAAATAAATAAATATTTATTTATTTTTTTTTTATTTTTTTTTATTTTTTTTTTTTTCACCAAAATTCATGAAATATCGAGTACATGAATATTACATTTTACGAATATGATATGATCAGGCATTTATTTAAACGTCATATCTTATTTAGTTTTACACTAATGAAATTTCAAATTCTGGGCCTTCCCGCACCCTTTAACAAACATGCCAAACGTCAGTGCCAGATAACCCTTCGGAAGGCCCTCACGGTGGTGGACGTTGGTTTTTATTCTCGATTAAGAAGTAATAGCAATCAACAACTTAATCTGCAACGATCATACACCGAATGGCACTTTATTAGGTACATATACCCTTTTCATGAAATGTGGCGATCCTTCAGTAACTGCATCACTTGTTCGTATCATGCTATATAAAGAGAGGTGGGCACATATGTAAGGATGCTTTCTGTATGTGTGAAATTCAGTGCGAGAATTCAAGATGAAAGATTTAAGTGACTTTGAATATAGTTGGTAGTCGATTCTAGACGTGCCGGTTTGAGTATCTCAGAAATGAAACTTGCTGGAGTTTGTACTTACAACTGTGTAGATTTTTGAGGTCGGCCCAATAACTGACGGTGATACTGGGGTCGAAAGCAGCTCATAGATGCAAGAGGACAATGGATGCTGACAAGACGCGTGTAAGATAACAGAAAGGCTACAGACAGTCAAACAACGCAGTGCAATAGTTGTAATCGAAGTGGCATTTCAGAACACACATCTCATCCTACTTGTCGTTCATGGGATATCGCAGTTGACGATCGAACCAAGTTCCACTCCTGTCAGCAAAAAACAAGAAGAAACGTTTACAGGTACTACGAATCTGGATAAATTAAATTATCTGGGATTAGGAATAATATGAATATTCCCAATCCTTCATGGCAATAATTCAATTATTTTTATCATAAAATAAATAGAAAAATAATTTTTAAATATTTTTAACATACTTTGTATTTATTTTTATTATTACTGTATTAATAAATTATAGAATATGTTAGTTTAATGTCTTATAATAGTTTAATAACATGAAAAATTGAATGCCAACATTTTACAGTTTTTAAAAATTTAATTTTTTATATTGTTAGATGGAAGAAGAATGAATATCCACTAATCCAACATTGTTCAGTAATGAAAAATTTGACCAAAGAGATCAGAAATTGCTGAAAAAATTCATAATTCATGAAAAAATTACTAATGTTTGCGTCTAAATCGATTACAACCCTCAGTTCCTTGAAAATAACTTTATTATTATTTTTTTTTAAATTTTGAAATGTAACCCATCCCATTATTTTCCTAACAACAAAGTTTTACAGTGGGTCAATAAGGGTTATTTTCAGTTATTAAAATATTTTAACCACGATAAGTAGACTATACTGCAGGGGTCGGAAACCTTTCAGGAATAGGGTGCTGCGTTCACTCAACTCGGGGGCTTCTGGCGCCAGTGGTGAATTTTTTTTTTAAATAGCGGGGGGTTATGCAAGGAAATTGTCTTCTGCTGTTAATGAGTATACATAGGGTTATAAAGGGCATCATTCTGGATTTAAATTTATATACGGTTTCACCTGTCCGATATTGTAGCTGCTTTCACCACTAGCATTGGTAGCAGTGCCTTGTTGGAATGATTAAAGTAAAATCGTCTCGCGATGCCATTTGAAGAAAGTCAATGGTGCCGCCTTTGGCACCAGTGGAGGTTTCTGACCCCTGACATATACCATTATTTTGATTGATTTCGGATATCGCATTCATATTCGATAAAGAATGAAAGGCGTTCGTGTTATTTAGGTTACTCAATCTTTTTTCGTCTTGTCATGAAGTCGGCGACATGTAGTCTGAAAATGAAAGCACATATCGGTACCTTGACAGATAAAAGGCTGGATGTGTGTAAAGTATAAAAACAAAAACAGATGATGTACCTTAGAACATGCATGATTTGTAGATATAATACACAGGTTCTCGGACACAAAAACTAAATCAAGAAACAGCTGAAAGAAAAATTTGACTATAATTAATTTCTAATATTTAATTAGAATTAGTTATTCCCATTCCCACATATGTTTTTCTACCATAACATAAAAAATTCGTTTTCTTTATCCTATCACAGAGTTGCTGTGATTTGCCTACCCCAGATATTTTGCTTTTTCGTGGACATGTGCATTACAATTATCGTGTTTAGGTGGTTCCAGCCAACCTTTTGTCATCCCGCCAGCTATAGCACATGTATATGTAAAGGGCGGCACCTGGAACTTTGTTCAACTCCGCCTCGTGTCGCTATGAAGAACAGAACCAAATGTAAAATGACCAGAAATGTGATTAGTGCAGATTTGTGTGAGAGATGTCGTGCATGGTGGCATCCCGCCATCTGTGATACTGGAAGGGCTTACACTTTAAATAAAAGAAGATATAGAGACACGACTATAGCCGAGTTACTCGTGCCTCGTGTTTGAATTCACTTGATTCCCCAAAATACGGCAATGTTCTTGTACTTTCTACCTTATAAAATCTTCCGGCCTTATATAGCTGTTCGTCCGGAACAGCTACATAGGACCAGAAATACATAGGAAGGTTGTCTAAACAGATAAGAAATCACATGCATCGATCATTTGGGCGCCTCCGTAGCCAGGTGGGCAGGAACAGCAGTGCGTAACACACGCTTCTTGATTATACCGGGGTTCGAACCCGTGCCCACCAAATACGGAGGATGCGGAAAGGTCAGGGAATGACCACCGCATATCCCCGGAGCAATATGACCTTAGTTGCTAATGCTCCTAAAAACCAAATAACAAACAAACAAGCATCGATCATTTCAGTAATGAAGATATAAACTGTATTTGTTGTGTACCATGTAAATAGGGGTTGGTCGGCAACCTTTTTTCTTGTGAGTGCCATTTTTGGTAATCACAACTATCAAATCTTCATACATGCTACTTGGACAGGTGTTTAAACAGAGCGCATGCCATTTGGGAAGTAAGCGAGGCATCCGGGCCCAACTATCCAAAAGTTATAGAAAAGAGGATTTGTAAGGGGGTTTGGGAAGGTTGTTTCTTGACGCTCCTGACCGTCTGTCATACTCTGTTGAATCCGTCGATTTTTATCCGATCAGTGAAGTTTTCGCGAGCTGTATTATTGCTGTACCACACGCTGACCATGAAATACTATATGGATATTATGACATAAACCTTAATTGTTGGTTATCAGTTGGTCATTCAGTGTTCCCCCCCCTTTGGCAGTGCTACTTTGATCATAATGCACCATTTCGTATGGTTTATTATTTATAATAATTTAAAACACTACAAAGCTCACAGTGCACAAAATTAAGGAACTCTTCTGTGCTGCTGATGAAGAACTTTAACTTTGACTCCCACCTAGTATGTTATGGTCAACTCTTTGTGCCTACTTCAACCTAAACAACGACTTAATGCAAAGAGACCACACGCTGACCATGAAATACTATATGGATATTATGACATAAACCTTAATTGTTGGTTATCAGTTGGTCATTCAGTGTTCCCCCCCACCCTTTGGCAGTGCTACTTTGATCATAATGCACCATTTCGTATGGTTTATTATGTAAGTGCAAGTGCATGTTCAACGGGGAATTCCCTCCGAGATCGGCTAACTGCAGCCCAAAATAATTTTTTTTTTTTTTTTTTTTTAAATAGCGACAAGTGCGAAAGTCCATTCAAAAGCTTTGATTTTGTTTTGACACTTACTGTGTATATTTTTTCAAATTCCTTTAGTTTTTTTAACTATACCATAAAATTAAGTGCAGAAATGCTTCAGCCCGACCACGCATAAATAAGAACTTAAAAAGCCGGCCGAGGCAGTGTACGTTCGTTATCGGCCAGCTTAGAATTCAAGAATTAAATTTGAGGAAATAAAAACTAGAATAAAAAAAGTATTTTTACAAGCATAAAGTTTATTGCAAACAGAAGTTCTAAGTGTAGAGAAGGGGGGTGGGCGGGTGGGGAGGAAGTTTGCTTAAGGCTTAATTCCCTGCGACCTGTAATGTGCTTTTTAGAATTTTAAAAAATTTAGTCTTTATCACATCTATTGTATGTAATTCAATACACTGTTAGTACATCTAGCATTTCAGTAGCGTAGCACAGTTGGTAGGATTGCCGTTCTTCCCACACTGGGTGGAAAAGATCTGAGTTCGAATCCCATTGATGATGCAAAGAACTTTTTATGGGGCTTTTTCACAACGTGGCAGAGTTAGTCTGTGTCACGGGAGGTTAGCATGTTTTTTTCCCCCCTGAAACTCAGGTTTTCCTTCCAGTAAACAGAAAATCGACCTCAGAACGCACGCAATTTATGGACAATATACACAGAGCAATATGCCTTAGTCGCTGATGCTCCTAAAAACCCTGCTACAACCATCAGTAGTGTATCTGAAATGAATAAAAATAACCAAGATAAAATAGTCATTTTATTATTATGATGCACTGACTTTCGTTTTAAGGTGACCTTGGGATGCAGAGTTAATAATTCTGCATTTTATTATCATCTACTAAATAATTTGCAGTATCTGCTTGACACGTAACAAGATCGATAATCTTGGTTTAATATGTGCAGAGCTTACGAAAATGGTTAACGTGTAAACAACTCCATGTCGACATTGGTACCTAATGTACCTTCCCTGCACGATCACTATGCTAACCACGTACCGCTAAATAAAGGAAGTAATATATATATATATATATATATATATATATATATTTTGTTCTCTTTATTTGAGGGAACTTCAAGTGTGGAGTAAAATTGTAATAGAGGTTTTTTCCATACTGAAAGGAACGGCGATTCTCTCTGTTCAGTAGTGCAAGTAACCAATTCTAAACTATACCTAATTCGGTGTTGTAATTTTGTTACCATCAATGTACCGGCGCCTCCGTAACCAGGTGGGAAGGAGCAGCAGTGCGTAGCACACGCTTCTTGATTAGACCGGGGTTCGAGCCCGTCACCACCAAATACGGAGGATGCGGAAAGGTCAGGGAATAACAACCGCATATTCCCGGAGCAATATGGCCTTAGTTGCTAATGCTCCTAAAAAAAAAACCAAATAACAAATAAACCATCAATGTACATTTTATAATAACTTTCTTCAAAGAGTTCATTATAATCAGTACCATCAAGGACATTGCTGATCCCATATTTCTTAAAAAAATTTGACAGCTGTCTAGTCTTTCACTAACTCCCATGAATTTCCGTCCAATTTCACACCTGTGTTGGTCGCTTCATTCGTCCCGTTGGTGTCTAATCATGATTTGGTACTATCATCTACTTGGTCTACTCTTTACACATGAATACTTTAAAGCAAGAGTGGACAGCCTTTTTTACCATATGCTCTGTTTCAAAAATAAGCATAGTCTAGAGATCGACTTATTTCAATTTTTGCAAGGAAACCCATCTCTATATTATTTAAATACGCTCGTTGTCGAATTGGAATTGATATACACATTAGGTAAGTACATTTAAAATTGAAGTAAACAACCAAATTTGGTAAGTAATTGCGATTTCTCTCATTGGTGGCAACATCCAGAAAATTAATTTTTATTTCTGTGCACCGCGATCGACTAAAATATGCTTTGCAATCGGCCACTTGAAGGCTCTTACTTTAGAGTGGTTATTAATTGAGATGTCCAATGGCTTATAGCTCGATAAGGCGTTTTGGAATCCCAGCTTACCCAGTGTTTAATTCGGCGGCTGGCCTCTTTCCTTCCTCCGATACGTGTGATCTGAAGTGGTTACACCTAAGAGCTATCTTTTTCAGGAGGCCAGACGTCTGAACGTTTTGCCCATACCTTCTTTAACCGCCCTAAAGTTTTCAAAAAGAAAGTATACTAGGTGCACAAAATGCACCTTTGTATACTTTCAGGCCTTGAGGCGTACTTTTTTCCCTGGGAAAAAAAACATCACTCCGTGCTCTTATGGTTAGAAAAGCATCGTAGTATGCAATAAAAAAAATAATCTAAAGCTTATCATTCCCCATGTCAAATTCGCAGTACTCTCGCTACTTACTCTTAAGAATTTTACTACCCAGGGGCTCACATCTGGCGAGTTTGAGCTTGGCACACCAATGATCCTGAGCTAGATATCATCATTCTTCTCTTTCTTGGTGATTCCCTTCTCCTTCTGACTCTCTCTCTCTCACAGGGTAGCTGGTGCAGCAAAAGCCTCAGGCTTCCTTGCACCACATGGCTAATAATAATAATAAAGCATGTCATGAATATATCGTGAGTAAATTTATCATTTTACTGCATTAGTCAATAAATAGTGCCAATCGACATGACCATCTTAAAAGTAGTCTCCGTCGATGTTGTTGTTATTTGGTTTTTAGGAGCATTAGCAACTAAGGCCATATTGCTCCGGGATATGCGGTGGTCATTCCCTGACCTTTCTGCATCCTCCGTATTTGGTGGTGACAGGCTCGAACCCCGGTCTAATCAAGAAGCGTGTGCTACGCACTGCTGCTCCTTCCCACCTGGCTACGGAGGCGCCAGTCCCCGTCGACTGTAATGCACTTGTCTATTCTACCATCCGTCAAAACGATTGCGAGCTTCATGTGAAACGTTCTTCAGAATTGCTATTCAGTTCCTTTACTACTGTTTCTGTAGGCTGGAAGTGACGTCTGCGCAACCTTGTCTTCAGGAGGGAAACATTACAAGTCACAAGTCATTCATCTCCCATGCCCACTGTAAGCACATTTGGTCGTGGCGGGCTGTTAGTAGTACTCGGGTGAGCCGTCGGCTGCAATAGCCCAGCCATACTGGTGTCCGACGCATGGTCCACGTTGAAATGCGTCGTGTCACCCTCAATGTCATCACTTGTTCCTCTGGACAGCACATAATCCTCCCCTTACCCTTTGATTAACAACTCGTGACTAGCCTGAAAGAGACCTGATTGGTGGTTTTTTTTCCAAAGCCACCCTTTTCAGACAGCGGTTTGTTGTGTCCGAGATACTCATTCCAACAAACCCAACCTCAACGATCAATCCCTCTTTGGAACTCTGTTAAGTAATATCTATGTCCTATTCTTTCGTGCCCAACATGGTCTACTGCATTCTGTTGTGCCATCTCTTTTATGTAGAGATGGTACATCGTGTTGTAAGATGATGAAAAGCTCTCTCTGTCTCTCTCGCGCGCGCCTATTTTTATATATTTTTCACAAAACCTGAATTTCGATACAATCCGTTATCATGCTGTAGATATCATACGCTTTTTTGGAAATATACTGTCGGTTTTAGCAGCCTTATTCATGAAATTTATTCAAAAGCGATGTGTTTACTGCTTTCTATATATAGTCATGCAATCTCATCAGGATTACACTGCCAGTCAGCCATTCATAATCTAGTTAACTGGTACAAGCTGTGGATTTCGCATTAAGTCTTGGAAGGGATGGGAATTATCAGCACACCTGTAACAAGCACAGACAACCGAAATCAATGAACGTCATCATGGAAGGACTGGTACGAAGTTGATACATTAGGAACTCTAAAGATTGGAATAATGTTATTTGAGTTCATAGTAAGGATTGGATAACTGGTTGTCAGGGTAGCGTATTGTTTGTGATGTGTAAACAGAAATGGAAAATCACTACCTCTCTAAACTTGGACTTGTAGCAAGTACAGCCAGGGAGCTATTAACTAGTTTTGTTTCCACCACGTAAACAACGCTAGTATTAAAAAAATAATAATAGTAATAAAAAAAAATCAAGCAGCTGCATTGCCTTACCTTTTTAGAAAATGTTCGAGAAAAGGATGATAAAAAAGCTGTATGAATTATTTTAGGAAACTTTCGAACAGGAACAGCTGGTGCCTTGAGCAGATTGAAGTATGTTCATTCATAGTTCTACAGAATTAATTCAATTTTCTTGAAGTATTTCGCCCACTTATTAAGAGTATTGATTAGAATTACTACCGTATTTATATTATACGACTTGTGTCAGCTTAGTTGGTTAGGGGAAACTTAATCCATTCATTAGCTCATCAAAAATGTTTGAAGTTGGACTCCTTACATTTTCTTACTCGTTCAGAAACTGAACTAAATTCACCCCAGATTAGCACGGTAAGAATTAAAGTCCTCCATTGAGCAGGAACATTTCTGTTTGTATTTTTTGCACTTACAGAACTGTATTACAAACGGGTCACTTGCTGCATGTTAGACAGAAATTAGCTGGTATAACATGTAGTTTTCTAAAACTGACCTTGTTAGACGCATTCTCATTTATGTGCATAACTGCTTGTTGTCTTCAACATATCCGTCCGTGTGTCCGCATGTAACAACTCGATTCCTAATGGACGGATTTTCATGAAATTTTATGTTAAATTTTTTCGGAAAGATTTGGTGAGCCATCCCAAATTTGATTAAAATCAGACAAATGGAAATCTGGCAGCTATTACGTCCCCCCCCATATAATTTGTATAAAAAGGAAAAAAAAAAAGAAGGAAATTCATTCATTCACAGATTTTTAAAAATGCAGCATTATTAGCTTTAGACAGCCCCTGCACGTTTCGTGTACTGTATTGTTTTGCAAGACTCTTGTCGCTTGTGAAGAGAGAGAGAGAGAGAGATTGAAAAGAATATGACGTTTAATAAATATTATGCAGTTGTAATTAAACTGAACCTATTAGAGTTTAGAGAACATAAAACTGTAGAGTTTTATTAAGCGTTATATAAAGTTATAATCTTAGTAATTAATTGATAAGAAGATGGCTATACAGTATTTATTTTTTACTTTTCTTAATCACGCAAAAAAAAAACCCACTTAATTTAAGAAAAAAAAAAGCTAACACACTTCAAATGCAATACATTAATTTTTTTTTTTTTTTTTATATATAGCCGCGTTTTAATTAACTACACAATTTATTTTTTTCATTTTTATTCTTCATGTCGAACCGTATAGACGCAACCGTGTGCACCCCTTTGTTTTTCAAACAAGGGGGTTGCACGCGCTGTTGAGGGTTTATAGTTCGCGTGTGGTGCACGGAATTACAAAACTTAATTTGCAGCATAGGTCACTCTTCAAATATACGCTTAAAAGTGGACTACATTTTTAAATAAATAATATTTTTTAAGATTTCCTGGCTTCCTCTCTTCCGTTTGCTTTAAAAAAAAAACCTCCCAATCTTAAAATATTTAGTAGTATGCTAGCTTTTGTAATTATTGTGATTTCGTTTGTTGTTAGCTGTTGTCATTATAAGTTGTAATTACGAAATATTGTATTGTATTTCGTTTGCAGTTGTAGATTTGGCAAGATCTGATTATAGATTTAGATGTAATTGTAGACGGTAATTCCAAACACACAAGTTTGTTAAATTTCTAGGATAGTGGAATCAAAGACATTTGGTTAATATTGCATTTGAATATCTGTGGGTTTTAATTTTCAAGAAGTAGGAGAACGTATGAAGATAGGCTGTTTCAAATAATGAAAATAGAGGTGATTAATATGAAAATTAAGTGCTGGATTTGAATCTTAAATGAATTTTTTGGCTTCATAAAAAAACATGGAAATATTAATGATAAGAAAATGAGTAGGTTTTTTTTTTTTTTTTTCCTCAAATGAAACCCAAAACACGAAAGGTATTAGAACCTATAATACTTAGTACGTTTCATGGGTTGAAGGTTGGGAAGACAGAAGGTGCTTGTTCACATTAGGCTTCAATTTCTGTAGATTGTACTTTTCAGGAAATACATGTGAAGGAAGATTGTTGCAGAAAGCTGAAGTTGAATAGACAAAAGAAGAAGAAAAGTTCTTGAGTTTGAAGATGGACAGCAAATGGAGGTTGTTTGGTTGGGAAAGAAATCCAATTTAGAACAGGGCCCATAGTAGTATCTATACAAAAATGCATGCAGAAGAAACAGGACGTCTGTTAAGTTATTAGTGAGAAAAAGATTAAGTGTTGGGTGTGTGGAAGGGTTGTCTCTTGTATTGTAGTAGATAAATGAACAATCTGTGCGAAGTAATTAGTAATTCTAAAAACCTCAGCATCTCATCCAGTTGTTTCCGCGTGACTAGAAAACGGAAGCCAGCTGGAGTTGTGAACATTAAAATCTCCAAAAGAAAAATTACCTCACTGTTAAAAAAGTTGAACTGGAGAAGGTCGTGTTTAAAAGAAAGGAAGTCAAAAAGATCCAAGTGATTAGTGGAGTTGGGAGCGCGATAGAGGCAGCATATGAATTTGACAGAATAGAGGAGATTCCGAATGACTAAGTCTGATAGGGAATATCAGAGGCGATATACTGTATGCATAAGTGTATACAGCGAATATTTAGGACAGCTGGGGTGAGCATTGGTTGAATCAATCGATAATCGGGATTCTATCAGGAAAAGGTACGTGGGGCTTGGCAGACTAAGTGGAAATGGACATCATTGAGATGGAAACAGACCACGTATATTTGTTAAATGAATGAAGAAGTGTTTGGGAGGTTTAGATCATTTTGTAGATAAGTTTGTTCTATTAGTTTGACTATTCATGATGTATGCAGTAATGAAATTTTTGGATATGGCAAGAATATACCCAGCTCTTTGACATAGCGTAGCCTTGACATTACCCCCACCTTCACACTACTCGGACTCCCTCCAGTCTGTCTGGCAGAGTAGAGACAGATTATACACTAGCTGATCCGAATGCCTCGTAGAGAGTTGCCAATAGGTTCGTTCCGGTGGACTGTCTAGCGACCCGCCTGCGAATACTGTTTTTGAGCTGTACCCGCGAAATATAATGAAGATTGGATCTCGCTATGATGCCCACGATAACCTCAAAAGACATCGATCATACTGCATAATGGAAGATTAGGTGGGGGATTGTTGGAACTTTGCTGCTCTAGGTGGTAGAGTCATCTATCACCTAGGGCTCAATAGGAACGCCTACCTTTCTATCGCCGCCGACCTCGTACAGTCCTTCATGATGATAGTGTATCCAGACAATTCCGGCGTTTATCAACAAGATTAACACGTCATGCTACAAAGCTGCTAAATGGTTTCAGGCTTGTGAAGTAAAATGGAAACATAAAAGAAAGAAAGAAAAGAATCGCAAACGGGTGTAATTTTTTGATATTTAGCACTTGACAACTTCGCAGAAGGTAATTTTATCAGAAAAAGTTGATATTACCAATTAAAAAATAGTAGTTATTTTATAGCAAAATAACTGTAAATAAAAGTAACCAAGCGCAGAGATCTCGGGGTCATCTTCGACCCTAAACTCAGCTTTAAACACCATGTCGCAGATATTCACAACAAGGTCTGCCGATCCAGATGGTTTTCCAAACAGCACCTCCTTCATGTCACAGAGTCTGAGTACA
Source organism: Mastigoproctus giganteus (assembly GCF_048544385.1). NCBI lineage: Eukaryota > Metazoa > Arthropoda > Arachnida > Uropygi > Thelyphonidae > Mastigoproctus > Mastigoproctus giganteus. The sequence goes on along the minus strand of NC_143580.1, from coordinate 35,130,626 downwards.
CCTTTCAATATATTTACCGGTTTCTTCAGCCACTCATCACATATGGAGCTGAAATCTGGGCGTCGGCAACGAAAACCACGCTAAAAACCGTCTCATCTGATGAGTACTGGCTTCTTCGTTGGGTCCTCTTCAACAGAGCAGTGCAAATGGGGGGGGGGGGGGTGAATTGTATGCGCAGCACCAGTGCCCCAGATATAGGAGCTCCAAACCGACGGAGTTATCAAAGTCTCAACATAAATAAACGAAGCCCCTTAACACCTTTTGCATTCGGACCTCCAAGTACCTTTGCACGGCCCTGCTCTTCAAGCACAAACTTCCATCCCTCACACACACTTCAGATATTACAAAAATACTAAACTGCAGAAAAATCTCAGAACGGATCTTCACCCCCCCCCCCCCGCTTACTCTTCTCAATTAAAATGATAGCGGGTGAAATCAATACGCCAAGTTTTTGGCAGATGTGTAATTGGAGAATCTCCCGAAACCCTTAAAAGCCCTCCCTTCTTTACAGCCCGTGACGTGGCGGATCAGGAAGGGGAGACAGATTCTTGCCCATGGAGATGCTCCACAATGTCCAGGAGATGATGTCGACTACAAGAAGTTTATAGGACAAATCCTTCAGAAGACGCATCATCAGGGAACAGCTTTCGTCTTCAGCTCAGTGACTGCCATCGTTGTTCTTCGTGCTGTGTGTAGCATGGGAAAGAAAATGTTTTTTTTTCATTTCCCGTGTTAATAATTTGTTTTATGTAATTTTTCCTGATCTAGTTCCTTTTATGTTAAACCCCTGGCATTGTTGCGTTATGGGTATTGCATCAGGCATCCATTTAAAACCAGTCACAACTGCAATAAAGATTTATATATATATATAAATGCAAAATTGCGAAAATTAATGCAAAATATGTGTACTAAATGCAGAGATTTAATTTCGAAATAATTAAATAATTACACAAACTTTAGAAAATAAATTTTCTTAATTTTGTATAATTCGCAATGTATTTTCTAAATTAGTCATTTCTTGTTCGCGGAATACTGTATTTGGTTGTAATAAAATTCTGCGAACTAAGATCGCACAAAAATGAAACGAGCTGCACGAGAGAGAGAAAGTGAAATAATGAGGTTACTATATTAATGATATATTTTATGGCCGTTCTTTGGAATTGGTCTTGTTCGTTCGTTCGCTCGTGCTTCGACGTAATGACTGAGAACAAATTTAAATTTGTTATCTAATACGACTAATGAAACTGAGAATTCCGATATCGCAAGTTAGATTACGGTATTGATCTGGCTTAATTGCTGCAGCAGAGAAGAAATACTGATTTCACGGAAAACTCTGACAGAGGTTGAAGGGAAAGGGAATCATAAATCCTGCAAGTTTATTTAAAAAAATGGAGAGGAGGTATGTACCATTTCTGTTAGGGAAAGAAACTTGTATTCAACCTGACCTTCAATTTAAGCAGTTTCCAAATTTTAGGTTTGTTGTCACTGTTTTTATTTTGCACTTTTATATTGGTGTGCATTACTCTTTGGTATCTTCTTCATCTTACTTATCCGTTTGAGAATTAATCAGAATGAATTGTTGATTAGATAATTACGTTTGATTTTAACGAGGTGGCATCTTCTCACAATTAGAAAGCAATAAAGTGTACTGTACGAGTTAAGGTTACTTTTCTGTTTTGGATTCGCTCAAGTTTTTTAGGTGCGTTCTCATATGTATTGTTGTCTTCACCATGTTCGTCCGCGTGTAACAACTCGACTCCCATTGGACGAATTTTAATGAAATTTTATACACTGCTCAACAAAATTAACAAAAAAAAAAGAGAAGTTTTTCTTTAATATTTTATTGTGAACATTTTGCGGACGGCGAATATTTGATATGATCCTGGCATGCAAATTCCGAGTATCCACTAGAAACCGATCTACCACCATAGAGAGCCGCACATTATGCAAATTATTCGAGTCTATAAAAAAAAAAAAAAAAACACGGGTTGCGACCAGATGACTGCATTCCCGTTTTTTTGGCTTGTACCCCCCATCTTTAAGTACTGGAGCCACATCTCCAGTACTTAAGATGGCAAGTCATCATCGTTTAGATCAGTGATTCTCAAACTATCTGTGGTGAAGGACCAGTTTCTTTTATTTCCAATCTATCGCGAGCCGATACTTTTATAAAATACAAATCTCGCGGACCGGGTAACGTCAGCGACCAATTTCCAATTTGTTGCGGACCAAGACTGGTCCGTGGACCACAGTTTGAATAGCACTGGTTTAGATGATTCTTTGCAATGGCGGGCCGTTGGACGACTTAAAGCCGAGCAGTCGGAGGCGGTGGTGGCACTTTGGCTTAATGTGTCATGCAGTGTGAAGAGCTAGCCAAGGTCACGTGAAGGCTATGTCAACCAGAACAGACCACTAGCTGGCTCTAATAGCAAGACGGAACTCTACGATGTCCTGTCATTAACTGTCTCTTGAGTTTTCTGCGCCACAGGTGAAAACATTTCCAACCGGACTGTGTTAAGAAGTCTAAATTCAAGTGGATACTACACAAGGAAGCCAGTGGTTTGTATTAACCCCAAACCACCGCAGAGCTCTTCAAAACTCGAGCCATGAACATGTGAAATGGAGCCCCGACTAATGTTGTACAGCTCTGTTCTCTGATGAGTCCCGTTTTAGCCTATAACCAGATTCTAGACCTTATTTAATCTGGAGACAACGAGGAATGCGGTACCATCCCTCCAACAGCAGAGAAACGGACAGTTACGGTGGAGGTGGAGGTGGTGTTCTTGTGTGGGGCAGAATAATGATTAACGGCCGCATCCCTCCATGTCTTGATAGGAGTATCGTAACTGCGTAGAGGTACCAAGAACAGATCCTTGAACCCTGTGTGCGATCTTTTAGGGTGCGGTTGTCCCAGATTTTCTTTTCACACACGACAACACCACTGCACATAGAGCTCAAGTGGTGAGGAATATCTTGAAACTGAAGATAACCAACGACTGCCGTGGCCAGCAGGATCATGGACTTAAACCCAATCGAACATGGGTGGGACGCCCTTGGGCATCGCATTGCACGCCAATAGCCAACTCTTTGGTCACTTGGTAAGCTAAGGTCTGCGCTAGTGGAAGAATGGGATTTGTGGAATCTTATAGATACCCTTATATCGAGCATGGTTCACTGCTGTCAGGCCTGTTTAGCCGTTGTAGGGTTCATATGCCATACTGATGTCATGTGACCATATTTTCGAGCATCGTGTATTGACTTCTGTAATGTGACCTTTTTGGTAATTCTAATACAACCCCTATAAATAACCCTTATACCTGTTCGAAGTTTCTCACTGTCTCATTTCATTGTTATTCTATGGTACCCCACCATACCAAATTTTTTCCCTCTTCTTCTCAAGCTGCACGAGATGCACCACATTTTCTACGTGTTCTGTTAATTTTGTCGAACAGTGTATTTAGTTCTTTTAGAAAGATTTGTCAAGCCATCCCGAATTTTATTAAAATCGGACAAATGGAAATCCCGCTATTGTTATTTCTTTTTTCCATACAATTTGTATGGCAAGAAAGAAATTCATAGATTAAATGTAGTTTTAATGCTGTATTGCAGGGGTGGCCAACGAGTCGATCGCGATAAATCAGTCGATCGCGGATTTAATTTCGGTCGATCACGACGAATTTTAAATGTACAGTCATCCCTCGATTTGTGCACCTTGTGCAATGAAATTTTTGAGATGGTAGATCGCGGCACATTTTGAAGGAAATAAGTAGATCGCATCACAAATTAAGTTGGCCACTCCTGCTGTATTGTAATGTAAGACTCAACTCATGAACGTGGTTGGTGTCAATTACAATATATGAGAGAGGATACTACTTAAAAAAAAAAAAAAAAAAAAAGTATACGGAAGAGGGAATAAATATTATACGATTGTAATTGAACTGAACGGTTAAGTTTAGGAACTTAAAACCAAAGTTTTATTAAATGTTTTATAAATATATATGTAATCTTTGTAATTAATTGATGCGGATATAACTATATTTACTTTTCACTTCTAATAATCACAGAAAAAAAAATTCATTTAATTTAAGAAAAAAATCGAATGAATCTGAAATGTAACGCACCGCTTACATTAATTTACTTGTTACCTTCTAAAATGATTATCCATTCATTCCAGATGGTTGATCAAAGTGCTTTTTATTCATTAAACATACGTAATTGTGTTTAATACTTGTGCACTCCGATTCTGTGTAATCTAGTTATAATGATGAATGGGTCTCAAACGCAGTGCTTTGTATGTCTGTGCGTTCGGTATCCGGGCCTAGACTCTTATCGACAAGGGGACACAGAAAGGTTACTTGTTTCCTATCAGTGGGGAAATTACTATACCGCCAGGTCCGGGGGTTCTCTGACTTCTCACTCCCTCGCCACTGCGGGGAAGCGAGAAGTCAAAGAACCCAATTGCTGATGTGGTGCCGTTCTGCAATCTGGTGGGGATTCTAGAATATTTATAGTTTCATTACTGTTTCCTCATATCTCTAACTTTTATGTTTTTGAGTGGGGAAAAGGAAGAATTAAATAATATTCCATATTCAAGTAGAGTGAATAATCGACTAGCTCCAACTCCGTCTTATTGGAGTGGAATTTTGGATGTAACCACGGTCAACTCAAACTTTGGTACTACTGTACTTTTGTGTTGACAGCATGTCTCTTTTAGGCTAGTTCTCAACAAGAGAAGAGAAAGGAGGGTTGGGTATCTTCATTTTTGAGAAGTAACAAAATTCGCAGGAGGATAAATTAGGAAGAATAAAAGGGGATACGCAGTGCCCTCTGATTTTGTGGCATCCCTAGAGATGGAATCCTACAAGAAACGAAATTTTGAAGCCAGAACAGTTGTACCATAGAGAGTAGCAGGTTTTCAGAATGTAAAAAGTATTCTTGAACACTACTCATACAGAAGCAAAGAAAATACTGTATATTGAAAAGTAGCTCATGCGATTTGCTTTTTCTGTAATGAGATCCTCTCATTATAATAAAAAAAGAGAAGAAATCTCATCTAATCAAAATACAGCATCAATAACAACTTTCTGACAAATTCCTCCGCTACCTATCGTGACGATGTTCATTCTTTTGTATGGGCATGTGTAGCCGCCCCTCCTCTTTCTTTAAACTGATACAAACGTGTACATCAACTCAACTAGCCAGCATCCATTTACGGTTAACTTTAGACTCATTCTCCACCCCATTGCACCGCAGCCACCAGCCTGCATTGTTGACATTTGGCAGTATGGGTCCATAGGGTCATGCCGTTTTCGTCGTATTCTGTTCCTCCCATCAGCAGGGACCGGGATTAGCCGCACCAGGCAACGGCTTTTTAATTCTCCAGTGTTGGTGTTCCTGAGCCCACTCAGGAACACTAAGCCTCTACACCGGAGAGGTGTAGAGGTTTAGCGGCACAAGTGAAACCTGATTTGGTAGTCGACTGTGATATCCCATCCGAAACAAGGTGCAAACGATTTGCATTTTCCGAGACTTTCCTATGACTACTCCTGTTGTACTGGGTTGTTATTCGACTGGCTAACTGTAACCATTTCCTTTACCCTGTACAAGTCATGTTGGCTTCTTGCTCCAACGAGCTGTTTCCGACCACAGGATCGCTGCTGGCTGTATGATATATGGTTATTGCACAAATTCATTACACCGAATGCACAGTCGTACGAAAAAACTTCGGCAGGGTTGCTGTTTCCGAGATAGTCATACTGACGCGTCTGGTCAACTGTTGTACCGCATTCGATCATTTAAATCTTTGTCTTGTCTATTTTCACAATATAGCTGGTAGAGGTTTGACAAAATAAAGGAAACACCTGATGTGAAAGTAGTAGTTTTTGTAAAGGCTATTTGACATATTTATGAATATATATATATATATATATATATATATATATATATATAACAATCAGAAACAGATAGCCTTGCTAATTATTGGTGGGATATATTGAATGTGGTTAGCTTTTTAAAAAGTTCCATTCAGTGTATCCGAATATCAATAATTAGCTACATAATCATTACTTTATTTTATATGTTTATTTCTAAGGTATAGCAGTGTAGACCAACACAGGCTATCTTAGTCCTTATAGGTTCTTTTGCCCTTATGGCCCGCAGAGTACTTTTATGCCTATGTTTTAATACACTAAGTACTTATATTGTACCAATTATACTCCTACTATAGTGTGTGTGTACGTACAAGAAGTAAACAATATATACAGTATGTGTATATATATATATATATATATATATATATATATATATATATATATATATATATATTGTTTATTTCTTGTTGGTAGTACTATGAAGGAAAGACGATAAAAGCTGATGTTTATTTAGGTGATATAAAAAGGTACATGAAGGAAATGACCGGCCTGTCTGAATTGGTGCACGTTTAGCAGGGGCATCAGTGACTAAAACTGCTGATGTGTTTAATGTACTCAGAGCAACTGTACCGAAAATGATGTCTGCATTCACCAAGTATGGAAAAACAAAATATAATAGGCCAAATTGTGGCCTATTATATTTTGTTTTTCAGAAAATCGAAGCTCACTGAAAAGGATTGTAGTCCGAAAAATTAAAAGTACTTCCCCAAAAATAAGTGCAGAACTTAGGGAGATCCAGCAATCCAGTTTATAGCAAGACAGTTTTCTACGAGAACTTCATAGAACTGAAATTTATGGCATAGTCGCGATTGCCAAACTACTCGTTACTGATGGTAATACTCGAAAGAAGATGCAGTGGTGGGAGTACAGAAACTGGTCACTTCATGATTGGAAACGTCATATTGTCAGACCATTCACACATTTTCCAACGCCAGGGAGAGTGCCGAATGCCAAAGGAAGCGCATCATCATCATGATTGTCTTGTGCCAACCGTCAGACATGGAGGAGGATCAACAATGGTTTGGGAAGCCAATATCTTGGTATTCTTTAGGTCCTATCATCACCCTGAACGGGCGAATTACTGCTATTGATTACCCTGATATTCTCAATGACCACGTTCATTCCATGGTGCAAACATTGTTTTTCACAAACGACGTGTTTCAAGATGATGATACTCTAATAGACATCTGGCTGTGTCCAATCTTGGTTTGCGGAGCATGAAAGTGAGACTAAGCATCTCCCATGCCCTGCACAATCACCAGACTTAAACGTTATTGAGCCACTGTAGGCATGTTTGGAGAGGAGAATATTTGGAGAAGGCGATTTCCTTCACCTTCTTCCCTCAAGGAGCTTGAAACGTTCCTCCATGAAGAATGGTCCAGTATTCCTCTATTAAGACAGTTCCAGATTTATTTAAATCTTTCACATAGAATACAAGCTTATTTGAGCAAAGGGTGGCCCAACACCATATTAGTGCATACTTGTAACTCTTATCACAGGTGTTTCCATTATTTTGTCCACCCTCTGTACGTATTCTATTGTAAATTTTTTTACCAGATGTTACATTAGTTGATTTTTTAGCTAAGTTTTGTCCAGCGATTCAGTCTAAATCTGGAAGCAAGATGTCTGGAACTATGGAAACCTATTACCGTTCAGTATTTCACTTCTTAGAATTAAAGTTTGTAACTGAAGATCAGAAAATCTATTTTCAACCACAAGAATAACATACTGTATCTCTGCATGCGCACACAATCGTAGCAGATACTAGCTCACCAGGTGTTTCTTGTGTGCTACGCAATCCCATGCATTCCTGGGTTGTTCAGAGTTTCAAATTCATTGAAGTCTCTTGCATGTGTTCATATCCCATTGCGTGTTGCTAAGTAATTTCGAAGGTAATTCATTCTTTTCTTCTTTATTTATTTTTTTTTCTTATTTGAGAAGATTCGTGTTTTATATGCTTTCGCACGTATTTCTGAAAATACAACTCCATTAGACAAAGTAGTTTCTGAGGCTGAATTTATTAGTTAAATATTAAGATGTTAATTTTGTTTTTGCAGGTTTGCATCAAGGAGGGCTTCCTAATGAAACAGACTAGCTCATTTCAAGTAAGTAAATGATTTGTATTTAAATGGAGTTTTTGGAAGTTAATTCAGTTTATTATACTCATATAAAAATTTAAAAAAATTAGTTTTATAGAGTCTGCTCGTGAAGATTAAATTAAAATTTCGCAATTTTCACAAACTGTATACCTTTTGGTAAAGGATCACTTAATATACTTGTGTAATGCATATCAGAATTTTTCGGAACCAATGTTTTGATTTAAAAACATAAATAAACAGTACTTTATTATAAAGTGTTTATAATAAATAAATAAATAATAATAATAATAATAATCAAGTAGATAAACAAATGCAAATTATATGCTTCCCTTGTCACACAGGTAAGTATCCAGTTGACCTTTGAATTTATTCAAACTGTCAGCCTCAGCTTCGTGCGAGGGAAACTTGTTTCAGCAACCAACGACTCTTTGGCTAAAAGAAAACTTCCTACAATCTAATCTAAACCTCAACCCTAATTTGAATTTATTATCCCTAGTTCTGAAATTCTTTATAACAATGAGAATTCCACCTTCATTCATTTTACTAATTCTTCTCAGAGCCTTGCAAACATCAGTCAGGTCACCTCTGAGGTGCCTGGTTGCCAAGTTCTGTAGTGCACATAATGGGATCCTTTCCTCACATGGTCGTCCTGCAGATCTCACCATTCGATTTGCCTGTCTTTGGACCCGTTCAATGTTTTTTTTTTTTTTTTTTTCCGATGAAGTCTCCATACTTGAACACTGTATTCCATATTAGATCGATGCATGCTTCAAGGAAGAAATATATTGCTATTTATTTAAAGTTTGTCATTACCTATACGGCGGTTTTAATTTAGGGATAAACAAAACTCAATCTCAAGAAACGCCATCTATAGAAAGTAGAAGAAAGCAAACAGTTTGCAGACTGGAAAGAGATTCATATAACGACTAAACGCAACATGAAAGAGAAAAGTCCCAGCTATCAATTTCACAATCTGTTTATTTCCTGACTGATCTCAAATCACGATTTTAATTTAGGGATAAAAAAAAACATCACCAGCATCTCAAAAAAAAATGCCTTTGATAGAGAATAGAAGAAAGCAAATACTGTAGTTTATAAAGAGGAGAGCAAGTCGAGAGGACGCTGCTTGAATCAGAAGAGTTCAAACTCTGTTAATCGTATTGTCCCTGACAAACAGATCTTGAGAGTACTACCAGGTCTTCGACCTCGTTTAAGATCTGGTACTAGGGTCATTTCTTTTTCCTCTTGTATACTTATGTCCTTATCCTACTTGTCTGGAAATCATATTCACTTTTGCTAATTATAGAGCAACACACTTCGCCTTCCACTCTGAAACCCTGCCCTGTAGAAACAACTACAACTCGAATATACACCACAAATTCTCTAAATTTTCCTTATTTACGACAACTCTGACTTCTGACCTTTCTTGGCATTACTATATCACAAATATTCTTTCTTCTGCATCAAAAAAATTTTATGCAGAAGGAGCTAATGTGGAATATTGTTCTCTCACAGAGACGTCCAGTTTCTGCTGAATGTGTTTTCTATGGGTATTGCCAAGGGCACCGTTCTTTGGAATTGGCATCTGTAATTTCACGTCATTTCTACAAACCAGTCCAAGCACGTGCCTCAACTAGTTAACATCCACTTACTCTCTAAATGAACTTTTCCTGATCCTCCGTTATTCTTTCTACTTCTGTTTTTTGGAATAGTCTTCTTAGGAAGGTTGTTTCAAAAATTTTCATTATCGTAAACGAGAGTTCATATAAAAAGTAACACGTGTTTTCACAAAGATAGTTTTAATTTTCTTGAAGCTTCAATCTTTGGAGCAAATGCGCGAACTTACCATTTGTTAATACTGTGCTCCCATACTTTTGGCGATCTCCTGCGAATTGACCATCTCTGCAAAATCACAGAATCTTAAAATTCCTTAAATTTTATAATTGTTTTAAAGCTTTTTGTATAATATTTTTCATGTTTGCTAAATGAGAGTAAATTTGCATTGTTGTGTGCGTGCGTATTGAGACTAGAATGAGTGAATGTTTCAGTGAACACAAGAGGAATCAGTAGAGGAGTAATTATCGTTTCTGATAGCCTTCCCCATTTGCGTGACAGATTTGCACGACCGAATCGATTTAAACGGTTGTGATTACCAGATTGAAGACAGCAGCAGCTCTCTTTTCTCAAGGACAACTGTATTCTTCCAGAATCGCAAGCAGGCAGACACGTTTAAAGTAAGCATTGTCAGTCAAACAAATTGTGTGCATGTCTTTATCTGCCGATGGTTCTGGTAAGCTCTTAACTTGCGGAAATTTAATTCTTCCAATCTTTGAAAACTGTTCGTCATAATCATTGTCTTCGAAATTCTGATGAACACGTTTAACTTACGAGATCTGAGTAAGGTTTTGGGGTGAGTACATCTCTTCCGTTATCGATTACATTTCCAAAGCTTGGTGTGAACCAGATAGCATAAAAAGAAATCTCATCAAGTAAGTGCTTTCCCGAGGATATGTTCATTTATCTTAAATATTGAAGGAAGAGAGTTGTTCTACCATGCAAATAGAAATAATTTTACAGACAGGGCGTACACCGAACTTTATGTTGAAAATCTTTTTTTGGTTGCACGTTTCAGTAACGTGCAATTACGTTAATAGATATCAGCATTTCTTTATATTTTTTTTGGCAATTAATTAGGCAAATATTTCACTAAAATGGACTAGAAAAACAAATAATTGGCTGATTAGTTTAAGCCGAATTATTTATACATTATATTGAAAATTAAAATTACTCTTATCTTTGTAATCCCTTCTTTTGACGTCATTATTATCCAACAATTATTTAGATCTTTTGTTTGTCCACAGAATAATTAAAATGGCGTGCCAATTTTCCCTCCTAAGTAAATTTTAATTCAATAAACACCGGCATTCCTTCTACTCTCCTGAAAGTAATTTTAAAACTGATGTTCGCACAGTGATTAAGTAACGTTAATAAAATATGGTTACTAACGTGGCACTATAGCATCCCCCCTACAAAGGGGTGGGGGAGATGATTTGTGGCAACGTGCAGCAGATTTCTGCACTTTTTCCCTTGGTCTTACGTCACAAATACGTGGTAAGCGTGTTATAGAGTCGATGTTAGCCGTGCTATCTGGTCTATAAAGGAGCCTATTCGAGATGTGGGTAGCACTGACCATCATCCGCTCTCTTCCTGGTCAGTGGTTTCCAGATTGACGACGGAAAAAGCTGACCGCGATTCTACAACTTGCTTTTATAGCAGTATAAAGAGCAATTCAGGTAAAAGCGAACGATCGAAGTAACCTTTTGAATTAATGATTTTGTTTCTGTTTGCTCGAAGTAGTGGTTTATGGAGACTGTTCTGCAGTACGTTATTCAAATGTTTCTGTGTCATGTTCTTATGGTTATTTTTCTTTTCATATTTTTTTCTTTATTTATTTGTAGAGATGGAAAAGAAGGTACTTCAAACTCAAACCAAGAAAACTTTACTATGCAAAAGATAATAAGGTAGGTCTCCAAAAAATTAAGCATATTTTTCAATATAATTTGTTCACGTAATGTTGATTTTTATATCTAAAATGAAGTAATTTTTTTTTTTGTTGTTTAATTCACTTGCAGAAATGGAGAGAAAATTCTTGAATATCTTATTAATTAATGTGACAATAGGAGCAAATTTATACCCCCCCCCACCTTAGATATTTTCTTCTCTAACTTCTGTACATCTGAATAAAATTTCGAAAATATGGCCGAACTAGCCATAGGTGCTTGTGCTTGCTCTTTCTATTATTATTTATGAAATTAATATAAAGAATTTTATTTTGAAAATATCCAAATCGACTTGAATTATTTTTTTGTTTATTTGATTTATTTTGCATCATCTATTTTAAATTTAATACATTATGCAAAAATAAACCGATCCGAAACGATCAGGTATGAATAGCTGATTCTTTATTATTTTTGATATAAGCAATATAATTACATTTTTAGATAAAACACCCTCTTTGTTATACAGCTTTTGCCTATTTGTAACTAGGGCATATTTCCGTTAGCGGAAACTAATTATCGTTCTTTATACGAGCAACAGGTGCAGCATCCCAATCGATAAGATGCCTGGAGATTACAGTGCTGCTGCAAATGGTGTGTTACATGATTTATAGTTTCGTTAGCTAGAGAATTCCTCATTACTGAATTTTAGGTAGGGGCAAGGGAAAATTCCTTGTAGAAGTAGCGCCTCTGAATCGTAGAAGCAGTGCCTGTGAATTAGACGTTAGATATTTATGAATTTCTCCATGACAAGTAAATTTTTAAGTATAGAAACTTACTATATATATAATCATTTTATTTAATTTTTCTCTCAGAAATACCTTTTGATTAATAGAACTCTTCACTAATACCAAGAAATACCCTCTTAAAATTATGAGAGTCCCTGATTTCCTTAAATTTCGTGACATACTGAAAGCTTTGCAGCCTTTTTACTCGGGATGAGTTAGCCTGTGGCGACAGAGTTAATGTGTATAGGTTTTTTGCAGACTCCGGGGTCTCTCCCATTTGCCGCTGAGTCGACTGTGGCGAGTAAAAATCCAAGACTAGCCATTTGTATGTAGCTTTTTGTTTTGTGTGATGTATTGTTATGTTGGTGACCAAACTAATTTAAGCCACCCGAATAATTAAATTCACATGCCATCCTGTCTTATGTCTGTTAATTGCGTATGTTCTATAGTCGATTTGTCTGTCTTACTGGACGAAAAACCCTAGTTTCTGGGGGGGAAAATCTCGTCGAGTTAGTCGGTCTGAGAGTTAGTCGACATGGACATGTGTATATGTAAGGGAAGCTCCTGGAACATCCGCCTCGTGTCCATGTTAATTGAACAGACTATAAAATAGGCCAGTCGTGTATTAATGCCATGTTTGTATAATCAGTGTGGGTTGTGTTGTGTGGTGCTGTCCTCTTTGCTACCCAGAAGAAGCAATCACTAGGAAAGCTGCTTCTGAGTACTCGTCCACACCACGGGAAGGTGGGCCAAGTCCAGTAGATAGTGGAACACTCTTATGGTCTCTCAGATGAAACCAAAAAAAAAAAAAAACAAAAAGAAAACTACACACTCACTCTGGTGGCCCACTCCAGAGTTAAAAAAAAAAAAAAAAAAAAAAAATACATATATAGCGATTCTGGGCTTACCCGAGCTACAACTGATCTTGCATCGTCTTTAAATGTCCTACACTCTTTGTTATTTCTCTGAAATTATTAGGGTGATCAGAAGATGTAGGAGAAACTACTTTTTATTTGTACTACTATATTTTCGCCTTCACGGAGTTCAAGTTCTGTTATTCCTACTCTACTCTATTAGTTTTTATTCATCTTACTATTCGCATGTTTCTCTTTGCGTTAACTTAATTTTAATTAATTAATTATTTATTTTTACCATATCCATCACATAGGGGTCACCACATGTATATTAACTCACTATGGGGGGGGGGATTGTTATTTCTTTCATGACGACTATTGTTGTTACTTCATTATGTCCTGGATACGGTAGATATTGCCTTATACTTTATTCTTATTTTAATTATTAAATTACGTTTTCTGTCGGGTCAACGATGTTCAATATGTGCTTACATTAATGCTTTATATTATCTTTCTTTTGATTCTAAAAAAAATTAACTACCTTTAATTGGTTTAGATTCAAATTACTTAAAATCTTTAAATTTATATATCTTAGCAGATATTGATCATTACAGAAACAGAACTCCTTGTCGTTTTTTGCCTTCAGTCTGGGTAGTTGGCCCCAGTTGCCTAGATTGTGGGTAGACAGCGATAAGTATTATGTATGTATTTTAATTTTTTTGTGTGTGTGTGTGTATGTATATATATATATATATACACTCTTTACTTTACTAACCTTTATCCCTTGCGTTTCTTTAAATCCATCTTGGTATTGTCTTCTTGAATTGTCTTCAATATTATACAACATATTTTATACACATTATGGTCGTAATGCATAATTGTTAGCAAGTGCATTGGCCTATATTAGTTAGTTTGTTACAATTTACTAACTTTCTTTACACATTACTTATATAGATATATATAATAAAAAATATAAATAAAAATAATAATTTAAAAAAAATAATAATAGTAAATAAAATAAACTCTCAGCACTGCACCTCGACCACAGTCTCTGATGTTCAAGACTTCACCATAGGCGCCTCCGTAGCCCGATGGGCAGGAGCAGCAGTGCGTAGCGCACGCTTTTTGATTAGACCGGGGTTCGAGCCCGTGACCACCGAATACGGAGGATGCGGAATGGTCTGGGAATGCTCCTAAAAACCAAATAACAACAACTTCACCATAATAAACCCAAACACTAAGTACGTAAAATTGGCATTAAAGATCTTTGTCTGAACACTGCTTTTGAGAATTCTTGAAAAAGATCAGAAGAATTTTGATCAGCCAAAAATAATCCTTCCTGGACTGGTATCAGATCCTCCATTATTCCTCGAATTTGAATCCTTAAGTTCTCGTAAATAGCACAATCAAAGTTTATGGTCCCAACTTTCCTGAGCACAACAAAAACAATCAGTGTCTGACAAACCCAGGGCAAACAACTTAGCATTAAGTGACCCGTGTCCCGTAATTAAAAATAAGTATTCCAAGCTTGGTGTAAACCATTTTGTAATCTGTCCACTGTTTAAAAATGTGACTTCGGGTATAAAACGCCAGGTAATCCGTCCAGCCTCAACATTATCCCACCTATGCTGCTACAATTTAAAGATTTCATTCAAGCATCGGTTCTCTTCTTGATTAATACCAGTATTGACATTTAACTCAATATCCAAGATCCTAATGGGCATTTGTCTCTTTATATAGTAACAAAGACCTCGGTACACCAAGAACAAATCCAACAGAACATACCCGGCAAGCACCTGTAAAGCAACGGTTGAAACCGTTCTACAAACTCTCATGACAGTAAGCAACATTGTTCGCTGTATAGAGTTCAACTTGGCTTGAAACCGTATAATTGTAGCACGCCGAAACCAGGCTCCTGCTGCGTACGTGGTTATAGGAAGAAAAACCGCCCAATAATACAACTTCAAATTTTTCAGTGATAGGCCCCAGTCGGATTTTAATATTCTAATAAGAGATCCAGAAAACTTCCTAACTTTTTCACTAATATAATTCAGCTGTGAATAGAATAATAATCTGTGATCAATAAGTACTCCCAAATATTTTGTCTCAGTCACTAACAGGCGCCTCCGTAGCCAGGTGGGAAGGAGCAGCAGTGTGTAGCACACGCTTCTTGATTAGACCGGGGTTCGAGCCCGTCACCACCAAATACGGAAAGGTCAGGGAATGACCATCGCATATCCCGGAGCAATATGGCCTTAGTTGCTAATGCTCCTAAACAACAAAACAAAAAAAAAAAAAACTCAGTCACTAACAGTATTTGACGTCCTTGTAGCTTTATTTGTGGGGGACGATTTAAATCCAATTTTTAGTTTTAAAAATCATCATTTTAGTTTTCCGAGAACTTATAGTAAGTTTGTTAGTTTGAGACCAGGAATATAAATCATTCAATATGATGTTAGCTTTCTGTTCTAGCATCGCCCTGGACCTTCCAGCAATCAGTATAGTAAGATCGTTTGCGAAAGCAAACATTTTACAATCCAAATAGGACCGCTCCAACCAGTCTTGCAACACCAAATTCCAGTTGAGAGGCCCCAGCACCGAGCCCTGGGGACACCCATGTGTCACCTGTCTTTTAACATAAAAGTACCTTCAACTAAACATTTATTATACATCAGATTTAGCACATTTGGAAACAGCTCGTGAAACCTCACAGTGAAAGCATTTTCCAATAAATGCAATCTCCAGGGCACTTATTAATCTTAACTTTCTTTATAACTGCCAATAATTCTTCGGGTAAAAATGGATCTGTAGCCGTATTTTTTCCATATTCACGATTTCCAGATCTAATATCCAATTGTAATTGAGCGTCATATGTGGAATCATCCTTTGTCAATAACAGATTTATATAACTTCAATGGAATCTTTCCAACCAACGGTCTCATGATCACTTTCCGTAACTGTTCCAAAAACCTTTCCAGTTCTCAGTTTACCTCTAGTTATTTTATAGAGTAGCCTCTGTGGGTTAGCATTCCCAGATTCCTGAACAAATAAACGCTTCCTATCTGCAATTTCCTTCCTGTATGTATTTTTTAACTGAATGTAGACTTCATGCAGCCGAGTCACCTCACTAAGAGATCAATTCCAATGACGTTGATATTGACGCCTAGCTCGGTTTACAGATTTACGTAAAACAGTTAACTCCCTTGACCACCATGGACAAGATCTTGAATTGATAACTTTCTTTTTAGAAAATTTATAAGCTGCCCGTAAAATAGATGTTTGTACAAAACTAACTCTACTGCAGAGTTGCCAACCAACTGATTTTACTTATACACAGGGAAATCAAAATAAATAGAATCATCAAATGAAGACCAATGTATTGTCTTAAGTGAGAACCTAATAAGTTCGGGAAGTCGAGGCTCCCCAACTGAAGGCTGTGGAAAAATATCAATAAAAAAACAAAATAGCCCGATGGTCATTCGACATCCAGTCCGCTATTGCTCGCCAGTTTCGTACTTGCCGTCTCAGTCCTGCGATTATTACGGTTACATCAATATTCGACTCTCCCATTGGACCATAGAAAGTAGACAATTGATTAGGTGTATTAATGACATGTAGATTGTAATTCCCAATTAATTCTTCAAGTCGTAAACAACGTATATCCGTTATTCGGCTATGCCATAACTAAGATTTTGCATTGGCATCAACAGTAATAATAATATTGTTGGACCTTAAACAACTTAATGCATACTTCAATGAATCATTAAAGTCCATTGATGGAGCACAATAAAGTGATATTGCATAAAGTGTCAAAAAATTTAACGTAACCGTAACACAAGTTGCAAAACCATTACACAGGCCATGAACAACAACCACATCCATATCCTGATTAATAACGACTATTCTCGCCTTAGCATCATCTTGAACAGGCTGTATTACTCTAGAGCACAAAGAATATCCTACTATCTTAGCTGACTGGTCTGAGGGTACCCTCATCCAGTACGGCTCTTGCAGTGTTACTATATCAATTTGATTTTCCTCAGTAGATCGACGTATTTCATCTGCCACTAGCCTTGAACGTTGTGCATTAATTTGCATAATACTTATACTAGTTCTAACAGAACTGCCACGAGGTGATGTTCCTTCAACACCTCCCGAATAACTTGAACCAGTGCTACTTCCTAAATCATGTAATGATGTGTTATTCATTTGCTGTTCTTGCTTTAACTAACTCCATGGCTCTTACATACTCAGGACGCCTAACATCATGGACTAAATGATGAAAATCCCGTCTCCTCCTCTTACAGTTATCGCAGCACGCTTCCTGGTCTTTATTCTGACACTCCGCAAATACATGTCCACTCCCAGCACAATGTCCACAAGATGGGGAGTTATGAGAATAATACTTGGTTGTATGCCCATAACCAAGACATAAGAAACAATTTGACACAATTGTAAACGGATGGTGTCTGTGCGCATTAAATGACAAATATATTCTTTTATTAAATCTGACTTTGAATCAGTCCCAAGTAAAACATCTTTATTCCGAACCATCCTCAATGATTTTACTTTAACCGCCTTAAATTAAGTTTTTAACGTATTTGTCACTGCGTTTTTGACTTCCAAACTGGTTTTCAAGTCACTGTTATCTGCAGCTCTTAAGTATCGTCACATTCTCCTCTGCTCTAGATTCACCCACCTTTTTCTGCGGTTCTCTATCAGCATATGAACGTCTGGGCACTTTTCCAATCAATTGTTCACAATCCCGGTCAACTTCAATTTCCTCAGCTTCATATAAAGAAATACCCAACTGCTTATCAACCTCTACTTTTTTCATAGGTAATGTTGAAGTATATATCACCTGTTCCAATAATTGAGTCCTCTTAATAATTTCATCATGGATTGTTTTTAATCTTTCATTCTCGATTATCAGTGCATTAGCAACAATAACAAGATTTATCCATTATTATATCGCCAGCCTTTTTCGTCACATTATTAGTCTCACCAAAAAGAAAACCCGTAATGTCTTTACGCATTTTTGATATTTCATTGTAAATAAAAGACGCATCTTGCACCATCTCAATGTCATCAGTCATTATGCCAACCTCATTAGTAGGTATAACATTCTCATTGGTAGGAATAACCTGCTCATTTTTATTAACATGATCACTACCTTGCCCATTATCAGTTGCCTGATCACCTGCCTTATCATGTAATACTTGAACCAGTGTACCTCCATACGTATTTCCCTCAGCATGAATTGTTGAGGGGCCGACCGGGCTAGCCGAGTGGGTAAAAGTACCTGCCCGGCAACCCAAAGGTCGCGGGTTCGATTCCCGCCTCGGGCTTGGATCAAAGTACTGCAAAAACCTTGGGAGGTGCAATATGGCCACAGAAGCCGATGCGCCAACAACTACCAAATCAAAAAAAAAAAAAAAAAAGAATTGTTGAGGAGGCTTCCATCCTGCAGTGGGTTGATAATGGCTGCACGTTACCTTTTTTACCTCCATACGGTCTAATCGAACCATGACTGTACCCACTAGAGCAGCGGTTCCCAAACTTTTTTGACTGGCGAACCCCTCTCAACGAAAAATTTTTTTAGCGAACCCCTTTCAACATAATATTTTTAATTAAAGCGAACCATTAAGCCTGTATTCTCTTAAATCGTATAATATTTCTGAATTTTTATTATAAAATATTTCCAGTACTACGTTTTTATAAGCGGCATAGCGTAATAATAAAAAATTATTATTAAGTATTATTTATATTTTGTAAAGCAGGAAACCATAAGTGTTATCAGTCCAAACTAGATTTCGAACAGGCTAAGAGTAGAAAACATGCTTCTTGTCCAGTGGTAGCCGGCCATTCTGGTCTCTTACCAAAACTATTGGCTGCAATTTTTGCCCATCTCTGTTGCCACATCAGCCAAAGATAAAGCTGACTAGCTAGCATCCTATTTTCATTCCAACTCGTGTGTTGATGATCTTGGTAAATCAACTCAAACCATTCCCAGTACACTCCATTCAATGCCTCCTGTGGTATTCCTTCCAAAGGATGTCACGATTTTGATGAATCTGATACTAAGAAAGATGAATTGGAAGCTCACTATCCTCAAAAAAAAAAATCTGTCAACACTCGCCAAGCTGCTAACTCGCCAGAATGATGCCCCATCGATAGAAGATATCATCGCAGTAACAAGAGCAAGAAATAGAAGCCATCCCCCACTTAGGATGAAGCTATCAAACTTGGACTCTCTAAAAGAAATGATCCCATGTAACACCATTGAACACTTCAACACCTCCATTGATCCGGTAAAGTTTGAAGTCAATAAAACATACAGAACCCAAATGTGGATTAAATCACCAGGACTGCTGTGAAAATTGAACAGTTTTTTTTTTTTTTTTTTTTTTTTTTTTTTATCAGAAATTTGTGTATAATATATGAACAATGAAATACAATAATATAATGAAAAATAAATAAATCTGTTATGTTAGTTGTTGAAGAAAAGATGTATAAGTCAACCTGTGTATTTAACTCTTCAATTATTAAGATCTATGTTATTTCAAAGTGAATACAATTAAATAAATGTATATATCTAATTAATAATTATTACAATACAATAATTATATTGTAAAGATCTGAAAATTTGTATGAAAGTGTATAACGTATATTTCAAAATTTCTGTACACCCTCCTAGCCCACTAGTTGTACAGGGGGTGAACCTTGAGTTAATAAACTGATAATAATAATAATTTTTGATGAATCTGATGCTAAGAAATTCCAGGTCCTGATGGTAATTCTCTACTTGTTCTCAAAACCTGGGCTCGTGCATGAACTTCTGTTCTTTGCCGCTTTTTTCACTTCCTTATTCCAAAGGTGTTTTTCCTTCTGCTTGAAAATTTGCTCATATCCAACCAGTTCCTAAAAAGGGTGACAAATCCCTCCAATCCAATTATCGTCCCATTGCAATTATTTCTACTTTTTCTAAAGTAATGGAGAAATCAATTAACCGCCAACTCAAACTATCTAGAAACATTCCGTCTGATCAACGATCGCCAGTATGGATTCCGTCATTGTCGATCCACTTGTGATATTCTGGCTTATGTTACCCATTTATGGACTAATTCAGCGGAAAGTTGGGTGAAACACAAGCAGTTGCTCTTAACATCTCCAAGGCTTTCATCCTTGTTAAAGGTCGGCATAAAGGTCTTCTAAGCTTCCATCCTATGGTTTGCCTGCTGTTTTTTAATTGGCTATGCAGTTTTATCTCTGACCGCTCACTGGTTAAATGTAGACGGCTCTCTGTCTTCTAATTACTCCACTAATGCTGGTGTTCATCAGGATTCAGTTCTTTCTCCCACTCTTTTCCTCTTGTATATTAATGACCTTCTTCCATTGACCGGAAATCCTATCCGTAGTTTTGCTGACAGTAGCACATTGCATTCCACCTTCCAGTGTGAGAAATCTTGCCTTGCTCAAACAGCTTCAACTTCTCGAATATCTACTACCATTTCCTTAAATGCTGATCTCCAGGTAATGTTAATGGGGAAAAGATAACTTAATTTCAATCCTTCTAAAACTCAGTCCTGTCTTATATCTCGCAAAAAGGATTCTTCTGCTCTGTTTATCTTCGAGACGCTCCGATTTCTGGGCAAGATCTTGGGAATTACCCTGACTTCTAATCTCTCTCTTGGCATAAAGAACATTACAAATATTGCTTCCTCTGCATCTAAAAAACTTTAGGGGCGGTGCCCCCACATCTGGGGTGCCCCCAAAACCTCTCTCAGGCTTCTAGATTCAATTAAAAAGAGGGCAGTTAGGTTAATTAATGTCTCATCTCTAACAAAAAAAAAAAAAAAAAAAAGATGTAATCATTTACGGTCACCCGTAATATTTATTATCTACCCATATATTTATTGTCTGTAAATTGTGTGTGTTCTCTGGTCGATTTGCCTGTTTTGCTGGACGAAAAAACCCCAGTTTCTGGGGGAAAAACCTTGCCATCTACGACTGAGACCGACTAATTCAGCCACGGAGTAAAAAAAAAAAAAGAAAAAAAAAAGCCCATTAAAATTCCTTGCGTCATCGACGGGTTGGAACCCTGGCTTTTTCCACCCGATGTGGAGAGCACAGTGACGATACCACTGTGCTACCAGCGCAGATAGTCTCATATCTAACAGTCTCTCCACTCTGTTTCATAGACGTACTGTTTCTGCTGCATGCCTTTACTACAGATACTTCCACGGGCACTGTTCTTCTGAATTGGCTTCTATAATTCCCTTCGTCAAAGAAGCCCGAACACGTACTGCAACTAGTCCAAGTTCAAACTCACAGAACCAACTTTTCTTCTTCCTCATTTATTCATTCAGTTTTCTGGAACAAACGTCCTTCTAATGTATTTCCTGAAAATTACAATCAACAGAAGTTCGTCTGTCAACAAGTATCTTTTTTCAACTTTCAACCCATGCACGGTACTAAGTACTATAGATTCTATAAAAAAAAATAAAAAAAGTACCTGTACATAACAACGGTGCTTTGAGAATAAGAAAAAATTGAGTATGGGAAACATATTTATTTAACATGATATACTGTAAGGTAGTAAACTAATTATAAGAATTGTGGGAGATGTGGTTTCTTTATTTGGCAATTGTTTACTTTTTATTGTATTTAATTTTATTGTTTATTATTATGTATATATTTTGTAGTTTACAATAATATACCTATATAAATAAATCTAAGCAAACGCCATTATAGAATTTTTAGTGCGAACCCCCTGGAACACTTTCGTGAACTCCTTGGGGGTTCGTGAACCACCGGTTGGGAACCGCTGCACTAAAGTAAACAAATTCACCTAATTTCTTTATCTCAGCTTGCGACTGCGGTATTTGGGTGGAAGTAGTGGTGAACTACCTTCCCCCCTTCAGATCCTGCTGAAGATTTGCTAACCCTGGAATCCTGCTATCCATGTCACATCTAATAAATTCCAATTAACTCAGTATTAATTATACACAATAATCTCTCCTATCCAATTATATCACAGGTGCAGAAGCTAATACTTCCAGTAATTTAAACAGAGATCAAAACAATAACCAGATTAAGGTCTGCGAGTTAGTCGGTCTCAGGCCGACTAACCCAGCCACGGAGTGAAAAAAAAAGCCTATTCAAGTTCCTCGCGTCATCGACGGGATTCGAACCCGGGCCTTTTCCACCCGGTGTGGGGAAGACGGTGACGATACCACTGTACTACACGCGCAGATTTATGTTGGTGGCCAGCATCTGGCGTCTTTGGGGGTGATGAATGCCAGATCAGTTGGCCACGTGGAGGCGCGCCAGATACTACTGTCTGCTCAGGCTGGGGTGCTCCAGAACCAAAGGTCTGGGGGAACCCGTTAAAGTAAGGCACGGAGTGGTGGAAAGGGTGGGAGAAGTCTAAGGATGCAAGTAGGGGGAAGTGATAGCTAGCTGAGGAGGAGAGAGAGAGAGAGAGAGAGAGAGAGAGAGAGAGAGAGAGAGAGAGAGAGAGGTCCTCAGGGAAAATGAAGTAATGAGGCATAGAAATCTAGTAAAAAGAAAGATCAGGCGAAAGAGTATACAGTTTTTCGATAGTAAAACGTGGAGAATAGTCCGTGGCCACGCATTTTCAGTTTGCAAACATAACAAACATAATCCCTAGGTCAGATGGGGGGAATTTATATGACCATCGAGGGATCAGGACGAAAATACCGATAACATGGGAATATATAAATTTTTCCAAAGTAGAATTAATGTTGAGAGCTATAGTTAGGCATCAGCTTCTTTCCGATTTAATTGTTCCTAAAAGACAATAATCATAATTTGAGAAAAAAAAATTCATACTAACTTATTTTTTATCGTTATCAACTTACTGCCAAACTCGAACTACAAGTGTAGTCACGCACAGTAGCGCAAGTAACAGTGCCGGAACTAGTTGGGTTGAAGCACTTAACAAGCTAAGTGTTCCCAGAGCAACAGGCACAAGTCCAACTGAGTGGGTACCGTAACAAATGACATCCACGAATCAGCCAACAAGGCAGGAGAGCTTACATCATTAAAATTAACAATAAAAAGAGATAACAGAAAAATAAATAAATAAAATAATAATAATGAGGATACATGTTAATGACTGTAATATTATATACAGCAATTTTTAACTAATAATAATACTATTATAGAATCAGATGTAAGATATAGGTAAAGAATCAAAGTCGGATATCAGATAGAGAAAATAAAATTGCCCGAGCTCTGTCTAATGGTTTCTGTCAAGAATGCTAGTGTGCCGTGGTCAAGCAAAAGGGGGAATAAGTACACATGCCTTGAGTGACCGCGGTTTCAAGCCCTTGACTGCTGAATATGGTGCTGTGTGTTGTTTTCTGTCTGTCTTGTGAACTCCTCTGACCATGTGATCGTTCCGGAGTATAAACGGAAAATTTATTTATTTAAAGGCCAATCAACTCTTGAATTATAGTTTACTAAGATGTCGGTTTTAAATGAAGAATAGTTTAAGTATTCAGTCGTAGTCATTTTTGAGATTACTTCTTCAGAGTTGGTTTTGAAAGAGGTCCATTTCAGGAATCAATATTCAAGAAAGGAGAGGGTTTTTTTGATTTTATGATCAAATTAAAATATTCAATGATTAAGTTGAATGTTTTAATCAAGTTGTTGGTTAAGCGAGAAGAATGTAGAAGATGTGGTTTTAAAATCCAAATAGTTTCTGTGAAGTTTCTGAAGAGATAATTAATATGAGCAGAAAATTAAAATTCGAATCAAAACTAACTCCAAGGCCTTGTGAGTGTCAGCTTTAGTGATGAGGACACCATCCCAAAGCGACGGTGTAATGTCAAGCCTCATTTTTTTAAATAAATTTTCAGATTTAGAAGGATTTACTGAAATATTAAACAGGACAAGATAATCCGTGAATTCTTTCATAGTTTTGGAGAGTAAATTTTTTGAGAGAAGAGAGGAGTCAAAGGAGACATAATTAGCAAAATTTTTACATCGTCTGCATAGGAGATTACGTTAAAGTGGGCTTTCAAAAAAAAAAAAATAAATAAATGAATAATTAAATTTATGGTTGCCTAACTTGTGTGCTTAATGAATCATGACGAAAATGGAAGTTTTTTTTTTTTTTTTTTTTTTTCCCGACCAGCCTAGATCACGAGTCCCATCAAAGCCACCACAAGGTGGGACCGTGATCTGATGATGCAGTAATGTGCTGCTTGTGATATAAAGTTACTTATCATAATCTCACTTATAGCAAATCCAATGAAAATAGCTTCTTGAATAACCCAAGAATTTGGCCGCACTTTCAACTTACTTGCAGAATTTCTGGTTAAATCGTAATCCATATAAATCTGCAGTAATGAAAAAACACTCATTCCAGTTATCACTACCCATAAAGATATCAGCGTCTATTTTCATCCCAAGCTGAGATTTGATGCTCACACACCTTACGCTGGAGAACGAAGCAGCATTTACTCCATATCAGTGACGTTGCAACCACTACCCATATCTATAAACCACAGATTATACCTTAATTTTGTATGCCGCTGAAATTTGTGCCTGTGCTTCTCTCTCACTTCAGAAACCGGTGTACGCATATGAATGCTAAATTCTGAAATGGATCATTCAGAAGCAATTCTGATTTCCTCAGCTGAGAACCACTGATATGACTGAGCAGTAAATATATCAGGCTCCGAAAGTTAATCGACATTAGCCTCATGATTATTACTGCCAAATTGTTCACAGGCACGATAAATGTCTTGAAAATCTGGGATATGGGTTGTGCCACTGACATATCCAACCATATTCCACCATCTCTGAGTTGTAATCCCACATTTTATCCTGGAGCACAATCGTCTGAAACTGATCGTTCTTTTCTGCCAGGGCACAATCATTTTCTTCACGTCAGAAATACGTCGTATTCTCTTAGAGTGGATCACATCAGTATAGCTGGAATAATTCACAATAATTTTGAAGTATAAACTGTGCCAGAGTACCAAATGAAGAAATCAACCATCCACATCGCCTGTACACGGTAATTAGATAACTGCGACACCAGTTGTATATCATGTGATGATATTCGGATGATATACAATTGATTTGGATCTATTTGAATCAATATCCAAAATACTGAATCAGTATTTTGAATAATTTATTCAAATTCACGGGCCTTCATGGGTAGCACAGTTAGTAGGATCGCCGTCCTCCCTACACCGGGTGGAAAGGACCCGAGTTCGAGGCCTGATGACAAGGAGCAGAGTCGCCCTGAAAGATGCAGTCACTTGGCAGGTTGAAATGGTCTCTAATGGTTGGCAGCAATTTGCCTTCCAATATAGCCAGATATCCATTGGCACCCAGACAGAACGTTTTATAAACTGCAGGTGACCTATTCCGCGATACGAAATGCACTCCCATATCATTTGGCTGGTAGGGAATTTCACTGCAGACACCATACAGTCTGGATGATATTCTTCACCAAATCTACGGCGAATCTTTTGTCATCAGAGCCACTCAGGTTGAATTTTCTCATCCGAGAAAATAACCGACTTCCACTGTTCGTGGGGTCCATTTAACATGCTCCTCACACCAAATTAATCGGGCCTTTTTCATTTTTTATGTGAGGAGGGGTTTCTTCTTAGGACGACAGGCTATAAGTCCATTTTTTAAGAGACGTCTTCTGACTGTTACTGCACTTGCTACCACTCCTGTACGTTCTTCCCATTCTGTTTTTAGCTCAGACGAAGAAGCTTTACGGTTTTTAAGGCATAAGCGCTTCAAAACGTGGTCCTGTTTTGGCGTAGAGACTCGTTTGCGTCCGGGTCCTCTTTTCCTGTCAGTAGAACCAGTATTCTTGAGTTTGGAAAGAAATCTACTCACTGTCGACTGAATACAAGACACTTTATAAGCAGCATGACGGTAAGAACATCCTCACGTAAAGCAACAATAGCACTCTTTCTTTGTGGCGTCAACTGCACGTAACTCGCCACCCTGACACAAACAAGGAATGACTGCAACTCTTGCAGAGCGTGCTTATATAGCTGAAAGTAACAGCTGATGCAATATTACGTCATCACCTACGCGTGTCAATCTTATCTGATGCAATCTGTAAGAAATATTGCCATATACTTACTTTATTCGGATGACAATCACAATTTTAAAGGGTGATGCACTTTCTTTGAACATCAATGTAAGTATTGAATATTGTGTTCTTTTTTTTTTTTCGTGTGCTGTACTTTATAGCTATGCACTCGGTGATCAGGGAATTATGGCCACCTACCTAATACTGTGTTCAGTTACCGTTCGTACTGATAACAGCTGCTATTTGCCTAGGCATTGACTCCACTAGATGTCTGAAGACGTCCGTAGGGATCTGCAACCCTACTGCCCACAACGCTTTCCACGGTATCGGAATAGATTACGGTTGCGTGTCCATACGCCTCACTTCCCGTTTCAGAACATCCCACAAGTGGTCAATTGGATTGCAGTCAAGCGAATTTGGAGGCCAATTAAGATGGGTGATATCTTCACTGTGTTCCTCGAACTACCGTGCATGGTGCGGGTCAATAATACGGCGTATTATCGTTTTGAAAAATCCCGCTTTTGTCCAGGAAGAAAATGTAGCATGGCAAGGTTACATGGTCTCTTAAGGACTTTTTTTTTTTTTTAATGGTAGACATGACCAGTGGTCATGTCTACCGGCAAAACATGTCTCATTTTAAGCAATCGCCGCCACTAGCCTAGATAGTTATCACTGTGCATGATGGACCCATGGAGCTTGTGCTACATGTGGTGTCTTGCACCAGGAATTTGACTCATCCGACCACCACACTCGTTTCAAGTCCTCCAGTGGCCCAACTAGCGTGCTGTTGACACCACAGCATTAGCCGTCGACGATATTCAGCAGTGAGAAGAGGGTGTCTCTTTGGTCATCTGTGAAATTCCGTACGTCTGAGCGTGCGGCGCTTCGTAATTTGGGATATTGTTCTTGAACTCTCCATATTGTATTGCGATGTAAATTGTTACACAGTGACCTACCGTTTAGTCCGTACAACGCGCTGCACCCTTCGCTCACCACGAACATTCATCTTGCATAATCCGTGACAGCTCTGTCGGCGGGGGGTGTTTTTACCCGTTCGACACCATTCTTTATATACCTTGACCACAATGAACTATGAGTAACCGACAAGACGTGCCGTTTCCTATATGGAGACATCCCCGCACGAGCTCCCATAATCATTTCCCTTTTGAAACTCCGTGATATCTTTACTAGGTCCCATGACTGCTACTTTATCACTTTGACTTCCACGACCAGATGCAAATTACCACTGCTCTAATGTGTGAAGCTGCTCGGCCTTTTATACAGCGAGCTATGCATCATAGTCCATAACGGATTGAACAGTTGCAATTCAGTGAACACTGAGTGTATGTGAATCATTATTCAAATTCCACTGGCCATGTCGCCGCGATGATTAATACTGTTTCTAGTACCGCCTATTACCTACCAAAGTAGCGTAATAAGGAGTACTAGCGTATTATTTTAACAAAATTCTTGTTTACAAAAATTTTTAGTTAATTGCTATTCATTGAATTTGAAAAACTGTTATATTACTCTGCACACTCCGGACATAAAGGAAATGAAATGTATCTCCGTTCTGCTGTTTATACCGTTCCTGGAGATAGGCAAGCCTCGTAATAAAAGCGACACCCCCCTGAATTCGACCTTCAACCGAAACAGGAAAATGAACATGCCTACTTAAATGGGCATGTGTTCTGAAAGTGTACTCAAAACAGCGATCTTATCACTACCAGGGATCTATTTAGACAGGAACGGTGAAAAAAAAGAAAGAAAATAAATCGAATAAAAAAACAGAAATAGAATACGAATAAACACTTCAGTATGAAGAGGCAGTATAGCCAGCTGGTCGGAAATCAAGTAAGAAAGAAAAAAGTAAAGAGATATTTCAGCCACAGAATTGAAGTCGGAATTACGAGAGTCAAAACAGCCCAAGTGGATAATTTATTTTATTAAATCTATGCACAAAAGAAACGTATAGATGCAATCTTGTCGAAATGCAAATTACTATGACAGACTCCAAGACCAGATTCTAAATATGGCTTGATCAGATTATGTAAAAAAATCAGCAGATAACACAGAGAAATACAAACGGAAAAGATAAAATAGGCCCACAATAGCCATATGGGGGAGAGAGAGAGAGAGACAGTAGTTTACAAATTTTATAAATTTCTTCTTATATGCCATCATGTCCTCTTTTCCGTCTGTTTCGCCTGAAGACGAAACAATCTAGAGAGCATTATACACTTAAAAGGACGCAGTATATCGAACGAGGTCAGATCCCGTATACCTTTTCAATGAACTCAAATCACATCAGATTAAGCCGCGTATAGCCAGTCCTCAGAAACCTAAAAGTATTGGCTGTTACTTAAATTGGCTGTTACTAGGCGAGACTTAAAATTTGCACCCCAGTTCTTGTTTATACTCCTGCACGACCACCAGGTCAGTGGCGTTTGCAATAAATCATTAATTTTTTTGTATTCTGTACCATCCATTATCCTATCTGTCCGTCACCATGCCTACCTAATGCATACCTAATATTTATTTACTTGCTCTATATTATTATGATTTATTTAGAAATAATTATTACCTTACTTAATTTAAATAATTATTTTTTTAACTACTAAAAAAAAATTACATTTTGTTGGAATGCACCCCTAGGACCTTTGCGCACTAGACGGTTGCCTAGGTTCGCCTAATGTACGAGATGGCTCTGGTTACAGCCCATAATGCATGGCCTCCTTGGCAGTACAGTGGACCCGTAAATTGCTACCCGTTCGGAAAAAAACTTTTGCATAACTAACTTTGTGGTGTGTATGTTGTAACGTCCTCCGACCGTTGGTTTGGTTTAGAGCAAGGCGGGGAGGGTCCTGCAACTGCTGTCTGAAATAATGTTGGGAGCTCCTCTTTACACTCTGAAAATTCCCAAAGGACGCATTTCTGTCATGGTGTGCTGTCACAGCAAAGCGATCATGAATGCCAATGCGGGCGATAAATCGCTCGATCAGGCCATTACAAGTTATTCCTAGATAATTACTGGATCTACTTTATTATACACTTTCTGCCCACCTTATTAAGGCGATGGAGATTTTGCTATATATGCAACAATCTGTGCAATAATATGTAAATAGAAGAGGTCACATGTGTTACGGAAAACTCTGTTAAGCCGTGTGACCAGACTAGCTCATATCCTGCCAGAGTAAAAAACTTCAAACTACTGGATATCTGGTCTGCCTCCACGGGACCACGTGTGGCAACTTTGGGCCTCAGCAGGGGTACAGCGGCTAAATGGCCAGATGAATAACGATACACAACACTACACATATACAAAATCCATACACTTTAAATCTCTGGCCTTCCCAGCGATCCGGTACACTTATAACGAAAGCAACGCGGAGATTGGGGGAAACCACTGGTGCTGTTTGACACTAAACATACTTTACGCTTTACACTAGCTCAGATCAGTTCAAGGACGTTGGTGGACGGACAGGATCTCACGGGTTTCGAAAGATGATTGTTGGCGCTATACCTGAGAAGAGGCACTTTTTTTCGAATGTTCAAAGATTAGTGCTATTTAAGTCAACAAAAGCGAAGGTGCTCGCCGTCTGAAACCGTTTTTCGATTGTAATTATCGTCAAGTGACTGAACAATTAACTTGAGCAATAATGGAGCATCATGTTTCATCGCATAGTGAAGAAACCTGTAAAGAATGCTCTACGGAAGTAGGAAACTTCACGGAAGCCACTGATCTCCGACATCAACCGGAAAATACGGCTGCGTTGGTTCCAGGAATGCAAAAGTTGAACGCATGTGGAGTGGTGGTTCGATGATTTACGCTTTTAAGCACCGATGGAAGGATGTACATGGAATAAACCACATGGGACACTGGAACCATCCTGTTGTGTATCAATAATAGGGCGGCCAGAGGAAGGTAAAGGTTCAGGGTATAGTTTCATGTCATACCATTGGTCCCAATCCTACTAGAGGGCACCATGAACGCCAGATCATATCTGAACATCGGTGCAGATTACATACACCTCGCAATGTGCATGTCGTGCAGATGGAGTGGACCTTCGTAACCGTACACAGCGTTAGGAACAGTTTCTTTTTCAAAATATCGGCAGATTTTTATATGAAGTAGCTGAGTGATCAAACACAGGAGTGAAGTCGCACACGCATTGGAGTTGACCATGATTGAAGCCTAAGTGACTGCTAAATATGGTTAGCGATTGTATTGGTCGCCTCTGATATATGTGGCTGTGTAGCAATATAAAGAAACTTTTTTTTTTTGTCACTTGCAACGTTCTATTTACTTCTCGAACATGTGCATCGACCGTTTTTAGACATTATTCAAATGTAGTGGCAGTGGCTTTTGTTCACCTCATGACACTTCAAATTTGTGTTCTCTGAACTGACGTTTTAAGGTCGGGAATGCCTGAAAATAACATGCGAGATCAAGCTACCGGGCGTGTTTTAGTGATCGTGCAAATTACTGCTGTCTAGCGTTATATTGTAGTAGCTAACCGTGTGACCAGACTAGCTCAAATCAGTTCAACGACACATTGCCCATTTGAGCACAATGAGGGAATATTCTGATCCCAGTGTCTGGAGGGATCATAGTGTTTGGAGGTGAGGCGCCATCTGTAGTTTCTCACAACTGCGTCGCGGGATCACTGGGATAAAAATCGGTTTCCGTGGCTTTAAAAACAATGCAATGCTTTGCTTTTTTTTTTTTTTTACTACACCGTAATAAGCGCAGTCACCATTATGAGGAAACCAGTGCTGCAGCCTTTAACGAGAGAGAGTATGCGCCAAAGCAACTAAGGCTATGAGGCTACGGCTGTTGTGTCTTTATTGCGCGTATTCTGTAGTCGATTTGTTTGTTTACTATACGGAAAACTTTCAGAGAACAAAAAATTTGCGGTCTTCAACTGAGACCGATTAACTCGGTCACATTGTAAAAAAACTCCAATTCCTCGCGTTACTCAAGGGATTCGAACTTGGGCGTGAAGACGGTGAGTAAATCGACTATACTAATCGGGATGGCCAGCTTTTAACTTAAAAACGGAAAAAAAAAAAAAAAAAAAAAACTGAATCGTCATAGTCTTCCCTGAGGAAGGAAGGAACACGTTGTCATCCAACCACCCGAACAACACTGCTCTACTTAATGAATCCGTTCCATGAACTAGTTGAATAGCTGCATTGTCTCCTGTTTTTTTTTTTTTTTTTACAGTTTCACATAAAATTCAATCTTTGACTTAAAGAATACAGAATACCATTTTCATCCGGTATAGCGAAACGTACTTTACTTTCTATTGATTTCAAATGCACACGAATTAGGGCAACCTCTGCGCTGCTAATTCATTACTGTGTTATTCCCATGAGATGCGTGTCGCCTCACTGGCCGATCTTAGAACTTTCGCCTCGTGAGTGGCCGACCGGGCTAGCCGAGTGGGTAAAGTACCTGCCCGGCAACCCAAAGGTCGCGGGTTCGATTCCCGCCTCGGGCTTGGATCAAAGTACTGTAAAAACCTTGGGAGGTGCAATATGGCCACAGAAGCCGATGCGCCAACAACTACCAAATCAGTCAAATCAATCAGTCGCCTCGTGAGTAGTAAGTCGGTAGAATCGCCATCCTGTCCACACCGGGTGGAAAAGACCTAAGTTCGAATCCCGTCGATGACGTGAGGAATTGTTATGGGTTTTTTTCACAACATGCCTGACTTAGTCGGTCTCGGACGAAGATAGCATGGTTTTTCGTCTAGCAAACAGAAAATTGACCACAGAACACACACAATTGACAGACAATATACGGCGCAATGCGGCCTTAGTCGCTGATGCGCCTAAAATCCTCCAACATACTGAGAGCATTCCAAACATTTCTCGTATGTTATACCAGAAAAATTGTTTTGATTTGATTCAAAAGTTAAATTATCCTGTATGTAAATCACTTTCATAATGGATAATCGAAATTTTTGCAGTCCTTGCTCTTTCTACCATACTCATTTGCTCTACCGCAATGCTCCCAAAATCCAAGATTTTTTTTTTATATCTGATATACGTTATCAAAATTTTTATAATGTGTAAGATACGTATAATAGATCCTTGACTGTATGTTTTTTAAATCGATTCTGAAAGAAATAGCGTACTGTGCTGCGCGGATGACATCAAACTGATAACTCGTATTAATAGAACGGACAATCCCCGGTTTATCACAGAAAGGATAAACCAGCAGCTAAACCACATGGCAACTTACTTCGCCTATTTCATTCTTCAAATCCAGCGAGCTAAATCAACTTTAATAATATACATGTACTTACTGAAGAAAAATCCCACACTTCTGCAATATCGAGAACTAAACTCTCCCTCTTAAACATACTAATCTGAGTGTATCATTTAATCCAAAACTGCAGTTTCACGAACACATGGAAGGACTACACGTCATGACATATCAACTAAGGTGGCAGATGAAACCAACACCTGTTGCGCGTTCGGGAATTGGCAGACGCCAGGAAGTAAAATCAAAGATTTCTGTATCCAGCCATACTCTATGGCGTCGAGATCTGGGGATTCGACAGCACTCACCAACTTCAGGGGCCTGTAGGCAGATGAGTACCGGCTTCGAGGTGAATAGCCTACAAGCACCAATGTAAACCTCCCACAGTACTTCAGCACTAGCAAAAATCCTTGAAATTCCCATACTTCCAAAAAAAAAAAAAAAAAAAAAAATTGGAAAAGATTGGAATGATTTTTGCAGTTAAAATGCTAGCAGGGGCTCATCTCAGCTCCAAATACCCGGGACCAGTGTAGTTGACGGATTCTATCTGCTCCTCTTAGGGCTGGCCCATTATTCTCTACAATTAGATCTAGGCATCATCTAGTAGACAGGTTTTTGCCATACCAACTCCTTCAAAGAATTGGGGATCCCGGTGTTGCTTATGTTAACTTCACTACTACAGATAAAGCGTAAAAATTTATCGGCTAGAATTTCATCGCTTTCTTTTTATATCATAAAATCATTAGCCTTACTATGAACTTAGCATGCATTGACTCTCCTCAGAAATTCATGTTGTCCAATGCTAATCTGCTTTCTTTGGTGGGTACAGTTCTTCGCAGAATGACTAATTCTATGAGTTAACTCCCGTCTGTGTAGAATTAGTGCACTGGACAATAATTTATTATATGCACTCAGTGATACTGAATTATGACCACCTGTCTAATACCGCGTTGGGGCATCGTTCGGACAACAGCCACTATTCGCCTAGGCATTGACTCCACTAGATGGCGCCTCCGTAGCCAGGTGGACAGGAGCAGCAGTGCGTAGCACACGCTTCTTGATTAGACCGGGGTTCGAGCCCGTGACCACCAAATACGGAGAATGCGGAAAGGTCAGGGAATGAACACCGCATATCCCCGGAGCAATATGGCCCTAGTTGCTAATGCTCCTAAAAACCAAATAACAAACAAACAAACTACTAGATGTCAGAAGAGGCCGTACGGACCTGCAGCCATTCCGACTGTGGAAAGCAGGGCTTTCCACATGTTGGAATAGATAACTGTTGCGTGTCCATACGCTTCACTTCCGTTCCAAAACATCCCACAGGTGCTCAATTGGATTGAGGTCAGGAGAATTTGGAGGCCAATCAAGATGGGTGATATTTTTACTGTGTTCCTCGAACCACTCATGCACAGTGCTGATCCGATGACACGTTACATTATCGTCTTGAAAAATCGTTTCTGTCTGGGAAGGTGCACATGGTCTCCTAAAAGCCGCCAGTAGAACTCACCAGTGAAATGTTGGTCCATACGCACCAGGAGTTGTAGTTCTTGCCAGCAAAACATGCTAAGATGTTTTTTTTTTCTCAAAGTTTGCAGTAAATGAATGGAAATCCTATTTTAAAAATTTGGTGTAATCGTGTGAGTTGTTTTCATATGTTAATTTCGCTTGTTCCTTTGATATAGAAAATGAAATAGCCATGGGCTTGTAATAATCTTTGTCCTTACTGTAATGGATATAGTTTGGACTTTGTAAAGCATATTGTACCATCTTAATGTTCTTATCCAATTCAGAAGTGGTGGTATTCCTTGCAAATTCTATCAGCAATTCATTCCGTTGTCACGTTTGGTGACAACCTTTAACAGCTGCTACCAAACATGACAATCTTTAATGGTTAGTATTGATGGATGTGTTATATTTCTTCGCTCAACTCTCCACCATCTCTGATCAGCTGTTGCTGGCTCTCATATTTCATATCCAGCTGCAATCTTTGATCTCTCTTTGACACTTAGTTTTCCAACCATTAGTACTAACTTAACACAAAACAAATGAAACCTTTTGAGTAGGATATTAATATCAAAATTTCCTGTAAACATAACTTGAATAGATAATCTATGTTATTTTGCGCTCCAGCAGAAGCCTTTTAAAAATAGGCAGCGACTTTCCAGTCAGCTTATATTTAGAACACACACGGCTACCCATTCAGAGTTAATCATGGCAGTAAAACAGTGGCAGTAAGTCTTCGATTTACGTCGTTTTGAATTACAAAATTTCTTATAACGTCGTTTTAATTTTCACTTCTCTCCCTTTGTCAAGCAGTATTACAAGAAAAAAACTTGTTTGTTTTTGACAACGCGCTTGGCCATAACCTTGAAGACTTGTGTGACACATACAAGTCGATTTAATTTTCAAATTTGGCCTCTTTTCTGCAGCTGATGGATCAAGTGGTGATAGCGACGTTCAGCGACAATTATTTCCGGCATACTGTGAGAGCTTGATTACTGAGACAATGTGAGAATATTTGAGATATCTATATAATAAATATATATTATAAGTAAAATGCTGTACATAAGTATTTCTATTCATTTTGATTTGTTTTAATTTTTAGGGGTTTCGCATATTTATATGCATAAGCGCTCTTCTGTTCACCATGTCCATCCGTCCGTCCTCATGTAACGACTCAAGTTCCGGTGCACAGATTTTCATGAAATTTTATATTCAGTTCTTTTAGGAAGATTTACTGAGCCTTTCCCAAATTTTATTAAAATCGGGCAAACAGAAATCCGGCAATTTCTTTTTATCATACAGAATGTGGTGTTGCGTGTGAAGACACACACACACACAAAATATATATTTAATTTAAAATCACAATTAATTTATAGATTGTGAATAATGGCGAAAAAGTGAAAGAAAAGAAAGACTCAATGGTTGTACAGTTTTTAATTTAAAGTTTAGTTTATTGGTCATATTGCTGTGGTTGGGTTGTAGTATCAAAGTCATGATATTTCAGATTAATTTGGCTTCAGGGATACCCGAAATTATGCTTTATTGTCTTTCTATTTAAATTATTCAAAATGTTTAAGTACGTAACCTTCCACAACACCCTTCCTTTCAATTTATTTCGCCTCCTCTTCCTTTTCTCTTCGGTGTTTCTATATTTAAATACTGGTTTTCGTAGTATTGGTGTCTATTTAAATTTACATATGTAACTTAATTTACATTATATATATGTATATAAAGTATAAGTAATAAATATTATACACTTGTAATTAAACTGAACAGCTAATTTTTGAGAACGTAAACAGTAATGAAGTTTTATTAGGTATTCTGTAAAGTTATAATCTAAATAATTAATTGATAAGAAGATAGCTATATTCAGTTTTCACTTCTATTAATCACAGAGAAAAAGAAAAAAAAATTCAGTTAATTTTAAGAAAAAACGGGAATTCGTCTAAAATGTAACGCACTGCGTACATTACCTACTTTGTTGCTGTCCGATTTGCGTATTTCGATATACGTTGCCAGTCACAAGAACGCATTCCCGATGTAAATCAGTGACAGTGTATTGTAATATTACGGGTCGGGCCGGATTTACACAAGTTAAACGAGCTATAGCTTAGGGCCCCACAGTACAAGGGCCTCACCCCATCTTAAAAAAATTACTTTTTATTTAATAATGTCACAGGTGAACTGTAAGAGAGTGGCCTCATAGCTTAGGGCTACTGCAAGTTTAAATCCGGCCCTGATTACAAGCTTCAGTAACAAATTTAACCAACTCAAGGTTACCAGAACTCTACCAGCAGATATCAAGATTTGCGAAGTGTGGAAATAAAGTTCCCAGACTTTATTGCTGTTGCCGTCGTGTTCGATGAGGTTGAAAATAAATGAAAGTGGTGTGTTGTAGTTCGAACTGTCGCCACCAGATGAATGTACAGAGATTGTCCATAGGCTGCAAATAGCAACCAGTTTCGTTAGTAGCGTTGACCTACTGTGTCACGATTTTGAAATGGAGCAACGTACGAATAAAAAATTTCGCTTTAAACTGGGAAAATCTGCAACAGAAACGTATGAGATGTTAAAATGATGGCGATTGGTGATGAAACGTTAAGTCGTATCAGTGTGTTTGAATGCTATAAGTGGTTCCAAGATGGACGTGAGGATGTTCGCGATGACCCAAGAAGTGGGCGTCTGTCAACCTCTCGAAATGAGGACAGAGTTGTGAAATT
Source organism: Mastigoproctus giganteus (assembly GCF_048544385.1). Lineage (NCBI taxonomy): Eukaryota > Metazoa > Arthropoda > Arachnida > Uropygi > Thelyphonidae > Mastigoproctus > Mastigoproctus giganteus. The sequence goes on along the minus strand of NC_143580.1, from coordinate 35,093,865 downwards.
TTGATAAGAGATCGTCGTTTGACCCTTAGAATGATGGCAGATGAGTTGGATATGATTAAGGAGACGATTCTGCATGAAGATTTAGGGAAAAGGAAGGTCTGTTCAAAATTTGTGCCTCACGGATGAGTAGACGCAACGAAGAGTGTTATCATGCGAAGACTTCGTTCAAACTTGTCAAGATAGTCCTAATTTCCTCAACTGCATTGTCACTGGAGATGAGTGTTGGGTGTTTCAATACGACCCAGAGATGATGCGTCAGAGCATGCATTGAACTTCAAAATCATTATCAAGGCCCAAAAGGTTTTGTTTCCAGAAGTCCAGGATTAAGACTATGCTGATCATGTTTTCCGAAAAGTAGGTTTTCACAAGGAATTTGTACCTGAGGGAAGAGAGCCAATGCTTTGTACAGGTGCTTCAGAGACTATTGAAGTGCATTTCCTGGGTGAAGCCGTAATTTCGTGAGAAAGGCAGTTGATTCTTGTTGTATGGCAATGCCCCCCCCCCCCGCTCATTCCGCACTTGTATCGAAGACATTTCTACGAAATATGGCATTGTACAATCATCCGCCCTACTCTTCCGATATAGCACCAGCGGACTTCTTCCTCTTTTCCAAGGTCCAAACTGTCCTCAAAGGAAAGATTTCAGGATGTTGAGGACAAAGAAAAACGCAACTGCCGAATTGAACATCATCTCTTTGAATGCTTTCGCTGAAACTTTTAGAACGGTGTAATAAATGCATTCAGTCAGGCGGTGATTACTTTGAATAAAAAAAAAAAAAAAAAAAAATCACTTTTGAGCTCCTTCACATTGTGTTCTTTTTATTGCACCAGTCCGGGAACTTTATTGCCACACCTCGTATACGAGATATTGATCGAAGTAAAGTAGCAAGTTGAGGAGGGTGGTCCTTAAGAGCGCGTGTAAGTAGTAAGTGGATAAATACCAAACGTTATTTGACTTTATTATTCTGGTCTCATGGGAAAGAAGAAAGCTTTGTCTTCACCGGTTCGCGTCAATTAACTTTCCTCCTGCGTAACTCCTAGTGGAGACATTCTTCACATTTTTGTTCTGTGCAATTTCGAAAACTCACGCTGAGCATTCATTCCGGATATTTAAGAACCAAGGGTTGTAAAGTGCTCTTGATAAGTGCCGACGACTATAGGCAGTACTTTGGAGAAGCACTTTAGCTATACCACTTTTAACCATGTCACATTAATTCAAAATATATTTTATAATTTCTGGTCTATTAATATTTGTTAAGGAGATTTTATGATGCTCTCCAAGATCAATCTTAGTCCAAATTTCTCTTGGTGGCCATTTTGTCAATGTGGGAAATGGAAAATCCTGAAGAGAGGATAAATATTACGAAATGGCAAAATCGGTATTTCACTTGACGTTAAGTTTTTTTCTCTTCACCTCTAACACTACGGGACATTAAAGTATGATCTTTCAGACAGCTGGATGGTATCATTAAATAGAATAAGTGCTCTCAAAATGACTAGTTACTAACGGCGGATCCAGTGGCTTGTTTCTTTCGGGTGGGGAGGGTTGAAAAACATCGGATCCAGCTTTCTGCTTTTTTGATGGAGGTTAGAGTCGGAAAATTGATCTAATATAGTTCGCAAAAGACGTTAAGTGGTGGTTCTTACGAAATATATTTGAAGAAAAAACGCTATTACCACTTGAAATATATAAATTTAGTATATTGTACGGAAATAATTATGAGGTACAACTTCCCCCTTCCTTCAGGCACTTTCAACAATAAAATTTACATCTGGGTTACATGTCTGGATGCTTACTGAATTTTATTATCCAACCAATATGGCGGAATCTGTAAATTAGAATCAATTTATTTCAATTAATAGGAATCAGTAAATCAGCGGGATTAGTTAATCAGTTCCGCTGATTTAAAATATTTAGTATGCAGTACACAGTACCTGAACAAGGGCAGAACAGACCATGCGCTTGCCCCAGGCACACTATCTGATAAGGTTAAAAAGTTTACTGCAACTATACTTCGTGTGTTACGAAATGAGTTGGGGGGGGGGGGGAGTATTCCGTAAAACCATAAAGACCACAGAGAAGTAAGATGCATGTTACTACTCTGTGATAAAGCCATACTCTCATGCTGTTTTCCTCCCTATGGTAACCTATGCAGCAGGTGCATGGTACCATAGGGCGGGAATTGTTAGGCTCCAAACAAAGCTTTGATCATTAAATCGAATGATGCTGTTGGCGATACTATGTGTATATAGAACGGTTTCCACAGTTGCTCTGCAAATTTTGGCGGGAGCATTACCTTTGGATCTTTCCCTTGTGTATCGAGGGCTATGTTATTGTATTGTATTCGTAAGCAAATTCCAACGGAATATATGGGAGTCACTATAAACATACAACAAGATGTTAAGAAAGAAAAACAAAGATGGTGGAATGAGATGGTGAAAATATGGCAAATTAGATGGGACACATCGGAAACTGGAATTGTGACAAAGAATTTTATTCTACAGGTTTCATACTTAATGAATAAAAAGAGGAATGAATGATTTTCTTTCGGAATCTGTGCTTCATGTATAATTTCTGGACACGGTTCGCTAAATGATAAGTTATACAAACTTGGTAACCCGATTCTCTCAACAGTCGCCATCTTCATTCACCGTCAACTTCACACTTCAATGCCCTCTGTTAAAGGAGAAAATATAGTGACAAACGTGAAATTTTCTGTGAACAATCACAGCACAGATTGGCAATATTGTCTTTCACGAAAACCTTTTAGATCTATATTGGACTAAAAACTTTTCAATTCCCTTCCCCGTTGCATATGTACGCGTGGAATCTGTAACGTGGAATGTACACTCGTGGCTAAACAGCTTTTAAGTTAGTAGTTTCTACCATCTGCAACTTGTATGGCTGTAGATGCAACCGCTTACGCAATACTCTCCACACAGTTTTTTTGTGGCACCCCAGATTCTATGCTGTCCCGATACGATACTATATGATTTTTGTGGACTGTGGATGAAACTTCTCATTTATTGCAGGTCGTCTTATCTTGGCACGCAGAAGGTGGCTACAAAAGTCTTATGCCAATCGTAGATTGAATGTTTGCCTGTGGCGTTTTCTGAACCTTGTACGAAATTTCCCTTAAGTTACGGGGTAAACCTCGTTTCTTCCATCCAAAAATGCGATGTCCCTTTGTTTCGATGTTCCCAATGTATGTCCCTTTTTTGTTTATACTACAGCAGCAGCACAGGTGGCTTCTTCAGAAACAAATTAGCATGAGATACATAATTGTAAATAACAAATGAGCATGAAACTCTACTTTAACTCTATCAATTTATACCACTGTCGGCACACACGTTGACTGTAGTCGATGGTGGTCAGAGGCGGATTTAGCGGCGGGCGCACCGGGCGCGCGCCCTGGGCCCCGACTTCTGAAGGGACCACGAAAAACCCCAACAAATTAGTTGAACGTATTAGTTCAACTAATAGTTAAACTAATATGTTCAAAACTTTGTGATTATTATTATGCTATTATTAATTATATTATATATATATATATTATATTCAAATTTTATTGGAAATAAAACATTAATAGTACATAATATTTTTTATTTATTTAAAAAAATGGTTAACATGTATTTTTATTTTCCCTGTCTCTCTCTTTTTGTAAGGGGCCCAATATTTTCTTCTGCGGCCGGGCCTCAACCGACCTTAATCCGCTCCTGATAGTGGTAAAAATACTTTTTTTTTTTGACCCGCCCTGTATTTTCTTCAAAATGTCTTGCGGAACCAGAACCCTGGCTTATTGTTTACCGCCTGAGGCAAAAAAGTGAAGCAGTCGCTTCTCCAAATCCTCTCGCTCCGACTTCGTGTACGATTTCCGGATAGCAAGTTTGCACCTGCTTTTTACCAGTTAATCTATATTATAATTAATTGAAGTGATAGGAGTCCAAACATGAGAGAAAACGAAGCCGCCTGCAGAAATTTGCCCTTAACAACTATTAAAATTCAGCAAGTAAATTATGTTTCATTATTCACGATTTATTTTAAGAATGTAAATTGGTTTTATAAAAAATAATCGTAAATGAATGCAGCTACGATATCCCCTTATTAAAAAAAAAAAAAAAGTTTATACACTTCTGCACAACGCCACGGCCAGTAAAAGAGTACGAAGATACTGTTTTTAATTGGGGCAGGGAAATTGTTTATTTTGTAACTAACGAAAGACATCATTCCATGCTAATTAGTAATAAATATACAAATTTTCAGATATTTTCAGAATTTCTCCTTCTGTAATTAAGAGAAAATTGGTATTAGAGGAATCATATTTCCATGATTGTGGTTATCCATAAAAAATTCGAAAGTTTGGATAATTTAAGGCAGAAATAACTCCAAATAATAATTAACTGGCATATTTGAATGTTATTTATTTGAATGTTATATATTCCGAATTAATTATAGCGCAAATAAGTAAATAGAGGATCTCTAGTTTTATTGGATGAAAATTCCATATTTTAACCATGACTTGAGTTATCTTCCATTTCCTGGAACGTGCTTGGAAAATGGGAGATTATTTCTCTGCTCCTCCCCTCAAATCGCCAGTTTTCAAACTTCTGTAGCATTCCTCACGTTTCTGTCATGAATTCCTGTCGCAGTTGATATATGATTTGTGATGGGCATTTATTAATTTAGCGGAAGATGTCGTTGGATAAGTTGGGTCTAAAATATGAAGTTTACATTAGATAGGATGTACATTCTTGCTCCTTATCCTTTTGCAGGTGGAACTTTAGATTGGGATGCTGATATGGAGGCGATCTTTCTTCCTCGAAGCCGTAGATTTCATTTGTTACAGTAATGTTGGAAATTTAATAATACACGACGCGGCATAATTACTTATGTAATTAATTGCAGTTTATTAGGTAGTAATTATACTTCCTGTGCTTGTAGTAATAACGAAAACTGTTTATTTTCCTGCGTTATTAATTGGCGTTTGTTCTCGTTAAAAATATGTTTTCGGGCATTTCCAGTGAGAAATGTTTTCGATATTTTGAAATAATAAACCTCAGTAGACAGAGGCTTTTTAATTTTTTTTTTTTTTTTTTTTTTTAATGAGCCCCACAGCAAAGAATTTCAGAGAGAGAGAGAGAGAGAGAGAGAGAGAGAGGCAAGCAGACAGGCAGGCTAAGCTTATTTTCTATTGATATGCTTTCATTTAATATTTATTTTAACACTGAACATGTTTTGATTTTTGTTAGGTTCTCATCCATCACGGAGGGGACTGGAAAGATAGGGCAGAACTTTAATAGGCTTATTTATTTCACCCCCATGACCCAGTTGCATGCAAAGGTTCGTTTTTGATGTGTAAACATCTTTGGCGACACCTACTAAATTTTGGACGGTAGTAAAATCAATTTGTCACGATTTTGCGACGCGGAAATGATATCATTCCGTTACAAAACAAAGAAAATTGGAGTCGGGAGAGAGATCGCGCAAAGGATCATGGGAGGTGGTATTAAATTTGCTCAGAGCTGGCATAAACCAGCTCTGAGCATATCCAAGATCATTACATTACAAGCGTTTCATCCTTACCAGTTGAAGTGCATGTGATGTAGGCGTTACGGTACCCGTCTGTATTTATTACTGAAGCGGTGCATATTTCCATCAAGAGGCGAATCATAAACGTTTTGCAGCAACCAGCTGTGCCGGTGAAGAATATTTGAATAGGTTCGCGATTGGGCGATAACAGACTCCAAATTACATGTATGAATAGAATCTTTTGCTTGTCATTGGCCATTCCCATTAAGTTGCAGAAGTCCTCGTTGGTCAAGTTTTCTCGTTTCTTTGCAATTGGGCTGAGTCGGTTGAGCGTGGCGAGCTTTAGATGATTAGATCTTCATTCATCTCGCTGTTTAGATGATTGTAAAAGTTTCGAAAGGAGTCTTCTCGCAGTCGCGTTACAAGGCTATGCAGATCATTACCACGTGCTTCGTCAGGGTTACCATCGTCGTTGTCTTGACATTTCTTACATATTTCAATCGTTTTGCGAATATCCAAGTCCGGTTTACAATTTACGATCTAGTATGAGCTCTTCATTGTCGTCGTAGATCTTGACATATTTCACCTCTGAAAGTATCTCTGTTTCCTCATTGCAAAATGGAATGTGCAGCGTTACCAACTCGCGCGTGTACTCGTTGAGATCCTGAGCCAAGTCATAGTTTCGATAGCGTATTATGCGTGATCGCTAACGAGATCTGCAACAATTTATTGCAGATCTCGTTAGCACTGCATGTGTAATTTGCGACAAAGCATGACAGAGTAACATGATCCAACATGATTGTAACAATAAAAATACTTGTATTGTTGCAATCATACTTATTCAACAAATGGCTAATTAGGCTATTGGCCTAACCTCTTCCAAACGTTGATTCGGTATAGTAAGCAGCGGGCGTGTGTCTCCCATTTATCACTAACATTGATTCGGTAGAGTAAGTAGCGGGTGTGAGCATAAATTACATCGTTCATGATTTCGGTTCTAGCTGTTCGAAATTTAGTAGGTGTCGTCAAAGATGTTTACACATAAAATATCTTTCGTGCGTACAGGGTGCACAGCGATTTTTTTTTTTTTTTTTTGTTTCTCTTGGAAACTCATGGTTGTATTACAAACACGAACTGGACTCACTAGAGGAATATAAGACCCTGACCAAATATGCGCAAAAACTGTTCACCAGACGCAGAACCCTAAACAAAATCTATAGGGAACACTAACTAGAACCTTCTGAGCCAACACTTAAGCTTTTGACAGTGACAAAACTAACGATAATGCCACGCCGAGCACTACCACCTACCTGCACTCGAAAGAACAAACCTGGACGGGTCGACGATCCATACTTTAATAAAACCCTGACGAGACGCAGACTAAATGACAGACGCAACCTTGCACTTTGGATGGGTCTTGTACCCAAGAGTTATCTCCATTGGATAGAGACACCAGTACAAGCTGACAACCAACAGGAACGGGTCGCTCAAACTGTGACCACAACGCCATGTGCCAACGAATACCTGACCCTGCTCAACTGAAACAAGTGACGGGACGGAACCTGATCCCAAGAGCGACAGATACAAATGACAGAAAATCGCCTGAAATGACTGTAATCACCTTAGGAGTGAAAAACCACCACATTAGACAACACCGGACAGGACCTACTCCACTGAGAGGAAACCACAAGCCATACTGTGACTTACCTGGATTGGAAATTTCTTTCATCATGACTGCAGCTCCGCTGCCACATAGCCTGCTGGTGATCTGGACTGAGCACTTTGCCTGGCCCACTTTCTTTCCCTATCCTGACAGAGGGGAGGAGCCGGCCTCCCCGTCTCCTCCCCTCCCCGCTGCCCCCCTATTTTTCTTCTGGTGGAACATGGGCATGCCCATGTCCCACCTTCTTCTCTATCGTCTTCTCTATTGACCCCATATGTCTTTTCCCCCACTCCTAAACACTGCAGCGTGCGCCTCACACAATCAAAATTTAACTGCTTAGCCGTGCATCACCCTTTCGGATTCCTAACCTCATTAACGTCTTATCCCCGAAAATTGCAAAAAAAAAAAAAAAAAAAAAAAAAAATTTTTTTTTTTTTTTTTTTTTTGTTTTTTTTTCATCTTTCTTTTATCTTCTTTCATCTTTCTTTCATCTTCATCTTCTCAACCTTCAACCCACACACGGTACTAGTACTATAGGTTCAGATATCTTTCATGGGGTTTCATTTAAAAAAAAAAAAAAACTTAATTTATGCAGTTCATTTACTAGTATCTTGAATTATAAATCTACCTAGAACACTTGTGGAGTAAAAAAACGAAAAAAGAAGAAGAATAAGGCTATCTCAGTCCTGCAGGAGGTAAAACTTCATAACCAAGCCTTTTTTTTTCAGCGGAGGGAAGCGTTGAAAAGGATGTAGTAGTCTAAACAGTCTAAACGGAAATTGTGAGCAACAGGAACGTCGGCTTTATTGCAATTTCAAAACTAAAGTAAGTTTTTCGTAAAAAAAAAAAAAAAAAAAAAAGGAGAAAACCAGCGAATATGGATCTTTAAGCATATTCTCTTAACAGAACACGTTATTGTTTTGTTGGGTCTGAAATGGGTTTATTATGCATTCGGGTATATATAACTTTTAACATGATAATTTATTGTTGTGGAACTGAAGAGGATGCCAACAGTATACTTCACTTGAGTATGGGAAAGAGGAAATGTGAGATAAAAATGGTTCTCGAAATGCTGATACAAGCTATGAGTTAAGTGTACTACAAGGCGTCGGGATTTAAGTGGCTCAAAGGAAAGCATTCGCTCCCTCGATTACCTCTTAGACTTTCGTTATTCTTAATGAAGATAATCTCTCCGTTGGCTGTTGCCATGTCAACAGCCCCCCCCAGATGTAAAGTTGTTCTATTTATCTAATCGTTCCACACTACAGCCTTTTCCGGAAATATGCTTAATGAATGAGCTTAATTATGATGCCTGACTTATCTAGTAATTAATATTAGACAATTATGTTTTACTAGCATCGAAGCCATAAGATTGTGAGCCGATTAGCTATTATTCGAACTTAATGACCAGTTAACTGCTTAGATGTGTTTAATCAGTCAAAAGGAAGACAAAGAAAAGAAAAAAAAATTCGATTTCCAAAGTTATTTCTTATTCCTGTACTCTATTTTGGTGACACAGTTGCATTTTAAAATGAAAAATGTTTGATACTGAATTCGCCAGTACTTACCGTATATTTGTTTAATGCCAATTAATCCTGTCTTTAAGGTTATGATAGGAATTATGAACGAGCATCCTCCTGTGAAATCATGGAGAGTGCAATATTATTTATTGCGGCCTGACGTATTAGTCAGGTAGTCAGTACCTGACGAGTAGTCAACTTAAATTATACTAGAACACTGTCTTGAGTTGATGTTTCCAATTCACTTGACCACAAAAATACAGTTAACAAATATATTCATGGTTAAATAACCACGTTTTACACTCCTATAATATGTGGTTAAGTGAATTTGTTTTCTGCTTTTGTTTCTTGCATACGAGGCCACCTCGATACTTCACAATTTGGCGCGCTGGTCCTTGTGTACAAGGTTGTGCCACACCACAGATCTATAGCACTTTTCGCTGGTGGATACGGTATAAGGGTAACTGCCCAATCCGCTATTTGGATTACAAAGTGTAGCTAGTCTGATAGGTGGCTGGTGATGCTTTCCTTCTTGTCAGCTGTTCTAAATAAAGGAGACAACAAGCTCTTGCTATTTAGTCTTTTGAGGGAAGGACACTAAAGGACACGTACTTTTGGTATCACGTACAGTTATTAAAAGTGCATGTCCTCCACCTGTTATTATGGCATTGCCATTTAACTGATTGGACATTTCCATAACAGCTAAGTAAAGTAGCTATGATACGTTCTTTCACTTCAGTACTGTCCTGTTTATGTACCTTAAATGGGGGATTAATGAGTTAAGTACTGAATCAATCATTAGAGAAAATAAATATAGATATAAATTTAGAGAAATATGAATTTTTACAGTAAACAATAATATGTAACAAAAACAAAATGATAAAATCATATTTAATGATGAGTGTATAGTCTAAGTCGGGATAGGTGAAGAGTCGGATGGTGGAAGTAATGAAGACTAAGTCGGGGGATCGAACCCATTATCGTCTGATGGTGCGTCGTCCATAAGCCTGCTAGGGGGGATAGAACGGGAACACCTGCAGCCTTATCGGAAGAGGGAACTAGTATTATGATGGCTAAATGATGTCAGGAAGCGGATCCAAAAATTGAGAAAAAAACTGACCATCCGATTCCGCTTTGAACTTTACAAACTTTCCGCCTCGACCACATCGCAGCGGTATATTCCAATGATCTACAACACGCTGCCCGAAGGTAAACTTCATGAGATCCAGCCTTCTGTTATTCCATATATTTTTTTTATTCGTGTTCCCTGGCTCTTCTCTCTTGTGCCAGTGACAATATCTCCCTCGTTTATTTTACTGATTCCCTGCAGGACATTATATACCTCTATCAGATGCACTCCCCCCCCCCCGAAAAGTCTAGTTGCTAAACTTTGCAGTCCACACCTAAGCCGATCTTTATATGGGCATCGGTTAGAAACCCTCACCAATCTGGTTACCCTTCCTTGAACCTTTTTTTGGAAGTTTTGTCTTTCTTCAAGTCTGGCCTCCAGGCTTGAACACAATATTCCAAATGCAATTGTCTTTTATTAAAGGAGCGATGTCATCTTTTTCCCTACTTGCTAAGGACTACATATCACGCAATATACTTTCCAAGCCCTTGTTTACACTGCATGGAAAATGTTATGTCTGACTGAATCTTAACCCCCAAGTCTTTTGCGCCTTGAACCACTTTTAACTACACCCCCCCCTCTAGCTTATAAGTAACTCTTGGGTTTCTGTTCCCCCGTACAAAAATTAAAAGCATTAAGCATCATTTGCGGTTTTTCAGACCATTTGTGCAATCGTTCTAAATCATTTTGAAGTAAAATAGCCTTTTTCTGGTCGTTAACCACCCTTCCTATCTTTTATGTTATTAGCAAACTTTGACAACTTCACCTGTACTACCCCATCAGCGTCATTAAAGAAGGTGGTAGTTGTAGACTCAGTCTGGTCCACCGTTTTAGGAAGTGACACTTTCTTGGTTATTGGTGTTGGAAACTTTTCTAAAGATGATTACTGGACCCACAACTTCCTGTAACACTCTAGGGCAGTGTTTCCCAACGTGGGTCCCACGCCCCACATGGGGGCAATTTGATTGTTCAGGGGGGCAATTCAAAAATTGCTCGTCTAGAGTTTAAAACAACCGCCTACTATGATTTAACTTGTACAAAAGAAGAATTGTTGGTATCTGAATTTTAAATGAGCATTCGTTAAATGTTGTACTTTCTATAGAGCTGCACTTGAAAGTTTGGAGTAATATCAACTACAGTTTGCTCGGAGAGTATTGCTTACTATGCCTAGTGAAGGAATAGTACATACTGTATTGGACGATTGCTTATGGCATATGCAATGTGCAAGCAAAGTGGTTGTCTACTGTAGCCTACCGCAAACTCAGCATGTTATATGAAATAGGTAATTCCTTTCATACAAACGCTCGTTTGGGCATCGTGACTGTACATTTGGATAGGTTTGACGATCTCAGATTAAAATAAAAATTACTTTGTCCACGCACAGAATTATTATTAATGAAGAACCGTGATATACAATGGTATGTATTTGTCATATATGTATTTCTGTGGTCTCAGTAAATAAGCAAATAAGTCCAAAAACTCGAATTTGCAGGAGAGGAAAAATAAACTTCACACTCTCATATAAACACGCATATATTCGAATATACAAATATTTATTACTCACGCTAAAACTACAATAACGAAGATAGCTGCGTGTCACATAATAGTAAATAATAAATACTTTATTATAGTGCACTTATCTCATTTTTGACAAATTAGACTTATCTGCTTGTTCACAGAGACCACAGATTTAATAGCCCGAATTCAGTAATTCGTGTGATTTATTCATTCAAAAAGCGTACTAATAATTAATTTTGATATATTAAAATAAAATTAAATTAACTTTAATGCATAGTTTATTTTTAGTTTTTGATTTATCTTATATTTATTTCTTTCAGTTGCGCAGTAAAATGAGTAGTGCAAGTAAAAAAAAAGTTCGTCAGTATTCAGAGGAATACTTAAAATTTGGTTTCATACCCGCTATCCACGATCAAAGGTCACCTTTTTGTCTTTTATGCCAACAATGCTTGACCAACGAATCAATGAAGCGAGGTCGTCTTGAGGCGCATTTGAAGGCGAAACATAATGCTCATGTAAATTCAGATTTAGATTACTTTCAAACTTTAAAGAAGAATTTTGAAAAAAGAGCAACATTAAAGTCTCTGTTTATTGCTCATACTGCAACTGTCAATCGTACTCTTGAGGCTAGTTATGAAATTTCTTTACTCATTGCTAAATCTGGGAAAAATCATACTATAGGAGAGAATTTAATCAAACCATCAATATCAGCATTTCTTAAAACAGTTCTGGAAAAAGATGACAAAGACGTGAAAGCTATGCCACTCAATAACAATACTGTTAGCAGAAGAATAGATGAAATGAGTGAAGATATTGAAATACAACTTGTTGGAAAGCTGAAAACAAGAAAATTCTCAGTGCAAATGGATGAATCAACTTTGAGAGACAGTGAAGCCGTACTGATAACTTATGTGAGATATATTGATAAAGGTAATTTTGCTGAAGAAATGTTATTCTGTAAATCATTAGAGAGCACCACTACCTCCAAAGATATATATAATAAGCTAAAAAATTACTTAGATGACAATAATACACCAATGAAAAATATAACATCTTGCGCTTCAGATGGTGCTCCTAATATGATGGGCAAGAAAAATGGCTGCTTAAAATTGATGAAAGATGAGAATCCAGAAATGCTTCTTGTGCATTGTGTTATTCATAGGGAAAACTTGGTAGCTAAAAATATTTCGCCTGTTCTTCATGAAGTACTAAAATCAGTTATAAAATGTGTCAATGCTATTAAAGCTAATGCCAAATGTGAGCGTCTCTTCAAGCTTTTTTGTGAAGAACAAAATGGAGACCATGTGAGACTTTTACTTCACACTGAAGTAAGGTGGCTCTCGAAAGGGAACTGCTTGAAAAGATTCATGGAACTATTTGATACTATTAGTGACTTTTTAAGTGACAAACCTGAAATGAAGCATCTGTTAACGGTCAATGGTAAAGCATTTGTGAGTTATTTAGCCGATATCTTTGAAAAACTAAATATATTAAATAAACAACTTCAAGGAACAAATAAAACTCTCGTCGATGCAAAAGCGAAGATATTTGGTTTCATTACATTTATTGAATTATGTCAAAAATATATTTGTAACAAAAATTTTGAACAGTTTCGTTGGCTGCAAAAATGTGAAGTGACTGATACCGCTGTACTTGTTATTGTCGATCATCTGAAAATTCTGTCCGCTGATTTAAAAGAAAGGTTTTCTGATTTAAAACAAATTGATTTTCCAACCTGGATGATGCAACCAATGTTAGTGGATTTGTCTGATGTATCAATGCAGTACCAAGAAGAACTCTCAGAAATGCAAAATGATGAGTCAGTTAAAACTTTATTCAATATAAAAGGAGCGATGGCATGGCTTTGTGATGAAACAGAAATTAAATACCCAAATTCAACCAACTTTGCAAGAGAGCTATTGTTACCGTTTCCATCTTCATATTTAGCTGAATGTGGATTTAGTGCCATAAATGATTTGTTCCTAAAGAAAAGAAATCGACTGGATATCACAAAACGGGGAGACTTGAGACTGAAGCTGACTAAATTGGAGCCCAATATAAAATCTCTCTGCGGCAAGCATCAAGCACAAGGGTCTCACTAAATTTAGTGCACTCATCTAGAAGTGACTTCACATGGAATGTTGAAATTATTAAACAATTAAATAATAATTACTAAAAATTAAAATATTATAAAAAAATCTTTCATATAAATTATTTTGTACTTGAATTTTAGTTGTCCATTATATGTTTTGAAAATTTACTTACTGTTTTTTTCTTAATAATTTCCTAATGATTTCTTCCTAAAACCTAAGTTTTGTGTCCTGAACAAGTTGTAATTAGGCTTCATTTAGGAAATAATTCAATTTTTGAATATAAAAAATATGTATATCGGTGTTTCCCAACGTTACATAGGGGGCATCAGAATTTTAGAAAGACTTAGGTGGGGCATGGTAAAAAAAAGGTTGGGAAACACTGCTCTAGGGCATTGCTTACTGTCATCAACTTGAATGCTCCCCTCTCTGTTGGGATTTGTTTTTTGGATCCATTTTCTGGAGGATAAAAACTTTACCGCGGGCATCTTTTGTGAGTGTTCTTGACTTGCTGTTGTCTCTTTCCTCCTTCTTGTGCTGTTTCACTTTGTTGTTATTGGATGACCCCATTGGATTATTCCGATCTGACAGAATAATCCAATGAAGTCATTTGGATTATTCTGTCAGATCGGAACAACTCGCCCAGATTCCACTCCAGCCTCACTTGCTACCATCATTCTCTTGAATGGCCACAAGCATATCATTAACGTTTACCTGAAAACAAGCATCGTGGACATATTCTGGCCATACCTTGCAGCCTGCGAAACCTGGTGCAACTGCTTTTCAGGGTCCCCTGCCTACCTTTACCTTACTCTTATTAACGCTACTCATTCATTTATTAATACTATTTAGAATTTAATATTCGAAGGCTGCTCAAGATCATGCGCTAGGCCTATCTACACGATACGTTGTGAAGTGAGTGAATGATCTTGCACAGCCTATTCTTTTTACCATAGTGCGGTGTCCATCATTTCATCCTTGGTGCTGAGTTTAAGATTGTAGAATTACATTTCGGTTTTATTGTAAATATGATTTTGAAAAACAATATCGACGTTATAGGATTTTTTTTTTTTTTTTTTTTTGTAAATAAATTAAACCGCTGTGTAATGTGAAATTACATCAATTGTTGTTAGTGAGAAAGTTCATTAAGTGAAACTGTTACGCAGTAAAAATAATATACAGTCAACACCTGTATAACACGGTACTTCTACAACATGGTTTCGCTCTAACACGGTTAGAGAATTTCGATAAACCTCGCATAACAGGGTATTTTTGAACTTTTGTGCGGGGAAAACCCTGCTATTATGTTGGATGTAATTTTTAAACATTTTCACTCCTTTTGAATCCCCGCTGTTGACTCGCTAGTTAAAAAAAAAAAAAAAAAAAAAAAAAAATATATATATATATATATATATATATATATATATATATAATTGAGAAATCCCTGTATTTTATTTTGTTGGGAAATTCCCGTGTTACATTCTGTGCTATTGAACTCATGCTTGTTGAACTTTTGGAAAAATGCAGATTTCAAAGTTTTGGATTCGCACCAGGCCATCCAAAAGATTTAAGTCATCTAAACGTTGATGTTATGTTCCTACCACCACAGTTGTATTGGGTTAATACAACTTCTTTCATTCAGTCATTAGATCAAGGCATTATATCCACCTTTAAAACTCATTACATCAGAAAATCGTTACAATGGATTTTGTAAAAAATTGATTCCGAATCTATTGAAGTAATGGAGGTATGGAAACAGTTCTCAATGTGGACTGTATTAGAATCATAGCTTTATCGCTGAAAGAAGTAAAACCGTTTAACGTTAAATGCGTGTGGAAAAATGTATGGCCAGAGTCAGTTCATTCAGGAAATATGGTCGAACTGGTAGAAAACTGAATCGGTGCGATAGTAGAACTTGCTAAGTTGGTAGGAGGAGGTTTTTATGATATGACTACTGAAACCTTCGTGGGTAGCACAGTTGGCAGAATCGCCATCCTCCCCACACTGGGTGGAAACGACCTAAGTTCGAATCCCGTTGTTGATGTAAAGAACTTTTATGGGGCTTTTTCACAATGCGGCTGAGGTACTCGGTCTCAGGCGAGGTCAGTATGGTTTCTTCTCCCCGGTTTTTCGTCCAGCAAAACAGAACACACGCAATTTATAGATAATATTCTCAGAGTAAGTCGCCGATGGTAGCCTTAGTCGCCGATGCTCCTAAAAAAATAAAAAAGATATGATTACTGAACACGTTCAAGAATTACTGGTAGAAAAGAGGCTGGCGAAGCGGATTTGGTGGAAATGGCATCGGAGGTAAAACTAAATCAATTCAGATGATATCGCAGATGAAAATTCTAAACTTTACTCTAAAAAGCATAGGGGAAGGCATAAAGTTAGCCGAGCAATTAGAATCTTATTTTTTGAATGCAGATTCTTGAATGAAAGGAGCCCAAAGTTCAAAAAGGAGTTTCAAAAATGCTTAGTTCCATGCGATGAAATTCACAAAGATTTATCAAGCCAAAGCAAACAAACCAAAGAGAGCAGAACGAAATCTAAAATGGTGTATTTTTGTTAGTTTTGTTAACGAAATAGTGTATTTTTGTTAGCTTTCGGAACGTAAACCCCCCCCCTTCTTGTACTTTTCTTAGTTCCGTATAACCGGGTTTCGCACAACACGATATTTTATAGGAACCTAACTACCGTGTTATACGAGGTTTACCTGTACAGTATACCAAAGTCCCCAGTCAGGAGTTTGTTTATAAATAGACTGTTCAAAACTTGGGATACATTTTCCCATTGAAACAATGCGAACAGCATTGATAAGGAAAATGTAAACCTTGTTACAAAAATTAAATTAATAAAAAATCCTGCAGCTTACACACATCTTTCTTTTTTTTTTTTCGTTTATATCGTATCTTCTTGTTGAGCTTAATCTGCGTGTTTCACAAAATTGTATGGACTGCTTATCTGAACAAACAGTGATTCAGCTTTCAACCATTTGTATATGGCCAGGAAAAAATGTACAAACAAACAAAAGTGATACTATAATAAAATAATATCTTATCCTGCCTTAGTTTGTTGTACTGTCATTCAGGGAGTGCCTGTATTTCCACTACATAAAGAAGAATTTCGACACGGGGTCCTATCATGTAAGCGTGAGCCCGTACAGTTTCTCTTGTCAGACCTGCTTGAAGTCGATTCTGTTTGCATCATACGACATTCATGGAGGTTGGTGTTACATCCGTCCATGAAGTTGTAATGTTGTCAGTGGTTGAAGATGTACTCTTGTGTCTGTTGTCCTGATCCCCCGTGAAGATAGTTCTACGAAGGTAGTAAGTAGTAGCTCTTGAATATATACCGATGAGCCAAAACATTATGACCAGCGAGTCGTTATGCAAATCGAACCATCTGCAGGTGAGCTACGACGCGTGCACGGGTCGAGACACGGTATAAAAAACACTTGATACTGAGCTCCGTTAATCAGTATTACTCTTATTCTTCAGATGGGAAAGGCAGCAGACTTAAGCGAGTTTGACAAAGGCGAAATTGTAATGGCCAGACTGGGTCAGAGCATATCCGAAACGGCACGGCTGGTGGGATGCTCACGGTCAGCCGTGATTAGTGCCTACCGAAAGTGGTCCGAGGAGGGGAAACCCACGAACCGCCAGCGAGGTGTTGGACGACCACGGCTTATCGATGCTCGAGGTAAGTGAAGGCTCTCCCGGATGGTACGTGACGACTGTGGCGCAACTCGCCAGTAATTGGAATGCTGGTGGTGAGGGGAGTAATGTGTCACAACATACAGTACATCGAACCCTGCTGAAAAGGGGGCTGCGTAGCCACAAGCCACTCAGAGTGCCCATACTAACCACGGTTCACCGGCGACAGCGCCTACAATGGGCACGCGAGCATCGAAACTGGTCCGGGTACGTGTGCGTCGTTCACCTGGGAAAGTGATGGCGCCTGGTGCACCATGGGACGAAAACAAGCTGGTGGCGGCAGTGTCATTCTATGGGCGATGTTCTGCCGGGATACCCTGGGTCCAGTCATCCATGTGTCGGGCACCAACCTAACTGTTCATGTGGCGAACCGGAAAGCTGGACCCACCTCATGTACGAATCTACAAACTACGAAGACCTGCATGGAAACTTAATAACAAGATTGACCTACCTGCTGCGAGGCCAGGAGCATTATCTCTTGGACACAAGTGAAGAATATAAGAATCTCACCAGATTTGCACAGGAACTCTTTGCCAGAAGAAGAACCCATGCTGTGGTCAGGAACTAAGGGCACAGTATGCCTTCTAGCAGACATGAAACTTCGACAACAACCGGACTATGAGCAAATACACCAGCATTGAAACCCAAATTGTCTGACCCAACCAACCTACTTGAATAGGATGCACACCACAGAAATGATGGGCTCACTGGATGGAAAAGGTACTGGACCGCCCTCCCTGATGACGGAAACAGGATCAATGGACCAGACCCTTCCAGCATGCAAAAGACAGTCTACAAGAAACTCTACCCTGTTCGGGTATATAACCCATAAACGTGACTGACCTCAACTTACCTGGACATGGCCCATGAATGACATGGGGGCACTGGTTCCGACTGCTTTGTTGGACTCGTTTCTCCTCCCCACCTTGAACAGCAGATTTGCTGTCAGTGCACTAATTGGCGACCCCCGAGCAGGGCACTCTTTTCTGGCTTTCTTTCCACTCCACTTCCGTGACAGTGGGAGGTGACTGTCCTCTTGTCTCCTCCCCACCCCCATTTTTTTCCCTCTGGTGGGGCATGCCCCACTGACACCTATTGGGGTCGCCTTTCATATTGACACCATATTTCTGTCGCTCTCCCCAGTCTTTAGTCTCCCTCCCCTACTCTATCTGTACACAAGCGATTGCCCTACGCGTCCAAATTTAATCATGTCCAACTTACTGTTTGCCAATAGTTTCGGCCTTTCAAATCCTAGCGCTATTACCTCCCCACGCGGAAGATCAAATTTTTTTTTTTTTTAGGTCCTAGCCACTGAAATCTCAGAAAATTAGGTGCCAGAGTAAATAATTATAATGCTGGTATACCTGGCCTGCCTCCATGGGCTGAGTGCGGGCAACGTTGGGCCTCAGCAGGGGTCCAGCAGCTAAATGGCCAGAAGAACAACGGTACATAACACTATACATATACAATATCCATACACCTTTAAATCTCTGGCCTTTCCAGTGAACTGGCACACCTACAATGAAAGCAACGCGGAAATGGAGGAAAACCCCTGGTGTCACTTGACACTAAATACACTCTACCTAAGGCCTTTGGAAGCAGTCACCTAGGTGGCTATTGCTTCCAGGTAGCCAAAAGGCCAAAACATGACATTACACCTCAGAACAAACACTAAGCTCACAAACAGTTTTTTTCTTTCTTGTCACTTCCTCCCGTGCAGGATGGAAACTTTTTTTTTTTTTTTTCTTTTTTACTTTTTTTTTTGTTCATGACACATATGGCCTTACCTTGACAGAGTTTGTGTAAAAATGGAACAGAGCAACGAGGCGGAGATGAACACATGTTCTAGGAGCCGCCCATACACTAAACACACATACCTACCTAAACAGCATTGCTGACCAGGTACACCTTTTTATGGCAAAGGTCTTCCCCTCTGGCGGTGCCGTCTTTCAGCAGGATAATGCGCCATGCCACACCGCCCGGATTGTTCGAGACTGGTTCGCGGAACATGAGGAAGACTTCCAGGTATTGCCCTGGCCTCCAAATTCCCCAGACATCAATCCCATCGAGCATCTGTGGTTTGTGTTGAAACAGCAACTCCGATCTGCGGCGTCTCAACCACCTTACAGGAGTTAAAGGATCTGCTGGTACCAGATACCACAAGACACATTTAGAAATCTTGTACCGTCCATTCCTTGCCGGGTACGAGCTGTTTTAGCTGCACATGGAGGACCAACATCATTCTATTAGCTCTTTACTACTTGACTGTGATAAGAAATATCCGCCATCAGATAGTGTTCTTTGCTTAGACCAGCCCCTTCCAGGTTGTACCGTGCGCATTGTGATTTCCAGGTGTTCCACTGCTTAGAAAGTTCTGACTATCTTTGCTCTCAAGGTCGATTCTCACTTCATTAAATTTTCCCAGTACACGTAGTGATTTTACATGTACAGTACTTAGTAATAAATTAGCATCACAGTGTGTTTACACTGGACAGTTGCAGCTACACTGATGACATAAGTCACGAGAAGCTAGTAGCGTAATACTACAATATGTTTATTAATCAAAGAATAAAAAGATTCGTGGCCTATAAAAAAATTCAAAATCAGCTGCAGTTGAAAAAAGTCGACGGCTTGTTGCTTACTTTAAGACCACTGCTTTTAGAAAGATTAAATCTGCCAGTATAATCACATAGCCGCTAGTTTTGCCGAGCCCTATTCAGTCGTAGATAAAACTGATGCATTGGTTCTATTTACTTATTTCGACTTCTTTCAAAAAGATTAATAACGTTGTGGTGGTGATGATAGACTTTGAGAGCTGCATTACACTAGCAAAGGGAAAATTAATTTAACCAAAATGAAATAACTAAATTTTTGAAATAAATTATCTATTTATACTACGTAACCACATAGGGTTAGTGGAGTTAACAAGACAGACTATGGCGCCTCCGTAGCCAGGTGGGCAGGAGCAGCAGTGCGTAGCACACGCTTCTTGATTAGACCGGGGTTCGAGCCCGTGACCACCAATTACGGAGGATGCGGAAAGGTCAGGGAATGACCACCGCATATCCCCGGAGCAATATGGCCTTAGTTGCTAATGCTCCAAAAAACCAAATAACAAACAAGACAGACTGCGTTAATGGACTTACTGTATTCTCAGAGTATCTTATCCACACACTCTGTGTAATATTAAATTCAACAATAATATAAATTTCAATAGCGAAACTAGAAATTCTGGACCTCCCGCGAGATTCAGGACCCCCCCCCCCCAACTCCTGTTCTTTAATAGCCATGTCAAACCAACTACTGTATTCCCAAACCCCTTTTTCGCTGTGGCGGCTCTGTTGTTTGGTTTTTAGGAGCATTAGCAACTAAAGCCATATTGCTCCGGGAATATGCGGTGGTCATTCCCTGACCTTTCCTCATCCTCCGTATGTGGTGGTCACGGGCTCGAACCCCGGTCTAATCAAGAAGCGTTTGCGTTATGGTAGTTCCCCCTCTGGGAATAATTCGTATATACAGGTCGATCTTTTATTCATTATACTACAGTATTTCTTTTCTTTGCAGTTTCGCAAGTTTCCGATTTTCGTACCAACAACATCATTACTCTGTAGAAAAGGTTTGGAAATTTTTGGTTGTAATGTTGAAGGGGTTCTCTGATAAGAAAATATTGACAACAGTGTGGTTTTTAACCGATACCCTGGACTTCATGGCAAAGGACGGGCGGGCCTCCAACGTCACTTGATTTAAATTCATGTGATTTTTATCTCTGGGGTTATCTCAAAGACAGTGTTTCAGAAGAATTCACAAACCATTCCTGTGCTTAAGAAAACAGCTGAAGACGAAATTTTCTGTGTCGGAGGAAATGTTTGAGCATGTTCTTTGCAACTTCCTACTCTGACTACAATACATTTGATAAAGATGGAAGACAATGTGTCTTCCATCGTTATTAACAACGTTCTTCAGATGAATAAAATGGTACCATTAATATTTACAGGTTTAAAACCTGTCATAGCCACCGTGCTTGTCGCAAAGACTTGAGTTCATTTAAAACATTTTACAAATACGAATTCTTTGCGGCTGCCTTAGCATATACCATTAGACATCCCTGAATAGTTGTATAACGTAAGGTTTTGAAAAATTCTAGTTTCCTACGAAAGCATTTTCCGAATACAATTTGAAATAAAAGGTAGTACATTTGACCCTTCCTCTTAGAGTGCTGTTTCGTTAGATATTACTCATCCAACTTCCATTATCTTTCCTGAGCCTACGCAGTACGTTAATAATGATCCATGTTCGTTATAAAACTATAGGAAAACTGCGGTAGATGCTATATAGCTACGCTTATTTGAACTCTTAATGCTTCAAGAAACATTTATGCCAGCAAAACTTCGAATTACTGTACTTCCTTTATCTACACATGTTCCTTTATTCTTGATGTTCACCTGCGTGTAACGTGCTCGCTCAACTGAGCGTTACACCTAATGATCGTTTGACGTGGACTAAAGTTCTGAACGAAAGCTCTCTTTCTCTGATAAGAGATCCTTGCTCGCGTCGTAGCAATACATAATCAGATAATAAAGAGGCGCCCCCACCCATACTTACGTTGGAGAGGTCTGTCTTCCGTGTGTCGTTCGTTGACCTTACGTACTAAGCATTCTAAAATAGTCGCCTCGAGGTTATTCTTCATCCCAAATCGCAAAAAAAGATCAGTCACAAGGATATTTTCGCCTCATTCCGATCTTTTAACGAGCAACCTGATGTGTCTCTTCTTTTGAAAGAGTTCTAGGTTCGTGAGGTTCCCTCCCACTGACTGTCATTTCTGGATATTAACGAAAGGAAAATGTTGTGTCGCTTGATAGATTTTAAAATTGATCGTAAAAATCGATTGGAAATGCTTTCCGGTGCCCAGAGTTAAGAAACTACGTGACCAAGTTTACTTTTAATGTGTCTTTATTGATGTGTAACTCATAAAAGCTATGGCATAACAATCTCTGCTGGATGACATTCATTTTTATTAAAATTCTTGCTTACGAATTTGTTCTAATCTCAAATGCTTACATAAACACGTCAAGGGATCTATTAAAAGGACCTGTAGATCTCTATGATCCTAAAGCCATCTTTTGGAATACTTACTGCATTTAAAGCATGGAATGTGGTCAAAGAGCCAATAGAATTATCGTATGTAGGACTCGCTCAGAGTAGTACAACTATAAAGATAAGAAAAGGGAGAAATAGCCACACTTATCGGAAGCAAATACTCTCGTTTTATCGCTTGTTTATCAACAACGCCAGGGGTCAAACAAAAATAGTTGCACAGAAATAAATTAGTTATTAATTAGTTTGTTTCGGAAAGCTCCAAAACTTTCAGTCGTCCAATTGGATGTCCTCCGTGGCAGCTTAGTGTAAACGCTATACATTTGGCAATCATTTGGAGAGGGGTCTATTCCTGTTGAGAATTATTATTATTATTTGTTATATGGTGCAAGGAATCCCGAGACTTATGCTGCACCAGCCAAAAAAAAAGAAAAAAAAACTGAATTACCGAGAGAGAAGGGAATCGCAAAGAAAGAGAAGAATGATGATATCCAGTTCAGGACCCAGCACAGAATGACTCCTACGAACACCGCCTCAGTAAGATGGCCACCGTGCAACAGAAAGCGCAGTGTGTATTGTGGTACGCTGAATTTAAATCTGTCATAAGAGTGCAACGGCAATACCGACGTTGGTGACCATCTTACTGACACTGAGTCGGTCCGCGTAGAAATCATTCTGCGCACACTCATGGCGCAGCCAAGGTCATTGTTGAGGTGTCAAATGAAACAGTGAGTTACCACACTGTTTGCAGTTACGATCACACCAATCGATCAAATATTTCCGAAGATAATTAAAAAAATCACGAACACCTTTTT
Organism: Mastigoproctus giganteus; assembly: GCF_048544385.1. Classification (NCBI taxonomy): domain Eukaryota; kingdom Metazoa; phylum Arthropoda; class Arachnida; order Uropygi; family Thelyphonidae; genus Mastigoproctus; species Mastigoproctus giganteus. The sequence goes on along the minus strand of NC_143580.1, from coordinate 35,070,791 downwards.
CGATGACCCTGTACATATATAGTTTTAAAATAATTGTCAATATTTTTGTGTTTGAAAGATGTTGTCACTATTTTTTGCCGCTGCAAGATCCAATTATTCGCATTCCGTTCTTTGGATGAATCGGCCCGACTAGTAATCTGACAGGGGCATTTAGCGTTTCACTGGTTGTTGGTTTCATCAGTAGTGGCCCCAAGTTTTTCTGAAAGTTGGGGAGATTAAAGTAGTGTTTCGGGGAATCATTGAGCTTTAATAATCATGTAAAATGTAATGTGTTTAGGGTTAAATGGCACCAGGGGTTTCCCTCATCTCCGCGTAGTTTACACTGTGGGCGAACCAGTTGACTGGAAAAGCCAGAGATTTAAAAGTGTGTAGACTTTGTATATGTGTGATGCCTTGTACCGTTGTTCTTCTGGTCGTTTAGCCGCCAGACCTCTACTGCGGTCCGACGTTGCCCCACTTTCGTCCTGTGGAGGCAGACCAGGTACCCACTAGTACAGGCCTGGGCAAACTTTTTGGCTGAAGGGCCACATTAGGAATTCAAAAAGAAGGCGGACCGCACGTAAAATACTATTTTTAGATATATATTATTTGTTGTCATGAAGAAATATAACAAAAAATATTCTCTAACAACCAAGAATTTAATGAGATGAATGGAACTGTTTTACATCTTTTACATAACAAAATTATTCTTTAACAACCAAGAATTTAATGAAATGAATGGAACTGTTTTACATCTTTTACAATTTTTTTTTTTTTTTTAATTTCGGGTGTTAATTTTGTAGTTGAGATTCTTAAAACTGCTTGTAAATGTTCACCGGTGATGCTCGATCGTAAAGAATTTTTATTTAGATTCATGATGGAAAATGTTTGTTCACATATGTAGGTTGATCCAAAAATAACCAACATTTTTCGGGCAAAATCTTTAAGTTCGTCGAATTTGTCCGAATTAAGAGTATTGTAAAATTTACAGATTTACTCACGACGGTGCAATTCCCTCAAATCGGAATCACACTGCAAATCTTGTATAATCTGAAGCTGTAGTTCACTCGGTGCACTATCAATTTCTATTGAAAATGGGTCGCGCACTATTGCCAAACTTGTCTCAATTTTTCGGAAGTCGCCAAATCTTCGTGAAAAGTCGTCATTCAAAGCGTTGATAATTTCACAATATTTTTCAAATTTATTTTCTGGAATCTTCAGCAACTTCATGGTTGGAAAGTGGCCTACCTTGTTAATTAATAAATGTCGAAGGAACAACTGGAGTTTTAATTTAAATCCATTCAAACTTTTTACCATATCATGGGCGTATAAATTTTTCCCATGTAACACGGTGTTGAAAGTATTTAACTGTGTCACGATGTCCAGGGTAAACGCAAAATCACAAATCCAGTTATTATCAGTTAATTCGGGAAAGTCCAAATATTTTTCAGTTTTAAAAATAAAATGATGTCATCTTTAAGATCCCATACTCGCCGAAGAACTTTTCCTAAGCTAAGCCATCGAATTTGGCTATTATAAGGAAAATCTGTGTACTCGGATTCAATATCCTGAAGAAAATTAACGAATTGTCTGTGTTTCAGGCCCCTCGATCGTTTTTTTTTTTTTTTTTTTTTGGTAGTTGTTGGCGCATAGGCTTCTGTGGCCATAATGCACCTCCCAAGGTTTTTGCAGTACTTTGATCCAAGCCCGAGGCGGGAATCGAACCCGCGACCTTTGGGTTGCCAGGCAAGCACTTTACCCACCCGGCTAGCCCGGTCGGCCCCTCGATCGTATTAAATTTACTAGTTTAAGATGGACATGTTCAACCTTTAACACATTTTTACATAATATTTGTTGATGTCTAATACAATGAATTGTAATGAAATTAGGATAATTTTCGCAAATTTTATCCTGAATTTTCTTTAACGCTCCAACATTTTTACCTGTCAAACTTGGTGCTCCGTCAGTTGTTACGCTTACCATTTTGTTCCATTGTAAATTATATCATTTACATTCTTAATTATAAGCATTTTTCAACTTTTTCAAATATATCAGCTCCCGTTGTTTGGTCTTTAAGAGATTCCATTGAAAGAAGCTCTTCAATAATTTGATTGGCACCATATTCTGAATGTTTAGTAGTGAAAATCTTTTAATATTGTACTCTTTCAACACTGAGACACTCCCCCGGCAGATGAGACAAATAGGCTTGTTATTTATTTTAGCAAAAAAATATTTTGTGTACCACTCTTCATTGAAGACACGATGCTCTTGTTGAATTTTTCGTTTTATATTCATTTTTAAAAGGGCATAAATATTATTTTTATCGCTACTGGCACCAAGATGATAACCGAAGATAACGCAAAAAACTAACTGCGGGATGACCGTCGGAGAAAACAGATTGGAACTGCGGCTGGTCAGCAGTCCTATCCTATTACTCCGCCACCACAGCAAAGCCGTTGTCGTCGTCACCGGTTGTCTGTTACCGTAGTTTCCCGCGGTTAGTTTATAATCGCAAATTATACCGTTATAAAAGCGCCCGATGGCTCGCTCCAGTTCGCGCACAATTTCAAATTCTATCAATTTGAACATACAGAGATGATAAAACAATTTACAAGTCGGCAAATTCTATAATATATTACATATACAAATTTATTTTTCAAAAAGGCGTCGCAAAAGGCATAAAATAAGTAAACTTTTTTCGAAAATACAATTAAAGCTCGTGGGCCGCATGCGGCCCGCGGGCCATAGTTTGCCCGGGCCTGCACTTGTATATAGTTCACTCTGGCAGGTCCTGCCATCTAATTTACTGAGATTTCAATGGCTAGGACCTTGAAAAAAAAAAATAAATAAATAAAAATTTATGATCCCGTATGCGTCGCGGGAAGCACTAGGAGAAGTCTAAAATTTTCGGCGAAATTAATTTAGATTGGTGACTCTGTGTAGGGTGTGTTCACGTTGCTGTCAGATAGAGTGGGGAGAAAGCTGAAGACTGGAGGGAGGGGAGGAGATAGAAATATGGAGCCGAAAAGGAAGGCAACTCCAGTTTACAGTGGGGCATGCCCCACCAGAGGGAAGAAAATGAGTGGCGGGAGGGGAGGAGACAGCAACCTGTCCCCTCCCCGCCAGGAAGAGGCGAAACAGTGAGCCAGACAAGGGAACTGGCTCAGGTCGCCAATGTGGCCTGTGTGCAGGGGTGGTTAGGTATAGGTATGTTGAGGGCCTGACAGCTCCGGGGATTTCTCCCATCTCCGCGTATGTTCTATGTATTGAGTGACAGTACCCTTTCTATGCCAGAGGTTTAAAAATAATGTATGGGTCATGTGGTATGTAGTTTGTTGTGCCCATTGTTCATCCGGCCTGTTGGCCGCCGGGCCCACAGTGGGACCCGGCGTTACCATACCTGGGGACGCCGGCCGGGTGTACCAAGAGACTAATTATACTCTGGCAGATCCTGCCACTTACTTTCCTGGGATTTAAGTGACTAGGACCTAAAATAAAGGTTGGAGCTATCGCTGTTGATTTAAGTAAAATTGCATTCAGAAAGCGCGCGTGGGGTTTTACGCTGAAAGAACTATTTCTAGAGAGCCTAAAAGGTCTGGCAAAATTTGATGTGATTTAAATTTGGACATGTGGGGCAGTCGCTGTACAAGAGAAAAATGGGGGGGGGTGAAGACGGGGGATGAAATAAGAAGAAGAGGGGTCGGAGAGAGGTCGGAGAGAGGTCGCAGGGGTGGTTAATAATCATGTAGCAAAAAAAAAAAAAAAAAAAAATCAACATTACTTTCATTATAGGGAAGGGCTTTAGCTTCTTTAGCCCTTATCTGGGTCCGCCATTGGTTTTTTGTTGTGTAGATTCAACATAAAACACCCTCGTCATTTTCAATTTCAATCCGATTCGGATTATAACACTACCCAACATGATTTTTACCTCCAGCAAATCAGTGGTTGTTTCTGGTCAAGTTTTATGTATAGAATTTAAAATCAATCATAAAAATTTTCTATCACGTCTCAGTTTTAAGATATAGATAGATAACTGGATTCTGTACAAAGATATCATTACTGTTTGAAATACAATTTTTAAAATTATTAACTTTTGTTTGGTTTTGTTTATTGGGCTGAAAGTGAAGCAAGTACATCATTACTGTTCTTGCAATATAGTATATTTTGATTTTGATGCACTTTTCCAGTCAGTATTTTTATTAATTTTATTACACCATTCAACTGTTCAATATATAGTGTATGATAAACTACGCTACAAAAATTCACCCTCTGTTCAAATTTACCAATTGCTTTTACTGTTTTTAAGTTAATGCATTGTTAAAATGGAGAAGACAAAGCACAGAACTTTCGTTAATCACGCAGACAACTTCTGCTATGTTTGTGGACACTTAACCCCAAAAATTCAGAGGAAGAAAATATACAATGTCACAAAAGTTGTATATTCATTGTATTTCAGCTGCAAGATCGGTGACCAAGAAAAAAATTGGGCTCCACATATCTGTTGTATTACTTAGACAACGAACTTAAGGCTGTGGTTAGCATTACCTTTTGCCGTCCCTATGGTGTGGCGCGAGCCCAAGAATCATTTCACCGACTGCTATTTCTGCACTACAAAAATAAAAGGTATTTCCAAAAAAAGCAAGCACTGCATCAAATATCTCGTCAGCAATTAGGCCAGTGCCACACGTTAAAGAACTGCCAGTACCTGTGCCACCAAAATCTTGGGGTTATTGGAAGTAGTGAAGAAGGTACAGGAGGAATCATTTTACCAGATGTCGCGGAACCATAAATTGAACAAGAAGAATTAAGCGACTTGATTAGAGATTTGGGCTTATCCAAAGAGAAGTCTGAATTACTCGGATCCAGACTACAACAGTGGAACTTACTCGCCAAAGGTACAAACATTACAATATACCGTAAGCGAAATGAAGAGTTTTCAAGATATTTTTCAATGGAAAACAACATGTGTGTTTGCAAAGACGTCGTTGGTCTTATGCACGAACTGAACATTGATCACAATACTGTACCTCTGAATGACGTTTGTTCATTGATGCGTCAAAGCTAAGTTTGAAAGCAGTATTGCTTCATAATGGAAATACTTTACCATCAGTTCCTCTTGTTCATGCTGTTGGCCTGAAAGAAACTTACGATAATATGTCACAGATTCTTGCTGCTATACGTTACAATGACTATGGTTGGAATATTTGTGGTGGTCTCAAAGTGATTGGACTGCTTGTTGGGTTGAAAAGTGGTTTCACTAAATACTGTTGTTTCCTGTGTTTGTGGGATAGTCGTGCAACGGCCAAACACTATGTCGTACAACACTGGGACAAGAGAGATGAATATATTCCCAGCAAAAGCAATGTAAAGTATTATTATTTAATATAAAATCAACAGACAATCCAGTATTATATCATATTTTCAATTATGTATACGAGCATGAAGATCATACTGAAACAAAAGTTGTCTGACACCTTTAATGGAATGATGATGGTAAGATGACATAATGAAAAGAGAATATGAAAAAATAATTTGTGACTACATGTCTTCATCTGAATCCGATTCCTCTCGAACTGCTTCCTTTGCATACTTTTCAGCTTCAGCAAACACTTCTGGTGGTACTAACTCATGTCTTCCATTGGTTGCATTTCCAACCCAACTGAGTACCAGTTCAAAATTTTTATCCTTCACTTCATCATGCACAACATAAATTATTTTTGCTGCTTCTTTAAGAAGTTCTTTACAGGTCATGTTCTTGAGCTTCAATTTTTCCATTTCTGTTTTGGCTGCCTGTCGAGCTTTTCCTATTGCACAACCATAATATCCTCATGATATACCAGACGGATCAATGCAATGCAACTGAGGACCATCCGCTTCATATGATGCCATGATTACACTGCAACCAAAAGGTCTCACTGCACTATACAGAGTATAAGCATGCATGTACATAGCAACCCTATCCTTCAGATACTTTAGAGGAATTTGAGCACCATAATCTGATCTGTAGTTAGATGCCTCTATACGAGCTGTATCAACCACCTGTCTTGCATCGGCTAGAAGACCTGCTACAGCAACTCCAACATGGCGATCAATAGTAAAGATCCTTTTATTTGCCCCAAGTTCATATAATTTGGATGTTACCAGCTTTTCTACTGCAAATACTACACCATCCTTCCCTCGAAGTGCAACAGCAGTCCCACTGTTTTCTACTGCTTTCTGTGCATATTCAACTTGAAACACTCTTCCATCAGGAGAAAACTGAGAAGCAGATAAATCATATCCGGTTCCTATTGAACTCATCTTTACACACTAACACTTCACGATAGCATCAAACTCAAGAAATTGCACACTCACGTATGTTCCATTGTTCGTAAGTATGTTCCATTGGTTAATCCACAAAATGTTTTTCTTCCTCCTTTACACACCAAGTTGAGGCACTGGAAAAAGAAAGCAGAGGATTCGCATATTTACTGAAAATGTTTCCAAATTTATTTCATGCAAAGCTGAAGGAAGGAATTTTCATAGGTCCTCAAATAAGAAAGCTCCTAAAAGATGAGGAATTTCAAAGAAACCTGAATGATGTTGAACTGGCTGCATGGAGATCTTTCAAGGCTGTGGTACACGGATTCCTCAGAAAGAGAAATATGAGCAACTGGTGACAAACTTGCTGAAATGTTACAAGAACATGGGTTGCCGAATGTCATTGAAAATGCATTTCCTTCATTCCCATCTGGATTTCTTTCCTGAAAACTTAGCAGATGTCGGTGATGAACAAGCAGAGCGCTTCCACCAGGACGTATCTGCAATGGAAAAACTATACCAAGGTCGCCGGGACTCTGCCATGATGGGAGTATTGTTGGTTTTTTTTTTTTTTTTTGTTAGTTGTTGGCGCATCGGCTTCTGTGGCCATAATGCATCTCCCAAGATTTTTGCAGTACTTTGATTCAAGCCCGAGGCGGGATTCGAACCCGCGACCTTTGGGTTGCCAGGCAGGCACTTTACCCCACTCGGCTAGCCCGGTCGGCGTTGGTTCCTTAAACGGGAAAGCAATCTGAAGTATAAAAGGAAATCATTGAGTGGGAAACATGTCTAAGTAACATATTGTGTGTAATAATTACAACCGTGTATGCTGTTATCGTATAAAAACAAGGAATTTAAAAAAATGCGCGTATCTTTTGATGTAGACGTGACAGAAGTAAAAAAAAATTATATTTTCATAATCAAGACATTAATTTTGTTCAAAATAACCAACTTTTGTTCCAGAGGTATGACGAAAAAAAATTTTTGTCGGGTAGTGTAATTAATGGTGAAACTGTTTCCTCATCTTTCAAAGAGCGATAGCCTCGATAAATCATGCAAAAAAATAAAAATAAATAAATAAGGACAGTTTGATGTGTCTGTAAAACCAAGCAGGCTGGGAAGATTATCCATGCTACTTCTTTATACAGTATACCAATCACACTAATTCAGCAGAATTTTTTATACCATGCATAAAATTTTTTATTTATTCTTTTTGTGCTGTAAAAGAATAAAAATGTTTACAAAAGCGACTACTACATAAATTTTTATTTGCAGTGACTTATTTTATGGGAATAATGGCCTATACATATGCCGATATATACTCGTATATTTATGTGTTTTATATATCATATCAAAACAGTTGAGTATATACCAAAGTCACATAGATGAAATTTGCTTTGCTTCGTTTATAACTCTGTACAAGCGCAGTCTCATTTTTATTATATTCACTAGATAGTTTTGTTTCTTACATAAATATTAAATAAATCAATTTCTTTGAACGAAAGGGGTAGGGAATAAAAGCGAAAATTTTCAAAAAATCGGATAATTTAAATTTCGGATCACTGGAATTCTACTGTATTATTAGTTTGTCTTATTAAGCATAGTAAAAAAAAATTGCTGAGTGCGTTTATTACATATTTGGAACGATAAACCTGTTAGTGCGTGTTGACCTACAATAATTGCATTGCTCATACCTGACATTTATTATAATAGCTTTTGATACAATTTAGCTTTCTGTTGTATATTAGTTGGATAAGGATACATTGCCCTATTCAGAGCAAAAACAAAGTAGTTTCGAATAAGTTGGAACAAGAGCTTTTGTACAGACTGAAGTGTTCAGAAAAAGCTTCAGTGCTTGGCTGACTTTTTCATACCACTTACGCGAGTTACTTTGACATTTCACTGTGAAGATCAGTTATTCGCATCCCGAAAGAGAAATTTTGCATTTTTTTTTTGTTTTGTTTTTCGTAAGAGGATTTCTTCCCCGTTATAAATGTTTCGACAGGCATTGAAATCCTTTCCGAGGTGAATGTATTCACTCAGTGAATGTAAATTGTAAGGATGATGGGTGACTGTGTTAAAAAGAAAAGCAAAAACTTATTTTGAGAAAAGAAACTGACCTTTGTAGTACAATACCAGACTAAGTTGCCTTCTTCACGAGTTCAAGTGAGCAGATCATCCAAGCACAGGAAGTTTAGTTTTAGTGATTTTCAATTGTTTTGTTATCAAGCTTCAACAGATTACGCAACGCAAGTTTTAAATCTTCGAAACCCCTGATTCGCCCTCCCATTACATGAGGAAATACTCGAAGTCACCTTACTGTATTTAATTTCTTAATGAAAACAATCTAATTCGTAATGATCATGCGACCTCCACACTGTCAGCTGTAGCATATAACATTTTATCTTATCCCTCGTGCCTTGAGTGACCGGGGTTCAAGCCCGTGACTGCCAAATACGGTGCTGTTCCTTGTATTCTGTCTATCTTGTGAACTCCTCTCCTCTGACCGTTTGGTCGTCCCGGAGTATAAACAGAAAATTTATTTATTTATCTTCTCGTTGTTTTACTTAGTTTGTAAACGGCCCCGAATTTAGGCTCAAATTCGCTACGTTAGGTTTATTTTTCTGCTCTTTTTTTTTTTTCTTCCAGAAGCAAGGTAAAGAAGATATCCTGAACAAGTAGCAATTCTGTTTGGATACCCGGTCTCTCATCACGGTTTTCCCCTTAGTAAAGGTCACGTGTTTTCCAGCTTATTTACCCGACAATGATCCATCAACTCAGGTGTTAAAAACAGGTCTAGACCTTAGTAATACTCGTCTCTTACTATACAGATAACTTCGGAGTGTATTAACACGTAGCATCGTTTGAAGATATTCATTTATGATTTTCAGCTATCTGTATCCACTGGTCCTACTGAATAATCTGATTAAAATTTCTCATTAGTCCCCTGATTACAGTAGTTGGTATTTTATACTGTATACTTTTGATGGAAGATAAGTTGTCTGCTACGGTGCTTTCATTCAGCAGCTTCATTCATTGTAATTTTGGGACCCGTTTCGTCAGGTTCAGACGAAAGACATGTTACCCGTGACCTTTAAGTGAAACATGTTATACGCTTAATTAAAAGCATTGATTTTTCCATTAAATCTTTGCGTTTGCTGAGCGATTGTAATAGACTTGTTCGGATGCTCTTCAAACATTTCTACCTGTGTGTGTTCACACTTTACATTCAATTTTCTTGTACTACAGTGCATAACTGGAGCGTGGACGGACCAAACCGCTTTTCTGTCTACTTTCAGAATTACACACTACGCCTAAGGGTTTTTATCCGTAGAATATGCCTTTGTATGAGAAGCTTTCTGTTCCATCGGCGATTCCGAGTCTGCTCTGAAAGATTAGGTAGCTGCAGTAAGGTATATTTATCGATTCTGTGCTTGATGAAAGGGATGGCTTCACCGAATGTGCATCAAATCGATCTTGCTGTTAGCTTATTTACGAGTACAGCAAGACTGCTGCGATGAATATTCGCTAAAGGTAGTTTTCAAAGTGCTTTCCCCCTTTATTTCCCCATTTCTGTGCATGTCGTTAAAATCTGTGTTAAATTTTGTCAATTTCAGAAAAAAGAAGACTGCTACGATGAATATTCGATGCTAGTTTTCAGAGTTCTTCCCCCCACTTCATTTCCCCATTTCTGTGCATGTCGTTAAAATCTTTATGTCAATTTCAGAAAAAAAGACTGCTAATTAATACTCAATAGAGAGCTAAAGATAGTTTTCAGAGTGCTTTCCCCCTTTATTCCCCCATTTCTGTGTATGTCGTTAAAATCTGTGTTAAACTTTTTATGTCAATTTCATTAAAAAAAATTTTTTTTTTCTCATTTGTTCATTTCAAATGGATCAGAGGTAATGTTATTTTTTTTTTGTATAAAATCCTGGAAATTTTATTATGGGAATTGTACAGGAAGAGAAACTTGTTATTATATTTATATAATTAAAAGTACTTTCTAAAGGCATTAATACACTTATGCTGCGTCACCACCTGTTCCTGCTGTCTAGAAATATTTAGTTCGCAGCAGTATTTTTTGTAACCGCATCCTTGACCTCATCATCAGCGTTTTAAACCTACTGCGATTGTGCTTTCGTTTAAATGAACACAAGGACAAACATTTTATTGGAATATGCGGTAGCATTTTCCTACTTTTCATTCTTTTCATGTTATTGTGCTGGAAGGCGAGAAGCAGTTCAGAGACTGCTTTAACGTGACGAACGTAAACAACCGTCAGTGAAGTAAAGAACAGTTTCTGACAACCAAAATTGGTCAATCACGGTGATTGCACTGATAGTCACGTTGCAGTATCTTTCTTTAGATACCGCAAAGAAAGAAACGTTCGATATGGTGGGAAAAAATAAAAACGAATGTCAGTGCTACAGACAGAGCTTTATTATGTTTTTGTATTTACAAAATGATTAATTAATACAATAGAATTCCAATTATCCGAATACCAGTTATCCGAAATATCGATTATTATATGAAATTTTTTTCGCTTTTATTTTTCTTCCTAACGAAACTATCATATGAGTGTAATAAAATTATGATTACAGTTACCAGACACCCTTTAAAGAGTATACGTCTTGTTACTCTTTAAAAAGTACATGTAGTGATTTTCACGTAATTTATTTGTCAGTCACTGGCTAAAAGGCTAAGGCTTCCCTCCCCTATGATCAAAGTAATGGTGTTTTTTTTTTTTCTTTTTTTTTTTTTTACTGCTACATAATAGTCGTCGTAGTAGTAGTGGCATGTGATGCAAGAAAGCAAGTGTATGAGCTTATGCAGCATCGGCCAAAAAAAAAAAAAAAAAAATCACACCATTCCCTCCATATGCCTGTCCAGTTCCTCCTTAAATTTATTTAACCTATCAACTTCCACAACGACAGATGGAAGTTTGTTCCAGCAATTCACCACCCGCTGGCTAAAGGCAAATTTCCGCGCATCTATTCTACATCTGTCTTTTCTTAATTTGAATTTATGCCCCCGTAGGTTCGTAATCTGAACAAGTGGAAGGATCCCATCAGAATTCAGCGTGCTCAACCCATTCAAGGCCTTATACACCTCAATCAGTTCACCGCGCAGGTGCATAGTCTCCAGCCACTGAAATTTCCAGAACTTAAGCTTCTTTTGGTAAGAGGATCCCTTCATTCCCCTCACCAATCTTGTTGCCCTTCTCTGTACACGCTCAAGCAAATCTACATCCTTCCTAAAATGAGGCCTCCAGACCTGTACGCAGTACTCAAGGCGTGACCTGACCATTGCCTTATACAGAGCGACAATCACCTCCTTTTCCCTGCTAGCAAAATTCCTATATATCATTGACAAAACCCCATGACCTGCCCTGGCAGCCTGTCTGCATTGCTAAGTAAACTTCATATCTGACTGCACAATTACTCCCAGATCTTTTTCATTTTCTACCACCTTAAGTGTAGTACCACACAGTTGGTACGTTTCTCTGGGGTTACTTCTACCCATATGCAGTACTTTGCATTTGTCAAGGTTAAATTTCAGTTGCCACTTCTTAGCCCATCTGCCCAAATTATCTAGATCCTGTTACAGTAGCACACTGCCATTACTGTCATTAACAACCCTGCCAACCTTTGTATCATCTGCAAACTTCGACACTAAGCCTGATATATACCTTCATCAATATCATTGATAAATACACAAAACAACAGAGGACCCAACACCGAACCCTATGGGAATCCACTAATAACATTAGTCCACGAAGAGCAGCACCCATTAATTGCCACCCCTCTGTCTTCTCCCACTCAATCATCCTTTTATCCATTGTAGCAACTTACCCATAATACCATTCTGCTCCAATTTGTACAATAGTCTTCCATGCGCAACAGTGTCAAAAGCTTTCCTGAAACCCAAATATATGATATAAAAATTATTTTTTGCATCCAGTTCCTTTGTAACCACATCATAATATCCTATCAAATTTGTCAGACAAGACTTTCCCTTAACAAACCCATGCTGTGTCTGAATTATTGCTGCAGTCTTGTCTAGATGATCCTGCAATCAGGAGTGGATTAAGGTCGGTTGAGGCCCCAGGCGCAGAACAAAATATTGGGCCCCTTAAAAAAAGAGAGAGACAGGGAAAATAAAAATACATGTTAACCATTTTTTTAAATAAATAAAAAATATTATGTACTATTAATGTTTTATTTCCAATGAAATTTGAATATAATACCTGTATAATATAATTAATAATAGCATAATAATAATCACAAAGTTTTGAACTAATATGTTCAACTAATTTGTTGGAGTTTTGCGTGGGCCCTTCAGAAGTCGGAGCCCAGGGCGCGCGCCCGGTGCACCCGCCGTTAAATCCGCCTCTGCCTGCAATGCATCTTTAACCAGTGACTCCATTATTTTACCCGGAACAGAAGTTAAACTAACTGGTCTGTAATTACTCGTGTCACCCTTCGATCCCCCTTTGTGAATTGAGGATACATTTGCACATCTCCAGGCCGTGGGGACCTCCCCTGAGTCCAAGGATGCTCTCATAATTATGGCTAAGGGTTTGCTTAGTTGTTTTGCCGCCTCCTTTAATATAACCGGATAGATCCCATCCACCCCAGGTGCCTTTCTTGTGTTTAACTTCAACAATTTCTGCTCCAATTTGCTCTCAGTTATTACAAAATCATTAAGCACCCTACTACAATTTAATAACCTTCTGCCATTTTCAAACCTTAATAACTCCTCATGTGTGAATGTAGATGCAAAATACTCATTCAGTTTGTTTGCTATCTGAGCAGGATCATCAACAGTCGAACCATTGGTATCAAGTGGACCAATCAGATTCATCCTCTTCCTTTTAGAGTTTATATAAGTAAAGAAATCCTTGCTGTTTTTCTTAGCATCTTTTGCCAAAGATTTCTCGTAATCTGCCTTCGCCTGCCTAACCTCCTTTGTGGCCTGATTACAGACTAGCTTATATATGCCATAGGCTTCTGAGTAAATGATTAAAGCTTAATTTTTCCTCGGAACATTTAATTTTGAATGCTTTAGTTTCCCCTTTAGAAAAATACTGGGACCGCCACTGGCACTAGTGCCGGTCCCAGTATTTTATGTACTCTTGGACTGTTTCCATCTTTAAGTTTAATTAAAGTTTCTAGCTGCCTGAAAACGGCAAAAAAGAAACTTGTAGACAGGGCGAATCTTGTGCCACTTTGAGGAGGAAGAAAGCCACATAATATAAAACCGATTATAATATGAAGTGCTTTACTTTCCATGTTATGTATTTATGTAAATTTTGCAGCAATGTTCGGGATATATCCCCTGCGCACCCTCTGAATTACTGTTTTCCAATCTTCCTAAAATTTTTCTCAAAGAATTTTCCTAGTTCTCAGCACACAAACGAGGGCATCTTGCTTCGTTTTGTGATAAATGTAACACTTTGGCTGAATAAAAAAATATAGAAAAAAAAAAAAAAAAGCCAAATCGTTTTTGATGTGTGCTTTCCTGTGGGGAACAAACTTCCAACACCAGATGGAAGTTTGTTCCTTATGTTTGATGAAATTACGGAATTTTGCAACTGAAAAACGATCAACGTCTTTCAAACAGCAAAACATTGGCAATTATTTTAAATGTGTATAAACACGTAGAGTGCATAATGTGTAAATAAATAGAAATTACTGTAAATTTTTTTCTAATTTTTTTTCGCTTCCATAACAATAGAATAGAAATCATTTAAGAATCATTTAAAATCGATTATCTGCATTCTGTCCCAATTGCATTGGATAACCTAGAGCAAAGGCACGCTGGAAATGAGGGTAGGTGGACTCGACTTGCTGAATGATAGAAGACATTGCCTAGACGAGTTCTGCGGCCATTTTATTACTGTTTTATATTATTATGACTTTTTCTTCTTATGGAATTCTTTCCATCCCGTGACGGGTACCTGTACCATGTGCATGAGATTGAGTCCGGTTATTATTACTGTTGGTCCGGGAACTCTGACTATCCTACAGGTTCACGATCGCGGCTTTCTGGAGTTTCATGTAAGTGTTCTCTGGGATTCCTATTGTTCTTACGGAGGCTCTCTGGCCCTTGCCGGTGGTTGACACGGTGATCGGGATGGTCGTTACTTGTTCCACGTGGCACATTTCTTTGACTTTCTCTCTTAGGTCTGTGTACTTCCTGGTCTTTTCCTTGCAGGTTTTCTGGAAGTTGCTGGCGTTGGGCACCGAACAAGTAGGTAGCGTTCTTGTCGATGACAGTTACGTTTGGTCTGTTGTGGGGAATCGTGTTGTATATTATGGCTCCGCCTAGGGTTCTCTCGGTACACTTTCTTTGATCAAGTGGCATTTTTGCGCTAGCTTGTGGCGGTGACCTGGTCATGTCTATGTGTGTACTCCGTCTGAGTGATAATCCTGCATCCCGCGGTGATGCGCTGGATTGTTTCTGGAGCCAGGTGACATCGTCGACATGTGTCATGTCATTGCGGGATCCATGGCGATGTATTACCTGGTATTATTATTATTTTATATTATTATTATTATTATTATAAAGCCCCAATAAATGATTATGAACAATTTTTTCCCCATATTTTCCTTGGCTGTGTGTGCACAGTAAAATATCAAATATTGATATTCATAAACAAATGTAAAAAAAAAAAAAAAAAAATGTACCTGTTTATACTCCGGCACGACCACCAGGTCAGTGGCGTTTACAATAAATCAATTAATACAATTGTGTATCGTATTTAGCAGTCACGGGTTTGAACCCCCGGTCCACTTAAAGAGCTTGCGCTACTGCACTGGTTTTTTTTTTTTTTTTGAACTTTAGATGGAAGGGTTTAGGGCCCTTTTTATTGTTTTGGAAACCAGAAATTGTAACCATTCTTTTGAAGTATAAATCTTTGTAACAATCAGCTGGTTGTTGGGGACTGATAACATTGGCTTGTTTGTAGACTGTTTCCGTTTTTGGATTCTCTTACCTGATGTACTAATCAGTCTGCTGGCCTCCAAAGTCCAGTTTTTATTTTGTATCATTATCATTACCATTGTAAATAGTCTTTATGTATCGTCATCATTGTCTATAGTTGCTTTAAATTGTACACTATGTATACTTTTAGCTACGGATAGGAGAAACCCTGGAGCCGCAAAACTTTAATAAAATACTTTGACTGCACTCTCGCTCATGACCACTCGGCTACGTCAGGCCGTGTTCTAACCCCCCCCCCCCATTCTTTTCGGAAATCGTTCATTGCAGGAGACATTGATGTATTTGGATAGAACAAAACCGAGCAGTTTTGTTCTATCCAAACTGTTCGAAGTAGGTTTTTTTTTTTATAGGTCTCTGCAGTAATAAATCACTAATTTTGTTATGTGAAAATTAAATGCATTACTTATTTTTATGAATTTATTCTATCTCTTGAAGTTTTCCTCTGACGAATCTTTTTTCTTTAGCATAACATTGAAACGGTAGCTCAGAAATTTTATCAAGAAATAGCACACCGTTGTTCGCCATACAACGTAAAATTTGCAGCAGTTGACTTGGAATGAAATGCTTCTTTTATAGCAGTTTACGGTTACTGTCGCTATTTTCCGGTCGTTTAATATTTTTGCTTCACTCAATAGCGCATGCCGCTGTATATCTGGTGTTGACACGAAACAAAATTGGTTGCCGAGGCAGAAGCAACAGAAAAATATTGATACCCGTACTTTAACAAATCGTAAAGAAACTTGAGAGAGGTTGGGTAATGCTGCAGGCTTATTTATATATTTTTTTGTTCCCCATAAGAAGCAGTATGTAAAAAAAAAAAAAAAAAAAAATAGTCGTACCGATCCATCGTTTATGGAATCGCGCCTTAAACAGGTGCGATTCCATAAATTGTGCTCTTTTTGGATAAGCATATATTTGTGGACTTCTTTCTTCCGGTTTCCCCCCCCCCCCCGTTTTTTGTGCCTCACTTAAAGTTTAGAATACCATAATGTGCCAAAACAGATAGTTTAGGAGCTATTCATATATTCATTCCAATTATCAGAATTTCAACCCACTTTCTCACATTATCACATTTGTTGTTTCACTGTAATATCAGCCGAAGAAGGCCATTGGCGTAGCCAGGGTAGGATCAGCAGGTACATTGTTACCCCCCCCCCCCTCCCCTGACGCCGAAATCTGGTATTATGGTGCTTTTTAGCATTAGGCAATTGGACCTTTTTTTTTAAAATGTACTTCCTGACAAAAAAATCCTGGCTACGCTACTGACTGTCACTAAATCTCAGATGCTCATAAAATTATTAAAGGTGTTCCAGCCTTCATATTATTTTTTTGTGGGAGAAAAAAATAACAGCGCATAAAAATTTCTGCATAAAAAAAAGAAAGAAAGAAAAAAGGTATTTCCTTTTGTCTCAATTTGAAGGCAGTTGTATATAATGTTTTGGATTGATCCGATAGAAAAATTCAAAAGAAGTTCATGTCCATCCGTCCGCATGTAACCGAAAGATTATCAGTGGACGGATTTTCATGAAATTTTGTATTTGGACTTGTTAAAAATATTTGTCGAGCCAAACCAAATTTCAGTAAAATCGGACTAATATAAATCTGTCAGTTATTTCTTTTTCCCCACACGATTTGTATGGAAAACAGAAATTCATAGATTATATGTAGCTTTAGACAGTCCGTGCACGCTTCACGTGTATTTTCATACTTGACTTGTGAACGTGATTCCACTTTTACACACACAGAGAGAGAGAGAGAGAGAGAGAGAAAGAGTAATATGGGAGGAGAGTGATAAATATTATACAGCTTAGTGATAAATTGATAAGAAAATAATGATAAGAGAACTATATTTAGTTTTCATTTCAGTTAATCACATAAAATGAAAAGATCGTTTAAAAAAATCTAACGCGCCTGAAATGTAAGGCACTGTGTTCGTTTATTTGAAGAGAAAGTATGAAACAACAAGAACATGATCAGATTACCCAAATGAATATTGAAAGATTTTTCAGGCGCCCACTTTACTAAGGACATGTATATGTATTTTTCATGATTTGTAAAATTTGGTGCCCAGGCAGCCCTGCTAGCCTGTGCTTTAATCCAGCACTGGTGTATGTTAACATACGAAGGGTGATCAAAAAATAGCAAGCCAAATTAAAAACATAAAACATTGTTTTATTGAGCTTCTGATGGTTTTATTATTGTTGTTGTTGTTGCTCTTATATTATTTCTCACTGATTGGGGATTCCACTCCGTGGTGACGGATACTGCTACCAAGTACACAGGGCGGTTGTAATGTCTGGTGTTACTGTCAGTCGAGGAAATCTCTGACTATTCTACAGGTGTTCAGGATTACGACTTTTTGGAGTTCCTTGTAGGTGTTCTCTGGGATACCTATTGCTGTTAGGCTGCTATGTAGAGTCTTTGGTACCATACCAGTTGTTGACACGATGATTGGGATGGTTGATACTTCTTGCATATGCTACATCTCCTTGATCTCATGTCTCAGGTTCGTGTACTTCCTAATTTTTTCCTCATGGGTTTTCTGGACATTGCTATCATTCGGCACGGCTATGTCAATCAGGTAGGTAGCCTTTTCCATTTTGTCCACAAGGGTTATGTCCGGTCTGTTGTGCGGGATGGTCTTATCCATTATTATGGCATGGTCCCAGTACAGCTTGTGGGTTCGGGTCTCTAGTACTGCCTGGGGTTCGTACTTGTAGTATGGTACACTTTCTTTGATCAACTGGTATTTCTTTGCTAGCTTCTGATGTATTATCCTGGCTACCTGGTCGTGTCTATGGGTGTACTCAGTCTAGGGGTGATCACCTTGCACCCCACGGTGATGTGTTGGATCGTTTCTGAGGCCAGGTGGCATCATCGACATGTGGTTTATTATTATTGTTGTTGCTCTTATATTATTTCTCCTTGATTGGGGGATTCCACTCCGTGACGGGTACTGCTACCAAGTACACAGGGTGGTTGTAATGTCTGGTGTTACTGTCGGTCGAGGAAATCTCTGACTATCCTACTATTATTATTATTATTATTAGCCATGTGGTGCAAGGAAGCCTGAGGCTTATGCTGCAACAGTCAAAAAAAAAAAAAAATTTCTACATTACCCTGATGTAGACTGTGTGGATTTTCGGATCATTTAATTTTCATTATTCTCCCAGTCAGTTTATAATGTATGTGTTTTGGAATTCTTTGATTGTCTGTATAATCTCTCCCTCTATAATTTTGTATATGTTCAATTACTGGATTTTCCTTTAATGCCCATAATTGGGTATTTTGAGCATTCACGTACCCTGACAAATGGAACTACACCTCATCTATGAAGAATGTATGATCTAGAATACCACTAGTATTTCCAGTGATGAACTGTTGAAATCAGTGGCAGTGATGCTTTTAATTCTTAGACAACTGTGATTTTGCATAGGAAAAGGTGTAGCTTCTTCCTTACTGCTAAATGTGCAGTTGCAAGACCGATGTTTTGCTGTTGTGACAACTTCTGCATTGATTTGGAAGAGCTTTGTAGCACTGAATCTGAAATAACCAGGAGTTTCTTTTCTGTCAGTTTCAGTGGCCTTCCACTATGCTGCACGTCGTGTACAGCACCTGTCTTGTGAAATTTTCCTATTAATGCTTGCATAGCATGCCGATGTGGTACTGGCATATTTGGAAATTTCTTATAAAAGTTTTCTTGAATGCTTTGCGTATACTCTCCATGCTCATTAAAAACATACTCAACCAAAAAAATATGCTCTTCCAATAACTAAGCCATCGTTTATCACTTTGCCTTCAACTGCCACAATAGCTATCTCACAGCCAACTGACCATGACACACCACTAGGTGTGCACTAGGTTTCATACCACACCACATGATGGCACAGTGACTCTTATCATTTTACACATTGCTACCATACAGGTGTATAGTGACTTTCCAAACACCCTGTATATGGTTATAATGAATGCTGTATCTAAATACAGTGGATCTGGTGCATCAGGTTCTTGTGTGCATTTTTGCAAAAATTCTAATGTTTCTGTTAGCATTTTGTTCAGTAGGACAGAGAATTCATATTGTTTGAAGTTTGATATAGGTTTTCAGAAATTGTAGCCCTGCAGTGATAAAAAGCCTCAATGCCTTATTATAGTCTCATACCATCTCCATTGAGATCTCCTGACAGTTTCTCCCAGTAAGTTTATAATATATGTGTTTTGGAATTCTTTGATTGTCTGTATAATCTCTCCATCTATAATTTTGTGTGTTCAGTTACTGGATTTTCCTTTAATTCTTTTGTTATAACCTGATTACTTTTTTGTCATCTGGTGTAGACAGCAGTTCTCATAAATCACATTACTGCAGCCATTATTCTTTCTTTTTTATCCTTATCACACATAATCCACCAAGCTTTGCTTTCATATGTTATGCATTGCTCCTACTGGTGTTTTTATTATGTTAGAGATGAAAATCTGATAGGCTTAAATGTATATGTAATCTTAATGTTTTTTGCTTATCCACTCATGCTTTATTATTAACACATGACTGAGTTTAGAAAATTCCTCAGCAATTGTTTTCAGAATATCTAAAGATGTAAGTATTTCGCTGTACATCTATTCATTCAAGTAAACCCACAGGAATAAAGAGAAAAAAACACACAAAAAACTTGAGGGAGTGGTTCAATCTGGAGACCTTGGAGGCCGCTGAATGCATATATGATGACATAACCATTTATTGGGGAATATTTCATCAACAAATTCTGTTATGGTGAGACAATAATATTCTTGGGCACTATTTTGCATAAAATAAAATATAGAGCCCTTTCTGGCTGTGGTGGGACATATTCTTGTACTATTGCAAAACTGCTTTGTGAAATGATGGGGTTCCCAGCAAGAGTTCTCCAACCAGTTATTCCAAACATTTCTTGCCCTCCTCCCAGCAAATAGCTGCCTATGGAGCATTTAACTGACTTTCAGTTATCACATGTTCAATCACATTATTGGATTATCACATGTTCAATAGTCAGAATTATGGCAGTTAATATTGCTGTTTGGTTTGAAAAATTTCTATTTGCACCAGTTTTTTGGATACAAGGCTTGGCATCCATTCTTCTGTGAGATATAATTATGGAATGTAAATTTTTTTTTTTTCTGAACTCTTAAATTTCTTCTAAAAGAAGTTTGTAACAATTTGAGTTTAATGGTAGGATCATGTTTTCTACAGTATATCGTCGTAACTTTAAAGGTTGCACTTGCATCCTTCTGAAGAGTTCTTCTGAACAATAAGAAAATTTTCCAGTATTTGGTATCTGTGTGCTCAAGTGGGTATAAGGAATGTAGGAGAGTACTATAAAAATATAAATCCAGTATAATTTAAAATTGTTTATATATAGTATTTTTTTTGTGTGTGTGTGTGTGTGTGTGTGTGTGGGTTTTTTTTTTTTTTTTTCCCAATGTCAGGATCATATTTACCCTCAACCAAATAAATATTTACCCTTCCACCAAATAAATATTCACTTAAACATAAAATTAAATAAAATGGATGAGTTTGAGCTATTAGTTACCTTGACAAATGCTTGCATAATAGAGGTGATTGAGACATACTGTCATCCTGAGATAGAAAATGCTGAATTTTATTATGGCATGTACAATGTGTTACAAAGGAGGAAGGTTATGCTTTCTGTCTGAATGGGAAAAGATCATTCCCTGATATTGAATGAGCCAAGGAGGTCACTGAGTCTATGTGGTGGGTTGCAGAATTAATATATGCAAAAAATATAATACTCTTCGTTACAGGCAACTTGAGTGTGTAAGTAAGTGTTGAATGCCTTATAATAGGTGGAGTGGTCAAGTGTAACAGTGCAGAAACATACATTTGAATAGCCTGTGATTCAAGCCCAGGTGACTGCCAAATATAGTTAACAATTGTGTTCATTGTTAAACTTATTGTTCGACTTATTGTTCCACTTATTGTTCGGAACTAATGGAATGGATACTCACTCACCAATGGCTGTTTATTTCATGTGTTTGGCCAATTCTTAAATTATAAAATGCCTTCCACCAAGGACCTGAGCAATAGCATCATAAATATGGTAATCTAGGATCTGTTAGTGGGAAGTGACCATTTGGGGTGAGTTACAGGAGATCTGGGTTCATTCCTGGGAACCTTTTAGCTAGGAGATAAGATTTCAGTTCAGTTTTCTGGTGTGGGGGGGAGAATACAGTAGATCACAGGAGTTTATGACTGGTCATTTATCAATGAATATTGTTGTTAACTGCTTTTCAAAACTGTGGATTAGATTTTGGGACCAACTGAAACACAGGAGCAGATTGTTATATGAATTGGTGTCAGGAGACAGTTCATATAAGAATACAAATCAATCTTGACTTGTTATATGAATCTATACCAACAAAACCAGAAAGGGTAAGATAAGAAAAAGTGTCACCTTCTGTGGTCTTGTTTCACATTGACTTGTTATATAATTTGGTGTCTCCAGTAATTTGTAGCCATCATAAATTACAAATAAGAAAAGAGTAAGTTGCATCAGCACCTCATAGGATGTGAAAGTAGCAGAATTATAGACGATCCAGCAGATGAGTTGAACAGATACTTCACATTGGTCTTTACATCCAAAAAGTATGTTTTTGACTTGGGAGAATCACTGGCAGTGAGCTAGCATATCACTTATGCTGGCACTCTGGTAGCAAGCTAGCTTAAGTGATTTTGCAATAGCACTTAAGCATACAGAGAAGGGATTATCAGGTGAGCTGTTGAGGCTGAAAGAAAGTGTCTCTCAGTTCATATGATGTGTACTAGTGTTTTTTGTGTGTGTGTGTGTGTGTGTGTAGAAAATAAGGTTTATATTTGTATCTTGATAAATTATAAAATGCTTCCCCCCTCTTCCTTTCCCTTCCCTTATCTATTGAATTTGCATTGAACTGTTAATAAAAAAAATTATAACATTCAAAAAATAGATAGTAAAAATCAAAATATTGAACATATGTAAATACTATTTATTATTTTTAACGAATTAAAAAAAAAGAAAAAAATTCAAATTAAGAGTTTCATAGAAATTTTAAAAATTTCAACATGTTCCATCAAACAAAATATACTAGCTTTGTTCACATTTGTTGGCATTTGTGGCATAGTGTTCTCGAAGTGTTGATGACTCAGCACATCTTACATGTTTTTGGGCATACTTGTTGGCACTTAACTAAATTACTTTTCCTTTTTTTTTTTTTTTTTTTTTTGGTAGTTGTTGGCGCATTGGTTTCTGTGGCCATAATGCACCTCCCAAGGTTTTTGCAGTACTTTGATCCAAGCCCGAGGCGGGATTTGAACCCGCGACCTTTGGGTTGCCATGCAGGCACTTTACCCACCTGGCTAACCCGGTCGGCAACTAAAACTACTGATCTACACTTAACTACTGATCACCTAATGGAGAAAATTAGGTGATCAGTAGTTAAGGGTGCGTTCTGGGATTATTTTAACAGGAATGAATTCCTAAAGGGGTTGTAAAATAGGCTTGTAAAAAAGAAATTCATGCTTATCTAACCTGATAAATTACAATGAAGTTATTACCAAGCAGTTGGATGCAAGAAATATCGCTGTTATATATATGGACTTTAGCAAGGCACAGCATGGTTCCTCATAAATGGTTATTTTTTAAGCTGGAGGGTGTATATAAGATCTGAGGTGTGGGGGAAGTGATGGCTGGTGGAGTGGAGACAGAGGGTGGACATGAAATGGATGGAAAAATTCTTCAGAGTGGGTAAGAGTTTCAAAAAAATTTTTTCTATATTTTGTGTAATATTAAAAAATGTTTCATAATGTAACAAACAAAATTAAAAAAAAAAAAAAAATTCTACTTTTGGAATTTTAAACCAAGCTTGTGCAAATTCCTATGAAGAAAATGAAATGTAACAAATGGACTTACATGCATCTTAAAAATTTCTATCTTACTGATAAATTTTTTAAAGAAGTTTAAAATATTTTAAACTCTGCTCAGAAAGAATTTATAGTATCTCTAGGGAATTTAGAAAAATACTAACTGGATATCTCCGGCATCTGATCCTTAAACCCCATTTTTGTAATTACCATACATTTCTTTTATGAGAAAAGTGTATATTAAATACAAATGACAATATGAATAATAAAATACTGATATTTGTTGTCTTGATGTTATGGTTAGTTGATGAACAGTGATTGCATAAAAATGATCATTGATAAAAAATCTTTATGGCTTGGATGATTTCTTAGCAGCTAATCAAAAGAAATTTCAATTTCTCTATCAACTCACATTCTTGAACCGCTATCCTCCCACCATAAGTATGATTTTATGATTGATGGAACCTTATGTTTAAGTCCTCCAGGACAGTATGGTGCTTTGTCCTCTGTCATTCATTTAGAGAGGCTTGGATTTGAATCCCATCAGCAACTGGGGGGGGGGGTTCTTAAAAGCCTTTTCAATCATAGCTGTAATTGGCTGATCTCAGATAGAGGGAGTAGCTCTCCTTCCACTGAGTTATTCTGAGTTCTTCAGCCTGTGCAGTGCAGTATAGTGTAAAATGCTAATGTGCTGTATAAATAATAACAACAACTTATGTATAATTGCTAGACATCTTTTCCTTTTTGGGAATACATTCACGTACCCTGACAAATGGAACTACACCTCATCTATGAAGAATGTAAGATCTAGAATACCACTGGTATTTCCAGTGATGAACTGTTGAAATCAGTGGCAGTGATGCTGTTAATTCTTAGACAACTGTGATTTTGCATAGGAAAAGGTGTAGCTTCTTCCTTACTGCTAAATTTCACGTGGGGTTTTAATTATTTGGCCGTAATTCTATCCTTACTTATTACTTATTGATGTGTTCAATATGTGTAATATCAGTGTAACATCATTACATGGATTATTGCATTGCATTACATTACATCCTATACACAGATTATCAGTTTGAAGATTATTAGTGTAATGGATCTCTTCTAATCCTTATAGTTTTTGTATTTTCAAAAATATTTTGCAAAACAGTTTAAAAGCTTCTCCAGGTCAATATATTGTTAGAATTAATTACCACTCTTAGTACACTGTTATAGGGTTCATGTAAAATTGAGTGAGTATATTCACTGCTATTTCCTCCATGAATCTATTGATTTTTTTGAAGAGATGAATGCAAATCTTATATATTATTAGAGATTTTGTGCTACTAGGTGTTTAATGGAAATTGTTGCAAGAAAAAATATTAAAAAATGAAATGAAAGAATAAAAAAAAAAAGTCCAGGAAAAAAAATCCATACACTCCTTCCATCTATTTGTCAACAAACAAATATTTTAATATGAATAAATATCTTACTATGAAAATATTAAAATGCTAAATATAATAATATTAATTATGTAGGACAATAAAATTATATTTCATCTTAGTTAACATTAAAAGAGCTTATATTTTGAAAGAGTGAAATCAGACCAGAAGGCTCTGCTAGTCATGCCCTTAATGTTTGAGATATTTAAAGGATTTTTTTCCATGTTAAGTAAGCCTTCTTTCCCAAGATGGAATACTTTCTTTTCATTTACTAGCCTCTTTTCACTCACCTATCTCCCTCCCTTTTCTTACATATCTAATTCTCTTCCATCCTTGCATGATTTCAGCACTGAAATCATGCAAGGCTGGTGGAATGTTTCTCTCTTAGGTGTTTTGAGTAGATCAATAGTACAGAGGCTGGTTAACATGCAGATTCAGTTATCACTTATAGCCAGTTATAGGTTATTGATTTACCATTGTATCAGTTGCAAATTATTTTTAAATTACCTGTTTTCTGTTTTTAAATTTTATTATTATTCTTTTTTCTTTTTTAGTCTGTGATTTTTGAAGAAGTTGATCTCACAGATTTGAGTATAGCAGAATGTAGTATTAAAAATGTAAATCACAGTGTTCAGGTAAGTAGGAAAAAACAAAACAGTATTTTGTTACCTGTATTGAATTTTAAGTGAAATATTTTTGAAACAGATGATTAGGTCAGGTTTTGCTTGTAGAACAAAAATATTGTTCATATTTAAGTTATTCTCGGTTATTCAGAATATGTTTGTTTTGTAAAATTATTCTGTAATCATTACTGTTATTGATTACTGATTTATATTGTGAACTTTGACCTGATTTTTTAATGTATTTATTTCATTGTTTTTACTGAAAAAGCCTTTGAACATTGGATTTTAACATGATAAAATTCTTACTATTAAAGTAATAATGTTGCCTATGTTTCCTCCGTATCCTTGCTTTGTTTTATTGTGTTACTTCAGTTGCGTCATGGTTAGCAAGGATTTGATCATGTTATTGTTTTTATTTATTTTTTATTTGTGAATTCTGATCTTTGAAATAGTAAAAAATACATAATGTTAAGTAACTTTATGTATTTGTTTTAAAGGTCATCACATTCCCATCCTCTTTAATATGCAATGTGTGATAAACAGTTAATGACCTTTATGACAGTGTGATAAACAGTTTAAACTGTTTATCCCTGTTTGAGAACCACTGCTCAAAAGCATAAAGTATACCCTGAGTGTATTACTACTCAGGTAGTGGAGAATGAAAGAGACCTAAAGGTAAATGTGCAGTCAGACATGGAATGTTCTGAGCAGTGCAGGCATGCTGCAGGACAACTCACGGGGTTTTGTCAATAATATGCAGAAACTTTGCTAGCAGGGATAAGGTAGTGATTATTCCTTTGTATAAGGCCATGGTTAGGCCACATCTTGAGTATTGTATACAGGTCTGGATGCCCACTTTAGGAAGAATGTAGATATGCTGGAATGGCAAGAAGGGCAACAAGACTGGTGAAGGGAACAGAAGGGTGCTGTTATCTAGAAAGGCTTCAATTCTGCAAGTTGCAGCATCTCGAGACTAGATTAGGATTGAGTAAGCTGAATGTTAATGGCATTCTTCCACTTACTTGAGCATAATTATATAGGTATTTTAGATATTGAACAATCTTCAGAATCTCTCAATATTAAATTACTTATACTTGCATGCAACTGCTACTTTAATATTTGGAATTTTCTCAGTGGTTTAATCCTTATCAAAACTCTATAATTTTGTACATGCTAGAATGTGAGGTATTTCAGCACCCCTTTCACTGGCAGATCTATACCATTCCTGTCATAGTATACAGTATTTTAAAGTTTTGTGGCTGTATTAATTGCAGTAAACTCTCTTAGCCTTAGTTGTCATGAACATTGACACAGAATCAAGAGAAACAGTAACTGGTTTTGGACAATCAGTGATTAGTAGTAAAAGGCTTAGTCAAAAGCCAAAAGAAATGATTGTGTAAACTAACTGTCTTTTCAGTTATTTGTTGATATCAGTACAAGATCTGCTTGGAGGATTATACGGAAGCTATATTTAAAGTCTTATTACCCATGCAGTTCATGCTTTGTCAGAAGATGGCTGTGACATGAAACTAGCTTTGTAGCATTGTGCATGATCATTTAAAGTAGGATGCACAGTTATTAGACAAAATGTGTGCACTGATAAAGCAAAATTTCTTTTGAGTGGCAGTATAAACTATTTATGACTAATTGTTAGTGGCTTATTTTCTTAGGTTCACCATCCCACTTTATATAGCATCTACCAATTCAAAAAAATCAGAAAGGAATGTTTGTCTCATCTCATAATTATATTTTACATGTCAGATCATTCCATAAGTAATGTTGTTTTTTCATTCTTCTCAAAATGAAAACTTAACCTCAAATCAAGTTTTCATCAAGTATATCTTCATTTATTGTTTAACTCTCTGCTACTTAACAATGTGCCTTCGAATAATATAGGTATTATAAAATTCCTTTGACTTTGAAGCAAAGATGGGGACAGGGCACTTTTAAGGTTTGAAACTTGCAAAGTCCTTTTCCATTGAGAAGATGTAGAATGAATATCTAGTAATCTGATGGTGGTCTGTGAATGTGTGGCAATTGTGGAATATTTTTCCCAACCAAGCTGTTAAATTTTATTATAATGACCCCTACAGTATGAAAATGTGTATGGTACTGATAAAATATGTAAGTCTTTAAAGTGGTCAAAGAAGGACATTTTTCTTCTAATACCACACACACACACATTTCAGACTTTGTAGTTGCTGGTAGTAAACTTCAGCTGTGATGATTT
The DNA here is from genome assembly GCF_048544385.1 of Mastigoproctus giganteus. Lineage (NCBI taxonomy): Eukaryota > Metazoa > Arthropoda > Arachnida > Uropygi > Thelyphonidae > Mastigoproctus > Mastigoproctus giganteus. Next base: position 35,043,350 of record NC_143580.1, on the reverse strand, counting down.
TATTGGGCTGGAATAGTTCAGAATTAACCATACTCTCACTATCCCTCCAAAAAAATGCACAGCAAAATGCATGCTGAAGATTCATGAACAAATGTTTTCACAACTGCTGTTAATATTTGTTTTTTAATACCCTCTATGACAATTAAGATTTTATTCTTGGTTCTTGAATCATGTATGACTTATTTTGGTAGGAACTGTTGTTTATTAATCCTGCAAGGAATTGCCATATGAATTAAGATTAAGGGAATGAGTGTCCAAACCATCTGTGTGAGAAATGATTTCAATACTGATTTGACATTAAATGATCTTTGAATGCACACAAAGAAATGGCAACATCTCATTTGTTGTGTGGAGCTGCACATGATAATGCTAAAAAAAATACTCCCTTCATATTTATTCCTTTTCCTTGTCCATAAAGAGCAGAAATTAAACCTTCTTGAAGGAGCTGCAAAATAAATCTTTATTGTCAAAGATATACATAGTAACAGTGAAGTACATATATGAAGGCAAAGTTCCCTCCATGGCCGGAAAAATGGTCAGGGGATATACAATGAAATGTTATGATGAAATGCCTTGATGAAATACTATGGCATCAAGAAAGATTGGTTGACTAACTGATCCTTACAGTGAAAGAAATATTGATTCATTAATCTAGTTCATACAAAGCATATGCACCTTGTTGGTGTACTTTTTGGAACATTATGTGGCTAAAAAGTACATCAGTAGATTATTATTTATGTGTACTTGTCTTTAGTCAGAAGATATTGTGATTTTAAAATATCTAGTAACTTTCTGCCCATCCTTATATTGATATTAATTATAAATTTTCATATGTTTTTTATAGTTAATTACTCCTTTTCGAAGACTCATTTTATGTGCAGAATCAAGAAAAGAAATGGAAGAATGGATCTCAGCTTTAAAAAGCGTTAGCAACAAAGATTTTTATGAGGTTGACATGAGTTTTGCCGAATTACTTTATTCTTTATAAATTACTCTCAATCTTTTTTGAAAGCTCTGAAGTAAATTTTTAATGTATTTTGTGAAAAAACTAGTTTTTAAACATTTCCATTTAGATAATTGATTATCTCCTTTAATTAAAATATGTTAATGTTATATATCATGTATGTGTTTATCTGCATGCTTATTTTAAAACCACTTTTGTCTGTTTTCATTAATTCCGTAGTTATGAGGATTGCGAAATCTTTTTTGAAGAAAGTGTATCCATAAGAACTGCAAAACACTTTTCATAGCAGATGGTGGAACCTTGTTCTTAGTTCCTTATTCATAAAAATGTCCTCTATATGTGTGCATTAGATTAGTAGTGGCAAATGATGCAAGGAAGCAGGCTTGTGTGGCATCAGCTTAAGAAAAGGAAAAAAAAAACCTGCTTACCACATCTATCCATCTTCTTTAATAATCATTAAAGGAGATGGACAGAAAGTATTAGACAGATTATAATTTGTCTAATACTTTCTTAAATTTATTCAAACTACTTATTTCCACAATATCAGATGGAAGTTTGTTCCACCAATCAATTATTATCTATCTGAAAGCAAATTTTTGCACATCTGTTCTGTAACCATCCTTTTTAGTTACTGAATCCATTCAAAGCCTTAAACTTTTTGGAGACAGGTGCTTCAATTCCAAGTGCTGCCATTTTTAGAACAAGTCTTTTGTGGGTCAGAGGACCCTTTTGTGTTCTTGACTAATCTTAGGCCTGACGTAGCCCAGTGGTCAGGAGCGAGAGTGCATAGCACGTGTTTCTTGAGTGGACCTGGGTTCAAGCCCGTGACTACTAAATACGATAAATATTTGTATTGACGATTTATTGTAAACTCTACTGACTTGGTTGTTGTGCCGGAGTATAAACAGAAAAAAAATTTTTTATTGCTCTCCTTGTTTCTCCATCTTTCTTAAAATTAAGCTTCCAGACCTGTATGCAGTACTGAAGATGTGGCTTAACCATTGCTTTTTATAAAAAGATTAATCACCTTCTTGATGTGAAAATCACCTCCCTGATGGCAAAATCTGTATATAATTGAGAGAACTTCATAATTTGTCCTAGAAGCCTGTCTGCATTGTTCAGAGAATTTCGTGGTGGACTGTACAAGAATGAATCAGATGCTGTCATTAAGAGTTTAGAACATTGCATTATCAAATCTCTGTTAAAAGTGGTTGAAATTCTTCACAGGTTAAGTGCAAAATGTGGGGAAGAGACTCTATCATATGAAAGTGTATGTGATGTTACAACAAATTTTCTGAATGCCACAAAGAAGTTGCTATCCTACTGCATGCTTGTGTTTGGATGACAACTTTAAAAGATGTAAACATTCATTGTGTTGAGGAACTGATTTTTGGAAAACAGGCAAATTACAGTCCTTAATATATTGCATTGAAAATGTGCATTCATGTTGGAAGTGTAAAGGCAGTTAATGCTGGACAGTTATTTTTCGAGAAAGTGTGTGTGCTAGGTGGATTCCAAAATATGCTGACATTTGGCCAGAAGGCACAATGTGTTCTGTTTCTGCCAAACATAAGAGCTGGTTTGAACTGGAGAGGAAGTATATTTCTGTAAGGAATAGTGACTTTTAGTGTTACATTCTCACACTAATTCTCTCTACAATCAAAGAAGTCCAGGGTGGAATGGCGCTACAAAAGATTTCCACCACTCAAACAAGACAGTGTACATATGGCAAAAATCATGGCAGTAGTCTTTTAAGATTCAGAAGAGTTGCTTATTGTCAATTTTCTGCTGCTTTGTATATCAGTTAATATTATTATTAACTGCAAGGAAGCCTGAGGCTTATGCTGCACCAGCCAAAAAAAAAAAAAAAAAAAATTCCCAAGTTACCCTAAGAGAGAGAGAGAGAGAGAGAGAGAGAGAGCAGTAAAAAGGAATCACCAAGAAAGAGAAGAATGATGATATCCAGCTCAGGACCCTGGGTGTGCCAAACCCATACTCACCAGATGTGAGCCCCTGAGGTTATAGTCAGAATAACAACAGTTTACTTCTCCATGACGTGCATAGGTCTGTAAAACTGTGAAAGAAAATCATTATGCTACCTGCACTGTTCATATATGGTGAATTTGATGCCAGAGACATTGGCAACCTTAGGCTAGGAATTTATGAGCTATGATCCTTACAGTTCAGGTTTAGCTTATAAGTGATTATCAGTTGTCCAGGCAAATGAAGAAGCACAGGAAGGGAAGAAATTCAAAGCAGATTACCAACTCAGATGTAATGTCTTGAATTGCTGAAAACCTCTGAGAACTCTTTGCAAAACCTCAGGATTGTACCAAATGCATTTTAGAAACCACTTCTCCCGGCAGCTATGAATCTTGGATATTTCTTAATTCATATAAAAACATTATTAACATTAATGTATTTCAATATCAGTTAAATACCGAGATATTTAACCATTTATTATTTGGAATTTTTCTGTGTTAACTACCCCTCCTTCATTAAAACTCAAAGGAAAACATGAAAAAGGTCATAAACTAATCTCTCTCTCTCTCTCTCTCTCTCTCTCTCTCTCTCTCTCTCTCTCTCTCTCTCTCTCTCTCTCTCTCTCTCTCTCTCTCGTATACATTAAATACATAATTTTGAAATAAAAAAAAATAAAAAAATAAAAATCTATACTGTACTCTATTGTTTTGTGTTTTTTATTAGTATTGATAGATACTGCAAGAAAGCAAGCTTATGAAGCATCGCAAAAAAAAAAAAAAAAATCCTTCCCACATCACATGTTCATCCCCTCCAATAATTTGTCTTCTTCCTTGAATTTATCCATACCATCTGCTTCCACAACAAAGAAATGGAAGTTTGTTCCAATGATCAACAACCCACTGGCTAAAGGCAAACTTCTGCACATCTATTCTGCAACTATCCTTTCTCAATTTGAATTTATGTCCCCTCCTGGCTATAGTCTAAGCAAGAGGAAGAATGCCATCAGCATTGAGCTTGTTGAGTTCATTCAAAACTTTAAATACCTCAATCTGATCATCTTGCAGGTGACTAATTTCCAGATGCTGCAATTTACAAAAACAAAGCCTTTCTTAGTAAGACTATCCTTTTGTTCTCTTCACCAGTCTTGTTGCATATCTCTGCATCCATTCCAGCAGATCTACATCCTTCCTAAAATGAGGCTTCCAGACCTGTATGAAGTACTCAAGATGCTGCCTAACCATTGCCTTAGACAATGGATAATCACCTCCTTATCCATGCTAGCAAAATTATTGAATATTATTGACAAAACCCCATGAACTGGCCTGGCAGCCTGACTGCATTGCTGAAAGAACTTCATATCTGACTGCACGATTACCCCCCCCCCCCCATTCCTTTTTCATTTTTCACTACCCTAAGTGCAGTACCACACACTAATCTGGTACACTATAATCCCAGATTAGTTGGTACACTAATCTGGGATTATTGCTGCCTATATGTATTTGGGTAGCAGTAATCCTGGATTAACATATCAACTGTCATTTCTCAGATCATTTGTCTAATTTTTCTATATCTTGTTTGCAGTAGCTTACTTTGATTACTGTCATTAACCACCCTGCCAACCTTTGTACCATCTATAAACTGTGACATTAAAAGCCTAATATACCTTTATCAATATCATTCACTAATAAATAAAGAAAACAACAATGGGCCAGCACTGAACTCTGGGGGGATCGATCCACTAATAACATTAGTCCACAGAGTTCCTTCTCTGTAGAGTTGCTAGAACGAGTACAGAGAAGGGCAACAAGAATGAGAGGCAGTGCCGGATTTAGCACTTGAGAGGCCTCTAAATATTTTCGGTACTACTACAGTGTGCATTCTACGCGCACGTTTTTACTATAGCACACGCTCTAGATTTGGTGTTGTGGTTTTAATCATTTTGGTTGCGCAATTCTTTCATACATATTTTATTAATTGGGAATTAAAAAATTAATTCCCAATTATCACTTGTATAAATGTCACGCCTCATCAAACAATTCAGTTTTGATAAATACATAAACAGTACATAAGATATTACAGATACTTACTTGATAACAAAACAAAAATACTCCTACACTAAAACACCAACGACACCAAACTCTAGTAATTTGTAACAGATTCATGAGCGAAATGTTAGTTCCGAAAGCTATTAAAAAAGACGATGCTCTGTTACATGTGAGCCAGCGCAGTAGTGATTTCAGAGGCTTTAAAAAACTACTGCGCTTGCTTATTGGTTCCCGATTAGTTGCGAATAGTTTTGAACTGCCTCTGCGAACAAATCTAATATCGTTTCTTGAGCAATATCGTCACAGGGTTCTTCACTCGTAGAATTACCTCCACTAGGAAAAAACTGAAAGTGTTTAATTTAAGCATTAATGATAATATATATATTATACTTCAGATTCAATTAGTTCGCATAGATATTTCATATAATATGTAGGGATATTCGCATAAGAGTTTACTAACTTCTCATCTTAAATTATAGTTTTATTCAGTAACGGTAATAAAGATGAGTGTAAAAATTTAAAATGAAACAATTTTTTTTTTGAGACCTGAGATTTGAGGCCTCCTCGATTTAAGAGGCCCCAGGCGTGCGCCTGTGTGGAAATCCACCACTGGTGAGAGGAACAAAAAGGTGCGCTTACAAAGAAAGCTTAAGTTCTGCAAGTTGCAGCATCTGGAAACTAGACACTTGCGAGGTGATCTGATCGAGGTGTATAAGGCCTTGAATGGTTTGAGCAGACTCAATGCTGATGGGATACTTCTTCTTGTTCAGATTAGTAGTGGTAGTAGTAGTAGTGCCAAAAAAAAAAAAATTTACAAGACTCAAGTGCTCTTGCGAAGAAAGGCTTAAGTTTTGCAAATTACAGTGTCTGGAGACTAGGCACCAGCGAAGTGATCTGATAGAGGTGTATAAAGCCTTGAATGGTTTAAGCATGCTCAATGCTGATGGGATTCTTCCTCTAGCTCAGAAAAATCACCTGAGAGGGCATAAATTCAAATTGAGGAAAGACAGATGTAGGATAGACGTGCGGAAATTTGCCTTTAGCCGGCAGGTGGTTGGTTGGTGGAACAGACTTCCATCCCTTGTGGTGGAGGTTGATAGCCTAAATAAGTTTAAGGCTCAGCTGGACAGGTATTTTGAACGAACAGAGGGGTGAAGTGGAAGTGTGTTTTTTTTTTTTTTTTTTTGGCTGATGCTGCACAAGCTTGCTTTCTTGCATCAAATGCCTCTGCTAATGCTAATGCTAAATGCTAAGACAATTCTCTCTAAATGTTTGTACAGTTTCTCCTTAAATTTATTTAATCTATCAACTTCCACAACGACAGATGGAAGTTTGTTCCAGCAATTAACCACCCGCTGGCTAAAGGCAAATTTCCACACATCTATTCTACATCTGTCTTTCCTTAATTTGAATTTATGCCCCCTTAGGTTCGTAATCTGAACAAGTGGAAGAATCCCATCAGAATTCAACGTGCTCAACCCATTCAAGACCTTATACACCTCAATCAGTTCACCGCGCAGGTGCCTAGTCTCCAGCCACTGCAGTTTACAGAACTTAAGCCTTTCTTGGTAAGAGGACCCCTTTGTTCCCCTCACCAATCTTGTTGCCCTTATCTGTACATGCCCAAGCACCTCAACATCCTTCCTAAAATGAGGCCTTCAGACCTGTACACAGTACTCAAGCTGTGCCTGGCCTTTATACAAAGAGATAATCACTTTCTTTTTCCTACTGTTCATGTATATCATTGACAATACCCATGACCTGCTCTGGCAGCCTGTCAACATTGTTCAGAAAACTTCATATCTGACTGCATAATTACTCCCGGATATTTTTCATTTTCTACCACCTTAAGTGTAGTACCACACAGTTGGTACGTTTCTCTGGGGTTACTTCTCCCCATATGCAGTACTTTGCAGTGGTCAAGGTTAAACTTCGGATGCCACTTCTCAGCCCATCTGCCCAAATTTTCTAGATCCTGTTGCAGTAGCACACTGCCATTACTGTCATTAACAACCCTGTGAACCTTTGTATCACTGCAAACTTCGCCATTAAGCCTGATATACCTTCATCAATATCATTGATAAATATACAAAACAACAGTGGGCCCAACACAGAACCCTGGAGGACTCTACTAATAACATCTGTCCATGAAGTGCAGTGTCCATTGATTACCACTCTGTCTTATCCCACTCAACCACCTTTTTATTCATTGTAGAAACTTTTACCCTTAATATCATACTGCTCCAATTTGTCTTCCATGTGGAACAGTGTCAAAAGCTTTCCTGAAATCCAAGTATATGATATCAAAATTATTTTTTGCATCCAATTCCTTAGTAACCACATCATAGTATCCAATGAAATTTGTCACACAAGACTTTCCCTTAACAAACCCATGCTGTGTCTGAATGATTATTGCAGTTTTGTCTAGGTGATCTTGCAATGCATCTTTAACCAGTGACTCCATTAGGTGTTCAGTTGATCCTGAAAGCAGGGAGGCAACTTGTGACATATTCAGTTTGACCTGTTATAGAGCTTTACATTGATGTTTATTTGGCTCAGGAATGTATTGCCAAAGAATTAAGCAGCAAATAACTGGTTTTAATAGTTTTTACAACAATCAAAAATTTTGAGCCAAATTTTCTCTAGAGAATTCTTTTTTCAAACTGTTCACTTGTTTCTTATTGATTGAGAGTTTTTTTTTTTTTCCCTATCACTTTCTGTTTTATGGCAATCCCCCCATGTATTGGTACCCTGAGCCAATACCAGTTGGCTAGCCCATTAAGCCACCACTGCAGAAATTAGTAAGGATAATAAAAGAGTACAGTATGCTGTCACCATAAAATAGAGCTCACTTGTTGCACATGTCACATACTCTTTACCTTCATAATAGTTATTTTTAAACTATTGCCAAAAGTATTGTTGCTATTTTGTTTTATGCATTGTATCTTGTGAAGTTTCTTGAACTAGAATAATAAGATAAATAGTTATATTGCTGTGTCAATTTATTCCACCTCTTTAAGGAAATATGAGCTCATTTGAGTCATTAATTGTTGCAACTTTTGTACAGAATAAAGTCAAAATAATTTATAAATTGATACTTTTCAGTTTCCAGTGTTTTTGTTCACAAGAGTTCTTTATTGTTCAAAGAACTGTGATCTTTAAACAGTGAATAGCTCAGGGTGTATTCATATTTATATATTTTGAATCGCTTTTACCATTCCTAGAAGCAGATATCATGATGAATGTCATAAAATTTCAATAACTAGTCCTTACAAAAGCAAGTGAATAAATAATGTCTCATTCACTATTGACTTTTATAACATAAATTGAAAATCTGTGAGGGTTTTAGTTATATCCCACTGCTTCTAATAGTTGGAAAGATAAAAAATCTAGGGATTATGGTTGTTCAGTTATGAACATGCACTGTGCCTGATAAAATGATATCCTGCCTTGGTTGTAAGCAAAACACTAATATTATTGACTGGAAGCTAATATATAACAACAATATTATTAGCTAATATAAAACAGAAGCTAATATAAAACACTAATATTATTGACTGGAAGCTAATATATAACAACAACAACAATAATTGGACATTAGGGGATGCGTAACTGCTACAGTAGTGTACTATTATATCAGTTAGAATCAAATTCCGAAAAGTTGTCAGTGATAAATTAACACTTACGATTTGGGGTGCATGATTTTGATCAACTTGTTCTTGTTTCTGTTATATTTCAAGGTTGGTATTTTTACACTCTGTTTTTAAATAGAATTTCATGACTGATCACAAGATGTCAACTCTGTATTGTAAATAACTTGCACAAAATTTATTTTTAATATTGTATTGTTCTGTGTGAAATTTTTGTAAATTATTTTATCTTTCAGGGTGTTGATCATCATGATTTCCTTTCTGGCCAACATAATTGGTATGTGGCTTCCCATGCACGCCCAACTTACTGTAATGTTTGCAGAGAAGCACTTTCAGGAGTTACATCACATGGTTTGTCATGTGAAGGTGTGTGGTAGTACTTTAATACAATTTCCTCATTCCTTCTAGTGTTCTCTATTATAACTTTAGCAGTTTAGCGTGGTTATTCTCTCTCTCTCTCTCTCTCTCTCTCTCTCTCTCTCTCTCTCACACCCATTTTTTTTTCACTTTTATGTCTTTCCTTGATAGCTTTGTAATCTCTGTGTTTTCTAAAATATATATGCACATTTGGTGATCACTGAGTTGTGATCACCCCATCCATAATGGGCTACACCACATAGCTCTTAGTATAAAAAGCCGAACAGCTTCATATGGTAGTGCAGTGGTAATTTGCATCTGGTTGTGAAAGTCAGTGATAAAGTAGCAATTATGAGACATAGTAAAGATATCACAGTGTTTCAAAAGGGCATGATTGTGGGAGCTTGTGAGTCGTGTGCTTCCCTATCAGAAACAGCATGTCTTTTTGGTTCCTCACAGCCCACTGTGGTTAAGGTTTACAAAGAACGGTTTGAACAGGTCAAACCACCTCCCAACAACAGAACTGTAAAGGATTATGTAAGGTGGATGTTTGTGGTTAGTGAAGGGTGTAGCACGTACAAGATCAACAGCAGGTCACTGTGCAAAAGTCAACATTGCAATTCAATATGGGGAAATGAAGAACAATATCCCCAATGACGATGCACCGCACACTCAGACTTGTGGGATTTCTCAGCAGACCACTCAAAAAAAAATTACTGCTGATCATCATTGATGGCAAATGCTGTGGTGTCGACAACATGCTAGTTCGACACGGGCGGACTGGAAATGAGTGTGTGGGCCGGATGAGTCCAAATACCTGGTGCAACATGCCGACGGACACCTTCATTTGTAGCACAAGCAATAAGAGTCCATGGACCTTATTAAATGGTTGGTGTTTGCAATCCAGGCAGATACTGTTGATTGCTTAATATGGGGCATCTTTTCTTGGCAAGAGCTGTCTGCAGATCTCACCAGAGAAACATTGATTCATACGCATGTGCGTATGAATCAATGTTTCTCTGGTGAGATCTGCAGACAACTCTTAAGAGACCATTTTCACCCTGCCACATTGCATTTTTCCCCAGACAGAAACAGGATTTTCCAAGACAATAATGCAGAATGTCATTGGGCTTGCACTGTGCATTATGGTTTGAGGAAAACTGTGCAGATATCACCCATCTTGATTGGCCTCCAGATTGACCTGTGGGATGTTTTTGTTTTGCGGGAGGTGAGGCATACGAATGTGCAGCTGTCATCTATTCTGACACTGGAAATTCTTGCAGGCAGCATGGCTGCAGATCTCTACAGACTTCTTCAGACATCTAGTGGCGTCAGTGCCTAGGAGAATAGTGGTTATTATCCGTGTGACTGATGACCCAACACAGTATTAGGTAGGTGGGCATAATTCAGTGAACACTGAGTGTATATATACTCAACTAAAATTAAAGTTATAAAACATTGTTGCAAGTTATATAAAGATAACTCATCATAAAAAGATGCTTTAGTTGCCTATTTTAAAACTACTTTTAAAGTTAAACTTATTTAAACTTAGAGTGACTAATTTGGTATCACAGTACATATAAAACTAGGTGGTCTGTTAATAGATTGACATCACAGACAATATACTGTTACTGAAATCACCAGCAGTTAAAATAGATATTAGATGCATAATGAACAGAAGCTAATTTCACAGTCAGTTCTCACAAGAGGTGCGGAGTAACAGAGAAAAAGATATAAATAATATAAAACTCATGATTATCTTTAAGACAAGTGCCTCATGGTTTGAATTACCAAAACCCACACTTTAATTATGTAAGGCAAGAGTCGGCAACCTTTTTTCAGTGAAGAGCCATTTTTGATCTAATTTAAAAAAAAAAGAGAGAGATCCGAAGAGCCTCAGCTCAAGCTGGAGGGAGGGAGGGGGTTTAAGAAATGGAATAGAGTGAGAAGGTGTTTTATTAAAAATATATATATATTTTGAAATATTATGTATTAATACTGAAAAAACGTAACAAACATCCAATTAGGTACAAATTAATGTGACTTTTACTGCTGAACTTCTTGAGCGAGTCCCTCAACATCAGGCAAGTATGCCGTAATTTTCATTTTTAAAGTTGCTGAGAGACTCACATTGTTCAGATGGTTTCTTCATTTATTTTTAATATAGTTCGTGTTCGAAAATATTTGCATGCAGAAATGTTGTTGTTGTTATTTGGGTTTTTAGGAGCATTAGCAACGAAGGCCATATTGCTCCAGGCATATGCGGTGGTCATTCCCTGACCTTTCCTCATCCTCCGTATTTTGTACTCATGGGCTCGAACCCCGGATTAATCAAGAAGTGTGTGCTACGCACTGCTGCTCCTGCTTACCTGGCTATGGAGGCACCACATGCAGAAATGTCGAACAAAAAACTGAGAGAAGTCCAAAAGCAAATATTTTCAAATTTATAATACTTGTCCGGTAAGCTACTCCACGCATCAAACACAATTTAGTCTTGCTTTTTCAACTCATCTATCACCCTGTCCATTTGTGTAGAATTGCAAATGCAGTGTTTTGCCTTTACAAATCCTCAATTTCAGTTTTAAGGCATTTTAGTCTTGTACTCCACTTGTCCTCTAACTCCATTTTAAATTGTGCTTATGTGGGCTAAAAGTTAAAGAGCTGCAGTTACATGTTGAAAGAGCCACATGTAGCTTGCAAGCCGCAGGTTGCCGACCTCTGATGTAAGGTATTATTATTCAATAATAAAAAGAGTTATCCAACCATTAGTTTTTCTTGCCTGGAGGTGTGTACAAAATTATAATTAAAATTAGTGACAAATGCTATTAAATCTTGATCTAGATTGACCAGTCTTAGCAAACATAAGATATTGTAACAGATGCATTATCCTTTAATTTCATTAAGTTTGCCCAATTTGTTGTTAAGTCTCATCACATTTTGATAAAAACATTTTTACCTGAATTGTAAGCATTACATTCACTTGATTTCCCTGATTAAACAGTCTCTTATGAAATTTAATTTTACACTTTATTCTTTTTCCTTTTACCTTAGTCTGCACCTTTTTAAATGAATGTAGCTTGCAAAGTAAGTACACTTTTGATTCTGGAAGCAGTTTATAGACATTTTGGAACACTATCAGTTGAGATTTTAAGTTAACTGTAATCATTATAGCAAGAATCAGCACACTGAGAGGAAATCTAATGCAATTAGCATATTATGCCACTGAACAATTCATGCAGAATAAAAAAGAGACCATACAGCATTCCTATTAATTTAAAACAAAGAACTAATGTACAAATGTTAAGCTTGCATGCATGGCCCTCCTTGAGTGACCATTGAGTTATATTATTATTTAGGCTTTTCCAAATAAGACATGCATGTTATTGATTCCAGCAGGACAGATTGACTGTGCACACCACTTGCACATCCACAAACCTACTAAAGGAGTTTAAAACCTGCAAATGAAGTTTAAGGACTCCCTGGTCAAATTCTCCTCTTCCATGGATTTTAATTTGTGGGGTGCACTCAGGAAATAAGGCTTGTGCAAATGTATTCTCTAGATGGAGTGAAGCAAAACATTGAAAACTTCTTTCGCACTAGTGACGGATCATACACACCAAAAGGAATTAATACATATCTACAAAAGTTAAGCAGACATTTCCAGCACATTCTATAAATTTTAATTAAATTCTGTTTGTTTTTGGTAAAATTTTTTTGCATTTCAAATTGGACAAACTACATTTTAATTGAATTATTAACAGACTTATTTTAATTGAATTATTACAAACTGGGTTACATTTTTACCTTTGAGTGGGTGAATTTGTGTATGGTTGCAATAAAAAACAAAACATTTGTAAGGATTTTCAAAAAAAAGTCAGTTTTCCTCAAGGACCCCGATTTACACCATTATTTTTTAATTGAATAAATATAGTTGCAAAAAATGTTTAGGCTCCATGTTGAAGTAAAAACAGTGCTATTCTACTACCCCTCTCTTAATTTTCCATAGAGTTTTGGGTGCCCTTGAATTTTTCTCAATTTTCCACCCCAAAATTTGATCTTAAAGGAGTTGAGAAAATATATATATATATATATATGTATATATTTTTATAACAAAACTGCCATTTGTAACGACATTTTTCACTCTTATTATTCAATATAGTATAGGTATAGGTATAGGTATGTTATTATTCAATATAGTATCAGAATTATGAATAAATTTTTAAAGTTCCACGTTTTCAAATATTTCTTGTTGTTTTTTCAAAAAACCTGACCAATGAAGTGTACGCTAACAGCTGTTGTTATTATTTTTTTACCCCGAAGAAAGAACGAACGAATGAACACACACACACACACGCACGCACACACACAAGTACTGTTTAGATCTACTCATCTTCAGGGCTAGAATGTCCAGTATGCAAAATAGGCATTTGTGTAGTGCAAAAAAATAACAGGCACTTTTATTCTGGAAAATTTCTTGTGTGAAGCCTGGGAAGGTGGGAGAAGTATGCTCAGAGGACACAGTGTAAAATCCAGCCTTGAAAGTATTTCAAGGCTAGATTTTATGCTTTCCTTCTATTGGCATATTAAAAAATTGCATTTTCATAATGAGATTTAGGTACCTTTTAGAAGTTTTTACAATAATTATCTATAAAATATGATATTAAAATTTCCATTAATTTCTAGAATCTTCAAGAGCATTGTAAAGATTTTTGTATGCTAAAAATATGACACAGGATTACATTTGATTGAACATCTGGGACCATTGAATATCTGGAACAAATAGAATAGAAATGTAGTCCATGAAAGAATGTCTGAATATTGATATACTTATTTACAATGCCTTATAATTAATAGAAACTGATAATATTATTATTATTTATTCAAGTAAAGGAAAATAAAAAGTTACATCCACCCTTAGACAGCAAAAATTTACTAGGAGGGTAAACACAACTATTACAGATGAATAAAATATACATTGAGTAATATAAAAGATAGAGAGATCCAGTCAAATTAATTACAGCAGGCTGAGACAAATATGTTCCAGATAAATGTTGTAAATAAATTCAGCATCCCTCCAAGCATGGTCACGTGGGTGCTGGCAAGTTGTAGAAGGCTGTCCGGAATAGGAGAGGGGGTGCAGATTATCCTCAAACACAGAGAGCAGAGGAGACTTGAAACATCTAAAATTGCAACATTGTGTAGGTATCAGCAAAGACTTTGGATCTCTAGATTTTGTCCATGCAAATTGCCTTGGGGTAAATATTTAGGTCATTCAGGAGTCCAATTGTGTTTGCTGGAAACATATGACTGAGCGAGCTGATTTGGTTGAGGGCAGGTCGAATCTTAGATGTTTGGCAATTAGTTGTCTTCTGTTATCCTCATGCAGGATGATGAGGCTATTGACATTGGGAGCATCTAATATACCTGAAATAAGCTTGGAGAGGGTCATTATATTGTGAGTAGTGATTATTTGTTTCCAAGGGGTCATTCCATGCAGTGAATGTAGTATAGCCCTGGAGATAGTAAGGGGTGATAAGTAAGATAAGTAAGGTTCATGAAATCCTATTGAGGGATCACAAAAGCCAATAATCAAGCCCCAAGAACTGCTGCAGGTAGGTTGGAGGACCAGATTTCTGATGCGTAGAGAGCCACCGGTACAACACACGTTTGGACAAATCTAGTTATCAGCTTGTTATAGCTGTAACTAACCACTTTCTGTTGAGCAGACCAAAGGGCTGCAAAGAATTTTGTTTCTAGCTTACTTGAAGTGCTCCAGAAAAGGCAGGTTAGAGTCCCAGACCAAACCAAGTTTCCTGTGGAAGTTGACAAGTTTTATTTGATGTGTTTTATAGAGACGTGCATTGGGTTTATATGTTTCCTCTTTGTGAATGTCATCTGGGAAGATTTTTTGACATTTAGCTCGAGTCCAATGTATTGCAGAAAGGTGTTTATCTCAGATATTTGTTTTGTTGCATCTCTTTGGGCTGAGAGCGCTTGTTCTATCTGATCCGAATGAATGAAGAGCTTCAGATCATTGGCATACGAGATCATGTTTTAGAAATTTGCCAGTAGAGGTTCCAGAGCAGCTGCAAACAGTGCTGCTGACAAAACGTCACCCTGTGGAACCCCTCTGAAGACAGTAAAGGAACAAGAGAGAGGCCATTGTACTCTACGAGGAGCCATCATTTCTGCAAAATTTTGAGTATGGTGAGGAGGTTATTGGAGATCCTGAAGCTCTTCAGGATGTTAAGTAAAGATGTGATGGAAATCTTATCATGTAGATTTAACGGCAAGAAAAATTATGTCAAACTGTGTTAGAGAATTCAAAGCTTCCTGTATGTGAAAGAGAGTTTGAAGGTGGTAGTAGATCTCCAAGTGACCACGGTGTGAAAGTGGCGAAGTCTATGATGGAAACAGTGCTCAATAAGTTGTTTAGTATTGCCTTTTCAAAAATTAAGGAGTGCAGAGCCCACTGAGATTGGACGAAAATCATTTGCAGTTTTTGGCCTCGAATTCTTCAGAATGGGTTTGACGCAGTAGTGTGTCCAAATCGGGGGTATTGACGAGGTTTGCAAAATTTCAATAAAGATGTGTAAAAGAGCATCCACAAAGAAGACACAGGATACTTTAATGATAAATAAGGGAAATCCATCCAGTTCGGCAGTAGCTTATTTGGTAACTCGTTTATTACTTTCATCAGATTCTCCTTCATGATATTAAGTGTAGATGGGAGTCAAATCACGTAATGAGATGGAGATGGGACGATTTGATTCTTTCTTTAAGTGACTATCAGCAAAAGTATTATCGGCCCACTCAATGAAAAGGCTTTCATCCATCTGAGTATCTTTGTAATGCTTTGCAAATGCTAACCTATTAGCTATAATATTAGCTATAACCTATTAGCTACGTTTCTATTGTTGGCGTGTCATTTTTACTTCAGAAAAAATGTACGTTTCTTTTTAAAGCTAATGAAATCACTCGAGAAGCCACTACTCTTCCATTTTCTGAAGGCATATTGCTTATCCAGAAAAGTGTGCTTCAGGTCTCTTGAGAACCATGGTTTTGTCCAGTTAGAGATTCGGATGGTTTTTGAAGCTCTTTGAATTGCTATTGCCTTCAGGAGGGAGGGAAGCAAGACCATTAGTGGCTTCTTTGATCGGCAGGGTGGAAAGTGCTTCCCAGTTGGTTGAGGTGAGAAAACTCATTATGACATCTTGCTTGATGAAATTAACTAAGAAAATGGTTTTGGTTAGGACTTCATCATCCTTAGGATGCATCGATGGGAATGCAAAAGCAAATGTGAGTTGTGTGTGGTCCCAATTAAAAGTGAAAGTCTGTATTGTGGGCATCAAATCTGCAGTATGATGGAATACTAGGTCTAATGCTTGATCACCTCTTGTAGGCTGTAACTCAAGGAAATCCAACCCTAAATTTTCAATGAAGGTAATGAAGTCTTTTATAGTTTCCGAGTGTCTTGGAGTGGGCATATTGAAGATCCCTGTGAGAAAGGTAGATGTATCAGAGGTGAGGTGGTTCATAAGCCATGACTGTAATTCATCCTGGAGTCTTGTGTATGATCAGGTGGGAGAAAAAATTAACATATTTCGATCAGGTGATTTCCGCATGTAACGTTGGCACACAAAGCTTAAAAGTGATCAGAACTGTCAGTCCTCAGGCAGGAAAGTGAAAAATTATGGTGGTAAATAATCATAACGCTTCCCCCCTCTTCTTCCCATATGATGATTAGTAGCTGCATGATAAGATGAGTTTCTGAACAATGTGTTGGCTGACATCTAGGTCTGTAAGGCAAATAATCCCAAATTCCTTAAGGAACAAGAGCGACTGTAGGGAGTGGAACTTATTGCAGATGCTCCTGACGTTTTGAGTAAAAATTGAGCAGTCTACCGGTTACAGTGTCCTCTGATCTCTTTAGTTTCTAAGCGACGATTTCTGGGGACAGAGATTCGAGAATTTTCCCGAAATTCCCTGACCTTTGAGCCCAACAAGTGAGAGTAAAGAATAGCATCTAAATCAGAGGGTGAACATGCATACATAAAAATATGCTTAAGAAGGGTGTTTTATATGCATTTTACGGATGCTGGTGTGCACTTCAGTCTTGCTTAAATTCAAATTACAAATGTCTTGTAGGGGTATATTAGGATCTAGCCTTGTTACAAAAACATGCACTAATCCAGGGCAGATTTGATTTCTGAAGAGCCACTATTCCCATGGATGAAATCATCATGAGCTCTATAGGCTCTATTCTGTTGTCAGTGGTGGAAGTGGACATAACTTCCACGTTGGGCATCAAGGAGAATGTGGCATCATCAGGAACCACTTCATGAGGTGGCGATGAGAGACCGGACACACCTGCTCATTGGAACAAAATAATCGCACAATTAAGGACTGTTTGTATTAGATCCTTCTGATTGGTGAGCAGGGGTGGCTGATTTGCTGGAGATTGAGGAGAAGCTGGCTGGGAGGACCTGGGATGGGGAGCAAGTGCTGCAATTTGAGCCTAGGTGCCAGTGAGGGGCTCCTTCAGAGGCATGTGGATAGGCAGTGCATCTGTAGTGCGAGGCTGGCCAGAGGGAGCCGCACTCCCATCAATAGCAGAAGGTACAGCCAAACATCTGGAAGAGCATCCAGATGTTTGGCTGTAGCAGAAGACTGCTTGGTACAAGAAACAGGAGAAGATGAAGAAACTCTGGTAGGGATGGCCATTGTTGACTGCATATAGGGTGCACTGACTCAATCAGGTTTCCTATTGTGTGGGGGCCAATCACAGATTCCCTTTGAACAGGAATTTTTATTTGCTAATTGTAGTTGCGAAGAATTATGATTTTTGTCCATGGAATAAATATAATCTAATGCTTCAGGCAGCTGTGTGTCAGTCAGGTCCATCATCATTTTATTAATCTGGCATCTTTTTATCTTTTCTTTATCTTTGGCTGAAGTGGCAATAGAACCATCTGGGAATAAAGAGCTGGGAATAGAGAAGGTCAAAAGTTGCAGCCAATAGCTCTGGCAAGAGATCAGAATGCTCAACTATCATTTGGACAAGAAGCATGTTTTCTACTCTTTTTTTTTTTTTTTTTTTTTTTCCTGTTCAAAATCTAGTGTTAATAACTGCTTTGCAGTTGTTGTGAGCTTTGGTGTAGGTGAAAATGAACCTGGAGATTTGGATAGAAGTCAGTTGTGATATGCAACATTCTTATCTTTAACAGCCTTAGCATATTTATTGTAAAACCAAGGTTTAGATAAAGGATGAGATTTTACGGCAGATTGTGGAATAAGGATTTCATCCCTACAAGGATAATTTCACAGACATGATCTGAGCAAATGTTTATATCAGAAGATTTGAAACAGTAATCTGACCAAAGAAAAGAAGAAATCTCGAAGATCATCTCATTTTGCATTCTTGTAATGCCAACAGCATGAGGTTGAGAATGGCTACGAGAGAAAGACTCTGTTGGAGAAGAGACCACCACCAAGTTGTGATCTGAAGTGCCTAGAAGACTGCTCACCTCGACTGTGTACTTAGATGAGTTGTTTGTAAGAAAAAGATCAAGCGTGTTGATCTTTTTCTTACAAACAATCTGTGCAAGATCATTAGTAATTGCAAAAGTCTCGGCATCTCTCACCAGCTGGTTCTGTGTGACTAGAAAACAGAAGCTGGCTGGAGGTGTGAACATTAAAATTACCTCACTGTTAGGAAAGTTGGTCTGGAGAAAGTCAAGTTTCAAAGTGAGGAAGTCAAAGAGTTCTAAGTGATTAGTGGAGTTGGAAGAACGATAGAGGTAACAGATGAATTTGACAGAATGCAGTAGAGAGATTTTAAGCCATAGAAGATTGTAAAGAGGAGATTCCAAATTAATGTCTCTGACAGGGAATATCAGAGTAGACATGTACACAATTAACGATGTTTGAAGTGAAAGGAATCATACAGTGAATAATTTGGACAACTGAGATGGGCAGTGGTTGAATCAACTGATAATTGGGATTCTGTCAGAAAGAGTACGTGGGGTTTTGCAGACTAATTGGAAATGGACATCATTAAGATTATAACTGACCACGTATATTTGTGAAATGAATGAGGAAGTGTTTGGGAGGTTTAGATCTTTTCGCAGATAAGTTTTTTTCTATTAGTTTGACAATTCATGATGTATTCAGTAGTATGAAGTGTATGAATTCTGTATGAAGTAATGAATTTTTGGATATGGTGTACACATGGCAAGAATGTACCCAGCTCCTTGATATAACTTGGCCTTGACAATGCACCCCGCATACACGCTACTCAGACTCCCTCCAGTCACTATCTGGTAGAGTTGAGGCAGTGAGATTATACACATGTAGTTAACTGTGGTTTGAGCACAAGTGACTTAAGGTATAGCAAGGATTACATTGTTGTCAGAATAATCAGTTGTAAGCTCTGTCTTTGTGGTCATGCTGGAGTATAAACAAAAAATTTTTTCTTTTAAATAATGTGAATAAAAATTGTAAAATAATTATAAAAATTATGAATATTATTAATATTAATCCTTTCTTCTTTAAAAAGTTAAAATCATATTTTGAATTTTATTTTCAGTCATGTGGCTTAAAATCAAGCCACATGACTTGTGGCTTGATATGACTTGTGGTTTTAATAAATTTATTAAAACCACATGACTTGTGGTTTTAATAAATAGCAGCAAATCAAGTTTAACTTGATTTGCTGCTATTTATTAAAAAAATTTACAATAATATTTGTTTGAATACACCATAAATATTAAGATAGCACTATATTTTCTTTGATTTTGTAGTTTGCAAGTTTAAGGTTCATAAGAGGTGTGCAGTTAAAGCTCCAAATAATTGCAAATGGACCACTCTAGCTTCTGTTGGGAAGGATATTATTGAAGATGAAGAAGGGGTAAATGTTTATTTTGGGTTATTTTTGAAATAAAATGTTTATTAATTCTTTTAAATTTATATTTCAGGTGTTCTGTTATTAAATGCTAACAGAAATCAAAACAGTCAGTTACTAGAAAAATTGTAAAATTTATTAGCAGTCTGTGGCTTTTCTTGGTAAGTCACCCTGAAGCTTCCATCTGTTGAATAAAGTATAACTTCATTTGACATGTGAGAACCCTTAACAAATAAACCTTGGCTAGTTTTTAAAGAGTAGACCATAGCAATTTGTGTAGACTTGCTAAAACAGCTGTTGTTGTAGGGTTTTTGGCACAGAAGTGACTTAGACCATATTGTGCCATGTGCATTAAGTCTGTGTGTTGTGTGTGTTTACAGGACTTTATGAATATTGTGCCTGCTGAAAAACCTGGAATAGCTTTTGAAGAAGCCTTTAGAAATTTCTCCGGTCTACAACAGGACTCAGACTAAGACCTCTCCAAATGAATGACAAGTGGCAAAATCACTAGATTGTCAATGAACAGCTGCAAAGTTATGCTATTGCATTGGTGTTCAGTTACTGGTATGAGTACACTTTGGGGTATTTGAGGTCCTTTAATGGGGTATGCAAGCATGTGAAATTGGCTTTATCAGAAAAGTTAATCTATATTCTGTAGGTAAATTTAGTTATGTTAATCATGTACATAAGTTAATTCATCAGTTAGTATTACAAATAGGTATTTTCTAAAATATATTTGGGGGGGATCATATATATAAAGGTGGGGTGCAATACTCTTCGAGAAAAGTGTAAGTGGTACATCAACAAAAAAAAAAAATTGAGTACTATTGCGCTAACAGAGCTGTTATTTTTGAATTGGTAGAACCACTACATTGTTGAGCTATTTCTCTCTCTCTCTCTCTCTCTCTCTCTCTCCCCCCCCCCCCAATAGTTGTTAAAAAACTGTTTTAATTCATGTTGTGAATTGTTTTAATTTATTGTTTATGTTTTAATTCATATTAATGTTTTAATTCATGTTGTGTATCTATGCTGCAATCAACTGATGGTATATATATTGAGGGGGGGGGGGTTTGCAAGGTACTTTAAGGGATATCCATACTTAGAAATATTAAACCAGATAGTCATTCTTCTCTTTTACAGAAGCATCAACTATCCATGGGATTAACTTATACAAGTAATTAACAAAGTGCTGGTTTAAAAGAAAACTTCCTACAGTCCAGTAGGAATTTCTTTATGGCCCCTATTTCTGCCATCATTTATAACTGAAAATTTCACCTTCATTCATTTTAATATCTGCTCTCAGATCCTTATAACCTTAATCAGATCCCATATAAAGTACTAATTACCAAGCTCTGCAGTCCAACATACTCCAAATATTTCATTATATAAGCTTTTTTTTTCTTTCTCTAAGTTATGATCATAGTGCTGCATATGCAATCTTTCACAATTGCCTTGTAGAGTGGGGTTAGTTACAGTCTGTCTTCCTATTCTCTACAAGAAAATGTTAAACCAAGTCAACAATTTGTCAAACTTTTGCTTGGAGCTCTCCTTGCTGCCTGTCTGTGCTACAGGGAGAACTTCATGGTCTTTCTGTATCATAACCTTTGAATTTCTTCCCTGCTGTTTTTGTTTCAAACCCCCCCCCCCCCCCCCGAGTGTGAAAGTTATTTTGGAGTTATTTGTGAGTGTAGGGCCTTGCATTTTGCAATATAGCTGTCTCTTTTCTGGCCATCTTAGAAGCCTATCCAGATCATTCTGAAGAAGCACCACTTACTGTTGGATTTTAACCACTCCTGATCTTGACGTTATCTGCAAATTCTGACATAATGTTCTCTGTCCTTTCATCAGTGTTAGACAAGCACAGAACTTTGCAATCTGAATAGTAAACATTAACCACAACCCTTGCAGCAGTATCTGGCACTTTTTGGAAAATATTAGTTAAAATTGGCACACTCAGGGTCTTGAGCTGGATATCATCTTTCTTGATGATTCCTCTCTCTCTCTCTCAGGGTAATTCATAATTTTTTTTTGGCTGGTGCAGCTTAACCTTAGGCTTTCTTGCACCATATGGCTAGTAATAATAATAATAAAATTGTTTGCTTAGAAGCACACTGTTTTTCTCTATAAATTTCTTCATAAGGAATTAAAGCTAATGATAAATTTCTGCAAAAATGAACTCCTCTCCAAATTAGGATCCACATCCAAAGCTTTGTTTTTATCATTTTTGTTATCTTCTTCGTATTGTGAAAAACTGATAAAACTGATAATTTTTTCTATGAGATTCAAGAACGTCTGTGATATTTGCTGGTTCCAGTTCTTCAAATCCCCCTCCACTAATCATTTTGCCAATTCTCACAATCTCAACTACCTCCAGCATTTCAACTGTGGCTTCTTTAGTGCAGTTTGTAGCCACAGCTTTTTCCACACTGCATTCATTGTTGAGTTCTTAACTTCATCCCATGTGAACTCAATATTTTTTACAGCATCAAGAATTTTATAATTCCTCCAATAATCTCAAATTGAAAGACTGCCTATTCCATCAGTAACTTCTACCAATTGTAAAAAAGATCTTCTTAGGTAATAAAGTTTAAAGGAAGCTGTAACACCATGGCCCATCAGCTGAATTAATGAACTTGTATTCGCTGGAAGAAAGGTAACTTTCACATTCAGGCCCAGTAATGCTGCAAATGTGCAGGATGACTGGGTGCATTGTCAAGAATGAACAAGATTTTGAATCCCATGTGCTTCTTCAGGCAATATCTTTTTGTTTTAATTCAAAAGAAATTTAAAAACCAATCCTTGAAGATTTTAGCTGTCATCCAGGCTTTTTTGCTTGATTTCCAATGAACTTTCTATTCCTTTAAAAGCATGAGGATTTTCTGATGTATAAATTAGAAGCAGTTTACACTTAAAGTCACCCTCTGCATTTCCATATAACAAAAGTGTTAACCTATCTTTTGCAGCTCTGAAACCTGGGGTGGTTTTCTCTTCTTTTGGAATTAATGTCCAGCTTGGCATATACTTCCAAAATAAGCTGGTCTCATCAGCAGTAAACACTTAACTTTCTAGATAGCCCCGTCACAATAACATCCTTTAATGTTTTCGGGTACAAAGAAGCAGCTTCCATATCTGCACTGGCTGCTTTGCCTGTTAATTTTAGATTGTGAAGACTGATGTTTTTTAAAATTTTCAAACCAACCCTTACTGGCCTGAAAGATATCTGCATTGGATGGACTGGCTTCTTCTTCTTGTAAGCAATTTAAAATTTGTAGAGCTTTATCATGAATAATATCTGAACTAAGAGGCATTCTTTTTTGATTAAGATATTCTATCCAGAAAGAATTTTTCAGTTTTCTCTATTAACAGATTTCTTACTTTTGTAGTGCTTTTTGCAGTTAGTAATGTGGAAGAGATAACTAAACTTTTAATTTTCTAAGCATTTTCCCTAATTCTTCGAATGCTGGATTCATTTATGTTACATGTCTTGACCAATGTCACAACCTTTTCACCATTCTCTAACTCCTTAATAATTTTAAAAATTTCCTTTAAATTAAAAATTTTTTTTTGTTGGAGCTTTCTTTATTTTAGGCACTAATTAAACACACACTTTATACAGACAAGAAATATTAAATAAGCAAAAGCAATGCTTACTGATTGCAATGCTTACTGATTATGTTGTGCAAACCAGAAAAAGATTCTGTTTGAACAGCTAACATAGGATAACTGATGAAGGTTCCCGAATTAGGAAATTGTTTCAAAAATAACCAAACAAACACACCACCATTTATTGCTATGTTTAATTATAAGAATCAGTTTTGAATGCTTTGTGATATTTTTCTAAAGCATATTTCTGGAGGTCATGACCATAAAACAATAAAAACAATTTGCACTTTCCTGTTTATTCGGCTTTCTGTTAGTGCAAGCTATTACAAACGGGTAGTAAACTTGATCTTATTGCATTTGCGATAATCTCGATAGCTGGAATTCTGTGGGATTTTACGTTATTATGGTGAAATGTGTTTTCCCTTCAATGAAATCATGTAAAAAACATAAATAAATTTTTAAAATCTGCTCTTCATTCCTATTTTTGAATCTTCATGAACAAAAATCACACAGATAGCAAAACTCAGCATGCAATCTAAAATTTTGGTATTAAATACCTGACCACGCAATAGCAAAACTGCACAATAAAAAAACCATGCAAATTGAGGGATGACTGGACATAAAAGGTTTTGGGGGTCATCTTCTCTATGGACCCCATATCTCTGTCTTTCCCCCCAGCCTTCATTCTCCCCTTCTATAACTTACAACTAGTGTCCGAATCATCTCTAAATTGCTTGAGCCCTAAAAACTTAACATCAAATCACATAACTAGTACTCCTTTTGGCTGATCCCTATGTATAGCGTTTTTTCTTTTTTTCCCTTTTTTTTTTTTTCCTTTTTTTTTTTAGGTCCTAGCCACTGAAATCTCAAGAAATTAGGTGGCAGGACCTGCCAGAGTAAATAACTATAATACTGGTGTACCTGGTCTGCCTCCACGGGGACGGAGTGTGAGCAACGTTTGGGTTCCATTAGGGCCCACCGGCTAAATGACTAGAGGAACAACGGTACATAACACTACACATATACAAAATCTATACACCTTTAAACCTCTAGCATTGACAGTGTTCTGTTTCACACACCACAATGTATACTACGCAGAAGTGGGGGCAACCCCTGTGGCTGTTTTGGCACGAAACACACTCTGTACATAAAAGGTTGACTAGTACTGGCAAACCAAAAAAACTTTCTTCGCATACTATATAAATAAAATAAATAAATTATCTTTATTGCTGTTAAGTATGGTACAAGTACTAGGAACAATAATACTCCTCACTGCGACATGGCCAGGAGTTTTACATTAAGGTTAATCAGCTGTCGTTTAATGCTACTAGTTCCAAATCATTTGTAATAGTATAAGTGGCTTTGCTACTCCTTGCCTGTTTGGAAACGTCTGCAATTCAATTTCCACTGCAGACTGGAAATTCTCTTGACTCCCCTCCACTTGGCTCTTAAGTTAGCTGGCCTCAGGCAGATGTATAAGGTTTTTCTCTTCATATAGTAATTCAGAAATTGTTTTTCTTCCCATATATATGAAAAACCAGCCAAGAATATATGTAATTTACAGACATGATATGCAGATTCCACAATTGTGCTAGTACTTACCTTAAACAACCTGTTGGCACCATTTTGAATTTTTTATTGCTTTTCACTTAAGATGATTACATCTCATGTATATGTATAATATAATCAATAATAGAAATCCTAGGAGAGGACCATTCAGCTGAATATTGTTGCACCACATGTGGAGAAGATGACACGGATACAATATAGTATACTGGTAGGACCCGTTTTACGACATGGTTAGGTTCTAGCAAAACAGGGTCGTAAAATAAAAAGTCATAAAACAAGACCAAATTATAATGTAATTGAATGAAATAGTTTCCAAAATTCCCAAAATTTTCCCAAATATGCACTAATATTTCTGTTCTTTATAAATAATTAAATATTTTAAGCATTTAATGCACATGTTTTATTTATACTTATACATAAAATGGGGCTTAGAGGGGAACAGGTATCCTGTGTGTTATCAGACACTCAGCCTAAAACACTGATGGATCCAATATCTCTCTATTACAGAAGATTTAGGAGAAGTCCGGTTGGCCTGCCTCCCTAAACTCCACTCATGCACACCTTCTCGATGGTAAGCCCTGTTACGTCACTTAGGTGGCAACGAACGTGTAGAGTGGTTCTCTTCAAGACGCCTGGTCAGCGTGAAGAGGAAAAGACCAAACCCTCCAGCAATGAGAGCACAACAATACAAATGGCCCTCAGTCCCCAGCAGCTTTCACTCTCCCTCTTACGGCAGCGAGAGGATCAGAGTGGAAGCAGAGGGTGCTAAGAATCTCTGGGTACGACCAGGCTGCCATGCACGGAAATTGAACTTGGCCTGTTATAACGTACGATCACTCATCGGTGAAGACAGGATATTAGAGCTGGAAAAGGAATTAGAAAATGTGAATTGGAATATCATCGGTTTGGCTGAAACAAGAAGAAGAAATGAATCACTTATCAAGTGGAAATCTGCTGTACACCAATGGAAACAGTGAAAGGAGTGAAGGTGGAGTTGGGTTTCTGGTCCATAAAGATTTTAAAAACAACATTTTGGAATTCAAACGTACATCACCAAGGGTGTCAAGACTAATACTCAAGATTTCTAAGAGGTACAAGCTAAAGATTATAATGATTTATGCACCAACGTCGAGCCATGATGATGAAGAGGTTGAAGAAATGTACACTGAAATTGAGAGTCTTCAAGATGAGCAGAAAACCCACTACACTATTATTATGGGGGACTTCAATGCTAAGGTTGGAAAAGGCAAAACAGTGCAGAAAGAGGAACTATAGGAAATTTTGGAATTGGTGAAAGAAATAAAAGAGGTGAAAGACTTGTGGAATTTGCAGAATCTCAAGGAATGTCAGTAATGAACACTTTTTTCAAGAAAAGGGTGAACAGAAAGTGGACATGGAAGAGTCCAAATGGATTAACAACTAATGAAATCAACTTCATCCTCACTAACAGAAGATATATTGTGAATGATGTTACCGTCCTGAATAAGGTAAATGTTGGAAGTGATCGCAGAATGGTAAGATGTACACTTGATATAGATGTAGGAAAGGAAAGGAAAAAACTGACTCGAGTAAATAATACAAAGGTCTTTGAAATAACAGAGGAGGAGAAAAAGCAGTATGTACTGGAACTTAAGAACAAGTTTGAGCTTCTGCAGACTGCTCAGGACCAAGATATCGACGAGGAATATTACAACTTTTTGAAAGTGATAAAGCCGAAGAAACCTATAGGGAAACAGAAATCCAAAGAAGAAAAAATTGGTCAAGAAATACTTGTCATGATGAACCAAAGACGACAAATGAAGAGCAAGAAAAACACTGACAGGGAGAAAATTGAAATTGAGTATACTGAGTTATGCAAAGCCATTAGAAAGAGACTCAGAGAGGACATAAGAAGATTTAACACAAGAAAAGTAGAACAAGCAGTAAGGGAAAACAAAGGATTTAAATCAGCAGCCATGAGCAGTAATACAGAAAGACAAATGATACTGAAACTGAAGAATAGCGATGGTGTACTTATAAACAGCAGAGAAGGCATAATTCAAATAGCAGAAGACTACTATAGAGAACTATACAAGGAGCGAGGGAATGATACCAGCAGTGGGGAAGATGGATTGCAAAGTAGCAACACATACGACATACTCGATATTCTTCCTGATGAGATAGAACATGCATTGAAGAAAATGAAGAATCGGAAAGCCCCGGGGGAAGATGAAGTTACTGTAGAGTTGTTAAAATTGGGAGGAAGAGACATAACACAAAAACTGGCAAGGCTCTTTACAAAGTGCATTAGAAAAGGTGTGATGCCTAAGCAGTGGAATAATGCAATCATAGTTTTGCTGCATAAGAAAGAAGATAAATCAGAAATTGGAAATTATAGACCAATTAGCTTGTTATCCCATATCTACAAGTTGTTCACAAGGGTCATTACTAACAGATTAGAAAGAATACTTGATGAGAATCAACCGAAAGAGCAAGCTGGCTTTAGGACAGGATTCTCAACTATGGATCACTTTCACGTAATATCACAGCTAATGGAGAAAGCAAATGAATATAAAACACCATTATGCCTGGCATTTGTGGATTATGAAAAGGCATTTGACTCCATACAGCATAAGGTAATGTTTCAGGCACTGGACAGACAAGGCATAGATACTCCATATATTATGATTTTGAAGAAAATATATGAGAGTGCTACATCCTTTATTAGACTAGACAAAGACGGTAGCAAATTTAAAATCGAGAAAGGAGTTCGACAAGGAGACACAATATCTCCGAAGCTGTTTACTGCTGCCCTTGAGGAAGCTTTCAGAAGATTAGACTGGTCGCAGAAAGGAGTCAATGTGAACGGAGAGTACCTAAACCATTTACGATTTGCAGATGACATTGTGGTCATAAGCCATGATCCCAAAGAATTAGAGGAAAATCTTAATCAGTTATGCACAGTTAGTAAGGATTTTGGACTAAAGATGAATATGGCTAAAACAAAAGTAATGATGAACAAGTATGCCACGGAAAGGGAAATAATGATTGAAGGAGCAGTAATTGAAAAGGTGGAGTCATATACTTATCTGGGACAAGTTATTAGCTGTAATAATGATAAATGGCTGGAAGTCAAGAGAAGAATAAATTTTGGATGGATAGCATTCAGGAAATATAGTCACATACTGAAGAGCAATATCCCAGTTTGTCTGAAACGTAAAATAATGAATCAATGTATACTCCCCACCATGACTTATGGAAGTGAAAGTTGGGCACTCACCAAAAGAATGGAAGAGAAGCTAAGAACTACACAGCGAAGAATGGAACGAATTGTATTGGGAATCAGACTGTTAGATAAGAAGAGAAACACATGGATTAGGCAGCAAACTCAAGTAAAGGACATTCTTATCAAAACTAAAGAACTAAAATGGTCTTGGGCAGGACACATAGCTCGAAGACATGATGACAGATGGACTAAGAAAATAACAGAATGGTACCCAAGAGGAGCTAGAAGAAAACCTGGAAGACAAAGGCGGAGATGGATAGATGAAATTCATGAGTTTTTGAGTAGTAAATGGATGGCCAGTGCTCAAAACAGAAGGAACTGGAAAGTTGCTGGAGAGGCCTTCATCCTGCAGTGGATTGAAAATGGCTGATGATGATGATGATGATATATATAAAATAATTAATAAAATAAAATTTTACTTTGGTCCTGTGTAGTCATCACTTGAGTATGTATTTACTCAAGTGATGACTCCACTACCTGTTTCGTCCACATTAAAAACTAAATCAAGGTGGTAGTTGCCTTCGTCTATTAAGTGTTTAAATTTGGAAGGATACTTTTCCACCACTGCAATGTCAGCACTAGCAGCCTCACCAGGCACTTTCACATTATGAATTTTACAACAGTTTTTAAACTGATGAAAGCACCCTTTGCTGGCCGTAAATGTTTCAGTGCTACCAGACTCCTCACATATTTCATCAAATAACGACTTTGCGTTGTCCAGAATTACCACCTGTGTAACAGGAATGTTATTTTGGTTCATATCATCAGCCCACAACACTAACGATTTCTCCATTTTTTCCATTGTCTCACTGCATGAATAAGTTGTTTTAGAGGATGACACACTTGTTATCCCTGTGTGTGCGCTTTATTTTATCAACATTGTTCATAATCGTTGATACAGTAGAAGGTGCTAAATTCAACACTTTACACACATCAGACCGATGCTCACCAGACTCCATGTGACGATCACATCCATTTTCTCCTTAATTGTTAGTTTTACACTCTCACCCCCCCCCCCCCGGCACAGAAACTGCCCTACACTTAGAGCTCATGGTTACACAAAAATTATTATTAATGAGAAATAACACTGTGTAACCCATTAACAATTGAGGGAAAATTCACAACGAAACTAACATGGCACACTGAATGTAAACAACTCTTGGCGTAGCCATTATTCCACCCACAATGCACCACAAAAAACAAAAGAAATGCCTAGTGCATGTTTGGACTTGCAGGTGTTGCTGCAACGTGTTACTGAGTTGTGATTTTAAATTTTTTCAGGTAATATTTTGAAACAGTCGTTAATGTGAAAAGTCGTAAAATGGGACCTACCTGTAATTTGAAAAAGCCCGAAATCTTTTCAGAGGAATGGGCCCACATTCCTTCAGGGAACTATCAACTGCTGCTTAGGTTTGAAGAAGCAGAATCATTCTCAAAATCATGTATCACAGGATCTTTCTTAGATTTTTCAGTTGGATTAAGGTCCAGAGATAGATGCATATTGGAAATATTGAGGCAGTGAGTTGTCTTTTGTGCTCTTCAGACTAACTGAGACAACATTGTGTGTACTAGAAATATTAACCTCAAACTGCCCCTCCTCCTTTTGAGTGAAAATGAAATGCATCATGGGTTGGAACCAGTAAAATATCATGAAGTAACAATTTGTGATAGCTTTATCCTTTGATGAAAAAAAAAAAAAGAAAAAAAGAAGACATATATCCAGAAAAATGCCCACTCTTGCTGTGAAGGAATCTCCTCCTTTTTGAATTGTTAAACCAAATATGTTGATATGTAGGCTTGTTTGGTTGGCATCATATATGACATATCTGTTTATCTCAAACAGGATGTAGGGGACTGGTCAAACCTTTCACATTTTTCTATTATCGAATATTTGTGCTCATAACTATTGGATATAGCTATGCATTGATAGCTGTGACGAGCTTGTGCAGTGCCATTTTTCATATTACAGCCCACACTCACTTTCTTTGTTTATACTTTACAATGGATAAAGAACAAAAAACATTTAAGTAATGAATGCACTTGAGCAATAAGGTGATAAGGTTTCTTTCAAAGTTGTCATGATGTGCTCACAGTCATGTTGTCTGTTACTGTAATATACTAAGTTCGGATAATGTTTATGTACACAATGTTCATACTGTGGCACGATTGTTATTTTCATTTCTGGCTAACTGTTTTGAATAATCTTGTCTGTACGTGATTGTCCCTTACCCTACTCGAATTGCCTTTTTGTGTCATTGACATTACTTTTACAAAATTTTTTTCATTGTTTATCACGTATTTATATGTAGAAAACTTTTCTTTCTTTCTATGGGAAATAAAAGGTATAAAATTATCTCTCAGTAATTTTACCTTTTATATATATAGATTATAGCAATGCCTCATCAGTGGATGGAAGGGAACCTACCAGTAAGTGCAAAATGTATGGTATGTGACAAGACTTGCGGAAGTGTTCTCAGGTTGCAGGATTGGAGGTGCTTATGGTGCAGAGCAATGGTAAATTTATTTTGTTGCTTTTGAATTTTGTGAAACCACAGAAATGAATATTTATGTCATGGTGCTAATATAACATAAATAAAAGTTGACAGATGCAGTAATATATCCTACATAATTATGATATTTATTAAATCAGTATTAGACATTTTAATTTCATTACATATTTGTATTGTGAAGGGTAAGCATCTCCACAGTTACTGAATTGTTAAAATGCCAGAGCCTTCGTAGATTATGGGATTGATATAAGAAAAACAGCATGTGTCTACTAATTGCACCTTAAAACACAACACAATTTACAGATTCTTTCTAGCTTAGATTGCTATTGCGATAATCTAAAACAGCCTAAACCCATATGATCCTCAGCATAATCCTTAAGTTTTAAGTAGTGATAACAGAATATTGAGTATTAAATTACTGGTTATATTTTTGTTGTTCCATGAACACATAGGAGAATAAAATATTACTACTCCTTGACTTAACCCTCAAGTGGGCAAGCACATTTATGTATATTTGTAACACAAAAAAAAAAAAAAAAAAAACCTTAAAAATTAAAATATCTCTTGAAGGATGACTATATGAATATTAGTATCTCTTCGTTATAGGTTTAATTTTCAGTCTGTACCATTAATTGTGTTAGAATTTGAAGCATGATTGTGGGGGGGGGAGAGAGATCTCTCACAATTGGTGTATAATGCATCAGTTCACTTGCTCGTGTAACCCCCCCTTTTTTTTTAGACAACCAACTTTACTAAAAAATTAATTGAAATTATGTTTGATATTTGAAAATCCCCAGCTCAAAGATAACGAATGAACATGGAACGAATAAGGCTGTTCAGTTTATATGCAAGTTAAATAATTAAAATTATATCAAAATAATGAAGAATAAACATTCACCTTTATTTCAAATTGCTCTGTTCTTACTTTTTTTAGAAGTATAGTCAGTTGTGCCCTTACCATAAGAGTATCTGTATATTCTCAAAATTTATTAAAAAGACTTCTTACATAGCAGCAGTAAACCACATTACTAATAAAGCAATTGTTGTTTTCCATCCCCAAAACAAAACTATTGTTAGTAGTGGGCAGCAGTCCTTGCAGAGAATAGTAAAAAAATACAGACAAGTTCATTGTAATAATTACACCCTTAAATCCTAATCTTAAAGACTTAAGTATTTTTGGAGGGGGGGGGGAGCAAAAAAGCTTGACTGTTCTGGTTCTGGTGACCATATGGGTTCCCAGAAGGCACAGGTCTAAAATACTTAGTTTCCCAGGAACAATGTGTTAAATATTCTAATTGAGGCATTCCTAACAGTAAAATATTGAAACAGACACATTTTCACCTCCAAAAAAAATTTTTTTTGGTAAGTTCAGCATAGAAATTTTTGTTCCTTTTATTTTTATAGTTTTAATTTCTGACTGACTTAGTAATTTTCAAAAATAATAGCTTTAGTGCACATACACAAAACTATACAACCCATAAATTAAAACTAAAATTATTTTTTAAATATCTGTAAATGCTTAAAAGAGAATTTCAATTACATAACCATTTTTAAACATTTAATCTCTTAAGGTTGTGTAGAATTAATCAAGCAGTCATAAAGATTTTTTATTCTTTAATTATGTTTTTAGAAGAGCATCCTTACTAAATGACTGGACTTAGAGGAGGTCTCCATGGACTGGAGGTGTGCAAATGTATCACCAATTCACAAAAGAGGTTCAAAAGGTGACACAAGTAACTACAGACCTGTTAGTTTAACTTGTTCCGTGGAAAATAATGGAATCACTGGTTAAAGAAGCATTGCAGGATCACCTAGACAAGATTGCAGTAATAGTTAAGACACAGCATGGATTTGTCAAAGGGAGGTCTTGTCTGACCAATTTGATTGGTTACCATGATGTGGTCACAAAGGAACTGAATGGCAAAAATAATTTTGATATCATATACTAGGATTTCAGGAAAGCTTTTGATACTGTTGCACATGGAAGACTGCTGTACAAGTTGGAGAGGTATGGCATCAAGGAAAAGCTGCTACAATGGATAAAGGTATGGTTGAGTGGAAGACAGAGAGTGGTAATCAATGGACACGGCTCTTCGCGGACAAATGTTATTAGTGGAGTTCCCCACGGTTCGGTGTTGGGCCCATTGTTGTTTTGCATATTTATCAATGATATTGATGAAGGTATATGAGGTTTAATGTCCAAGTTTGCAGATGAAACAAAGGTTGGCAGGGTTGTTAACGACAGTAATGACAGTATGCTACTCCAACTGGATCTAGATAAGTTGGGAAAATGGGCTCAGAAATGGCAGCTGGAGTTTAACATTGACAAATGCAAAGTATTGCATATGGGTAGCAATAACCAAAGAGAAATGTACTAACTTTCACTTCCCACTTGGGGAAGTGGAAAGTGAAAAAGACCTGGGGGTAATTGTGCAGCCAAATATGAAGTTTGCTGAGCAGTGCAGACGGGCTTCCAGGGCAGATCATGGAGTCTTGTCAATGATATATGTGAATTTCGCTAGCAGGGACAGGGAGGTGATAATCCTGTTATACAAGGCAATGGTCAGGCCACACCTAGAATACTGTGTACAGGTCTGGAGGCATCATTTTAAGAAGGATGTAGAATTGCTAGAACGAGTACAAAGAAGGGCAACAAGATTGGTGAGGGGAACAAAGGGGTGCTCTTACCAAGAAAGGCTTAAGTTCTGCAAATTGCAGTGCCTGGAGAGTAGGCACCTGCGAGGTGATCTGATTGAGGTATATAAGGCCTTGAATGGGTTGAGCAAGCCGAATGCTGATGGGATTCTTCGCCTTGCTCAGACTAAGAACCTGAGGGGTTCACAGTTTCAAATTGAGGAAAGATAGTTGTAGAATAGATGTGCGGAAATTTGCCTTTAGCCAGCGGGTAGTTGATTGGTGGAACAGGCTTCCATCTTTTGTTGTGGAAGCAAATAGCCTAAATAAATTTAAGGCTGAGCTGGATAGGCATTTGGAATGAATGGAGGGATGAAATGGGAGTTTTTTTTTTTTTTTTTGGCTGATGCTGCATAAGCTTGCTTTCTTGCATCATAT
Source organism: Mastigoproctus giganteus (assembly GCF_048544385.1). Classification (NCBI taxonomy): domain Eukaryota; kingdom Metazoa; phylum Arthropoda; class Arachnida; order Uropygi; family Thelyphonidae; genus Mastigoproctus; species Mastigoproctus giganteus. The sequence continues at coordinate 35,009,429 of NC_143580.1, read as the reverse complement.
GCCTATGCTAATGCTAAATGAAAAGACTTACTCTATGTTTTAGAATAGCTCACACTTTTATCCTTTAAAAGCCTAAAGGATATCCTTTGAAAGCTTTTATCCTTTAAGCTGCTGACTTTATTCTGATCTGTATTTCAGAATTGCTATAACTAATAGGAAATCTCTTATCTACATTCATCATTTCAGAAACAGCAGTTTATTAGGTCTCCTATACTTATTTTTTTTCTGTGTGCTGGAATATGAAATTTCACAAAACATCAGCTGATAATGTAGTGTTCAAGTGCAACAATTATAGAAACCTTTTAAATATAGCACTGCTTCTTTTGTACTGGCATATCAATAAATATTAAGAAATATAACTCAGCCTTAAGAACAAATGGCTCCACATGAAGTCTGGAAATCTTTCAATAAATGTACATGACTTAAACACTTGAAGGGAAAAATAAAGACACCACTGCATAATATCACTAGTTCTCTTATTTAAAGGACTTTTGTGCTTCCTGACTGTTCTCTCTACTCTACTATTTTCATATTCAAGTAAATCTGATGACATTGCTAGCAACAATATTCTGATGACATTGCTAGCAACAATGCAATGGCTAAAACTGTAAACTTGCTTAATTGATGGTTATAGAATAGTCAAACACAACAGTGTACTAAACTGTATACAGTAGCAGAAAAACATTATGTGACCAATCTTGAAGTGCAATAAACATCTAAACAAATTCAAGTATAAACAATTGAGCAGCAGCCTGGAAAACAAGATGCAGGGTATTTCAGAGACTGCTGGGAGTCATTGTGGTACAAGTAACACATGGGTTGTGTTAGGGTAGCGAAGAATAGGAACAGGTGCATGTATACTTGCATGTACACCAGTGCTAGGAGTTTGGTAAATAAATTTGATGAATTTGAGGTATTGCTCAAAACATCAAAGGCAAATATTGTTGGGATATCAAAAACGTGGTGCCACACAGATATAAGGAAGGCAGAACAGAAATTTGGAGAGTACAATGTGTACAGAAAGGATAGGAAGGGAGGAGGGGTTATGCTATTAGTTAAGAAACACATAAAATCCAAGGAAGTGAAGCCAGTCGACATCACTGGACAGTGCAGTGTCGAGTCAGTTTGGTGTGACATAAGCATTGGGAGATCAAAATTGAGAGCAGGAGTGTGTTATAGGCCTAACGACTCTGATGAGTGTAATAAGAAAGTATACAGATAAATAGTGAGCCAGTAAATCAGAGAGTCTTATAATGGGAGATTTTAATTTCCCAGATATTGACTGGAATTTGTGGATTGGTCACTCACACACTAGCAAGGTTTTTGTGGATTTATTGGATGATTGTTTTCTACATCAGCGTGTTCGGGAGGCAACTAGAGGGAGTAATACTCTTGATCTGATTATCAGTAGTGATTCTTCATGCATTAAGAATCTGCAGATAAAGGAACCGCCAAGTGGCAGTGATCACAGTATGCTGAAGTGGGATTTACTCAAAGAGGTAACTACCATCAGGGATAAAGGAAAGGGTTTTTGCTTTCGTAAAGGTGACTGCGGTGATCTGAGACTGTATTTAAATTCTATACGGTGGGACCAACTGATGTTGTTACCAACAGCAAATTCAAAATGGGGAGCATTCAAAGAATTTATCTTGGAAGCTACTAGGCTTTACATACCAACTAAGAAATATTGTTCAAGGTTTAGACCTAAATGGATGTTAGATGAACTAATGAGACATATGGCAGAGAAGAAAAATGCATAGGATACGTATAAATTAATGGGTGACATGGAAGCCTATGATAGATATAAGCTGGTCTGTAACCAAGTCACAAAGGAGATTAGGCAGGCAAAGGCAGATTATGAGAAATCTTTGGCAAAGGATGCAAAGAAAAACAGAAAAGAGTTCTTTACCTATGTAAACTCTAGAAGGAAAGGGATGAATCAGATTGGTCCACTGGATATTGATGGTTCAACTGTTGATGATCCTGCTCAGGTAGCTAACAAACTAAATGAGTATTCTGCGTCTACATTCACACATGAGGAGTTATTCAGGGAGGGGAATGGCACAGGTGAATTAAACTCTGGCAGTGAGCTAGATGATTTTGTAATAACTGAGAGGAAAGTGGAGGAGAAATTGTTGAAGATAAACATAAGAAAGGCACCTGGGATGGATGGGATCTATTCAGTTATATTAAAGGAGGCAGCACAGGAAGTAAGCAAACCCAAAAATTATGAGAGCTTTCTTGGACTCAGGGGAGCTACCTATAGACTGGAGATGTGCAAATGTGACTGCAATTCACAGAGGATCATCAAAGGGTGACAAGTAATTACAGACCTGTTAGTTTAACTTCTATTCCGGGGTAATTAATGGAGGCACTGATCAAAGTAGCACTTCAAGATCATTTAGACAAGACTTCAGTTATAGTTCAGACACAGCATAGGTTTGTTAAGGGCACGTCTTGTCTGACCAATTTGATTGGATACTATAAGTGGTCACAAAGGAACTGGATGCAAAGAATAATTATGATATCATATTCTTGGATCTTAGGAGGGCTTTAGATACTATTGCACATGGAAGACTGCTGTACAAATTGGAGTAGTGGGGCACTGGGGACAAATTGCTACTGGATTAAGGGATGGTTGAGTGGGAGAAGACAGAGAATGGTAATCAATGGACACTGCTCTTCATGGACAATGTTATTAGTGGAGTCCCTCAGGGCTCAGTATTGGGTCCATTGTTATTTTTTTGTATTTATATATGATATTCATGATGGTATATCAAGCTTAATGTGCAAGTTTGCAGACGATACGAAGGTTGGCAGGGTTGTTAAGGACACTAATGACAGTACACTGCCATTACTCAAAAGTTGAGCAGAAGGGCTGAGATTTGGCAAATGACGTTTAACATTGACAAATATAAAGTAGTACATATGGGAAGCAGTAACCCCAGAGTAACGTATCAACTCTGTGGTACTAAACTGACAGTGGTAGAGAACGAAAAGGACCTGAGGGTAATTGTGCAGGCAGATATGAAGTTTTCTGAGCAGTGCAGACGGCTGAAAGAGTAGCTCATGGTGTCTTCAATGAAATACAGGAATTTTTCTAGCAGGGATAAGGAGGTGATTATCCCCTTGTATAAGGCAATGGTCAGGCCACACCTTGAGTACTGTATACAGGTCTAGAGGTCTCATTTTAAGAAGGACGTAGAGCTGTTGGAATGAGTACTGAGAAGGGCAACAAGATTAGTGAATGGAACGAAGGGTTGCTCTTACGAAGAAAGGCTTAAGTTTTGCAAATTACAGTGTCTGGAGACTAGGCACCTGCAAGGTGATCTGATTGAGGTGTATAAAGCCTTGAATGGTTTGAGCATGCTCAATGCTGATGGGATTCTTCCTCTAGCTCAGAATAATCACCTGAGAGGGCATAAATTCAAATTGAGGAAAGACAGATGTAGGATAGATGTGCGGAAGTTTACCTTTAGCCAGTGGGTAGTTGGTTTGTGGAACAGACTTCCATCCTTTGTTGTGGAAATTGGTAGCCTAAATAAATTTAAAGCTGAGCTGGACAGGTATTTGGAACGAACGGAGGGGTGAAATAGGAGGGTTTTTTTTTTTTTCCTTTCTTTCTTTTTTGGCTGATGTTGCATAAGCTTGCTTTCTTGCATCATATGCCTATGCTAATGCTAATTCATCACTGTTTCGAAGCAGTAAAGATTATTTTAAATCATAAAATGTCATATGGATGAAAAAATATATAAATTAACCATAACAATTATAATTTTTTACAAAAATGTAACAAATTATGCTTTTTTTTTTGGTTATTCAAAGTTGCAAAACATAAAGTTCATAAAATTTGTTTTTGTTAGGCTTATCTTTGCAGTTCATTTCTATATTAAAAAAAAAAAAAAAAAAAAAGCATTTAGGTCAAATAGAGAGGGAAATTCCACACATTACACATGCATTAATTAAATCTGCATCAGTCCACCCTTACATCACTAGTGAATTGCCATCCATTATTCTTTACTTATGGTAGTCTGACTAATCATTTTTTTAATATTGTATTCCATCGAACTGTAAAAATACAGTATCATTACAAATGAAATAAAAATTTACATACATTAAAATCAAATCATACAATAAAATTTACACACATTAAAATCATTTAAAAATCAAACACAACTTAATGACATAATGTCAAAATGTAATGTTAATACACAAACCGAACTTGCAGCACTCTTGCTCTCATTTACAGCCTATTGTTGACTCACCTCTCAAAATTTCATTAAGAAATTCTTCCACCAGAGCCAGCTTCTAGCAAAAAAAATTTGCAACTGTCAAAGGATGTCACTCTGTTGAACAGATGCTGAGAAGAGCAACATTTACGACATTAACAGAACTCACTGTGGGAAGGGTTAATATCAAATGGACTATAATATGGATGAATTTAAAGGTTGGTGAATTCTCAACCTTTGGGTTGCCAGCAGGCATTTTACTCACCCGGCTAGCAGGGTCAGCAATATATATGCATATTGTACTGTAATATATGCATATGCAGGTAATTACCCTATGTAACATAAAACTGTTACATGTGGAGGATTATTCCCATGCTCCTCCAGTAATACTTACTGAGAGCCATGATCCTACTAGTTTTATTTAAGGATGTACTATGGCTGTGGAGTTTTGCTGTTGACAAAGGAGGAGGTTGCCTTTGAAAGTTTTGGTATTGTTTTTATCGCTTTTAACTCTGTAATATTCATATATATTTGTAATTTTGTCTGTTTATTATTTTTTATCACTTTTAATCTATATTTATCAGTATATTCTATTTTTATATTAAATATACAATTTTATCCTGTGTATAATTTTATTTTATTAAAGTCTTTGTCGTATATTCAGGTTGGCGTATTTATTGCAGTTATTATGAATAGTTACAATTCAGTTACTTTAATTTAATTTTATAGATAGTTTTAATAACAGCATCTATTTTTGTTATATGAATGCATATTTAATTTATATTACATTTTTTAAAAATATATTTCTGATGGTATCAATATCTTCGGATCTCTGTTTTCCATAACCTTATGTAATTTGAATTTATGTTTCAACAATAAAAGCTTTTTTTCAGTATTGATTAAATATATTTGAGTGACCAGGCAGTCTTCTGATTCTAGTAATGAATAATTGGATTTATGATAATGTCATGTATTTAACTTAAAAAACCTGTTTTAACTCTGCCCATTTAAATATGTTTATTGTTATTAATAAGTTTATATTACAGTTAAATATATGCAAACTGCATTGTAAGATGGCTGTGAATAATCTGAAAGAAATTTTAACATGCGTAAGATAATTAAATTATCTTACACATGTTACTTAGAAAATGTAAATGAAAAATAGTATGCTGCACAACAAAATAAACAAAATTTAACTCTGTAAGACTTAAAGGCAAGATATATAGATAGTGAATAAGATACATTAATGCTGTATTTGATTTTTAGGGGTCCATAGTCTAACGAAGGACTCTTATGTCACTTGGTTGTCTGTCTGTCTGTCTGTCACAGCATCGTATCTCTGGAACCACTCAACCTATTGACTTGAAATTTTGCATGGATTTGTACATCATGTGGGCCAACATAACGCCATATTGATCGTTGTTGACAAAAATTTGTCTGAGAAATGGGGGTGTAAATGTGTGGGGAGTCAAATGTTTTTTTACATCATAGCTTGACATTTTGACATTATATCTTGACATTTTGACATTATAGCTTATTATATACTGTTGGAAAGAGCTCAACGAGTAGGTTTAAAATATAATTTTAAAATATTTTTAAAATTAAAAATAGTGGCACCAGACAAGAAAATGCGAGTAATTTTTGTGGCCCTCCCCTCTATTTCTGTTGCTAATGGAGCTAAAAATTTAAAAATCACATTAGCTATGTGTTAGCACGCAGCACGTCAGTTGAGTGAAAAAGTGCTCTACTGTTTTGATCTTATTTTAATTGCTTGAACAGTTAATAACAGTGATATTTGGTATCATCAGGAAGAAGAAAATTTAGTCTCCAAAATGAGTGTATCAGCTTCTGAAAGAAGTTATCAGGTAAAGTTATTTTATTAGTTTTAGATCTGCATAAGCAACCTTACTGACAAATGATTTTCAAACACAAATAGTTCAGTTCGTACAAGAAGGGCCAATTAAGCTACCCCACAGTCAAGTTAGTGCATATGTTGGAGCGATAATTTTATTGCTTCCTCCCTGCTACTCCTTGCCTTATGCCTATTTAACCACCTGAAGTAAATAACCTCAAGGGTAAAAACCCTTGATCCCACAGAATTGCCTTTTGTTGTTAAAAATTGCAAAGTTTCAGGATGACAGAGGCTATTAGTGAAGCTATTAACTTGCCGTGTGATAAAGGAGACTTCACCATACTGAATTCTTCCCAGAAAAATAAACCTCCAACGTGGAAGAAAATACAGGTGCCACTAATTTGTCGGTAAACACCGATGAGTTTCCACCTATAGTTTCTTCACAGGAACAAAGTAAGATAAGGGAAACTACAAGTGTAACTACTCCTAAAACTAAACTAGAACATCTTGAATTATCAAGTAAGGTACCAATTTCTATGACGACAAATGTCGTTACTGATTCTTCTCAAGTAAAACCTTTTAGTCCTGACACTTTAACTAGGGCTGCTACTTCAACTGCCAGGAAAATTAAAATACCAAATGTCGGGACTGTCTTACTTTCAGATCTTTTTCCTGTCGATGCACTTACTTTCCTGTGAGAAAAAATCGAAACTTACCTATTAAACGACAATAGTAAGGTCACAAAAAACTGCCATCAAAGCTATTCTTCATTCTTGGAGCGGTCTTGAACTAATTGTGAATAGCTTGATTGCAGAAAACGAAGCTCTTAAGATGAAAATTAAGATGCGGCAGATAAGAAGTGACGACTCAAAAACTATGCCCACATCTGCTCTCTCATATGCTTCTGTGGCAAAATCTTCAACTTCTATAGAATTAGTTGATACTTCTTTGAACATAGTTTCTCCTGAAAACTTATCTGAGGCTACTGCACAGTCCCTTGCAAAAGTTTCTATTAACCATACTGGAAATGTTATTATTAACCATAATAACATTTCTGTTTTCAGTCTGATTGAAACTAATATTAATCGCATGTGTAATCCTTCTTTTCCCACCCACATGGTATTTAATCACCCTAGTGAAGGAATTAATTTTTATCCAACATCTTAAAAAAAGATGATTTTCTTTAGATTTAAGTACCTGTTTAGAACTTGTTTGTTTACAATCTGGTCCAAATAAAATTTACACTTTGGAAATGTGGGTTAAGAACATACTCTGATGGGTACTTCTCTTTCAGTTTACTATCATGAAATCTGTTTGGAACCTTTTGTTTACTGATTGGTCGAAGTTTCCATTTCTGAATTGTTGTTACCCACCAGTTTTTCTTATGAAAGTCAATGTAATAATAGTTATGCTAGTATATTACTATTATTTTGATTTTCAGTCTGATAGTAGTTATTGTAGCTGTTTAATTTTAGGCTACCCACATTATTTTTTATTTATATTTGATATTAATAAAATGACCAAACCAAATTTTCTAATGTTAGTCAAAGAAATCTTCACCAATGAATTTGTGCAAAAAAAAAAAAAGTAAAGCGTGTGTTGATATTATTGAATTGATTAAAAAAGTGGAGTGATCTAGTACACGGTAGCATATGATTATAGAAAAAACACGATGTCTTTTGGGAATGTTATATACTATCATAGTAAATGTTTGCATCCAGAATAAAAACCCAAGGCATCAAAACATGAAATGTGTGTATCACACATGTGCAGATCGGTTTTCACTTGGCATTAGTATTAGTAGTGGCAATTGATAAAGAAAGTAAAATACAAGCATCAACCAAAAAAAAAAAAAGACAAATTTCTACACATCTATTCTGTGACCATCCTTCTTCATTTTAAATTTATCCCTCCTGTGTTGTCTGAGCAAGAGAAGGGAGATTTCCAGGCACCACAGTTTGCAGAACTGAAGTCCTTCTTGATAAGGGTGCCCTTTTGTTATCCTCACAAATCTCATTGCTCTTCTCTGCACCTATTCAACAGATCCATATCCTTCCTAAAATGAGGCTTCCAGGCCTGTATGCAGTATTCAAGATGTGGCCTAACCATTGCCTTATACAACAGTATAATCACTTCCTTATCCCTGCTGGCAGAATTCCTGTATATCTTGTTGACAGAACTGCCATGAGTTGCCCTAGCAGCCTGTCTGCACTGTTCAGAGAACTTCATATCTGACTGCAAATTTACCCTCAGGTCTTTTTACCCTGAGTGTGGTACCACACAGTTGATATGTTATTCTGGGATAACTCCACCCATATGTAGTAGTTTTCATTTGTCATGTTAGACTTCAATTGTGATTTCTCAGGCTATCCGCCTAATTTTTCAAAATATTATTGCAGTATCATTTCCTGATTGTCATCATTAAACCACCATGCTGACCTTCATATCATATACAAACTTAGACATTAAGCCTGATATGCTTCATCAGTATCATTAATAAATACCGTAAACTACAATGACATCAATGAACACAAGGAAACTCCATTAATAATAGTAGTCCAAGAAGAGCAGCGGCCCCTGATGACCACTATTTGTCTTCTCCTACTCAACCAGCCCTTTATTCATAGCAGTCACTTGTACCTAATGCCACACTGCTCAGATTTGTATAGATGTCTTTTATGTGGAACAATATCAAAAGTTTCTGAAATTGAAGTGTGTGATGTCAAAATTTTTTTTACATCCAGTTCCTTTGTTAAGGCATCATAGTATACAATCAGATTATTGCGGCGCCTCCGTAGCCAGGTGGGAAGGAGCAGCAGTGCATAGCACATGCTTCTTGATTAAACCGGGGTTCCAGCCCGTCACCACCAAATACGGAGCATGCGGGAAGGTCAGGGAATGACCACCGCATATCCCGGAGCAATATGGCCTTAGTTGCTAATGCTCCTAAAAACCAAATAACAACAACAACAATCAGATTAGTCATGCCAGATTACCCATTAACAAATCAATGCTGTGATTGCAGCATAACTTCATTCCTTGAGATCAAGCATGTAAAACTGGTGGCATATGGGCTGTGTGTGTCTCTCAAGCATTTGTTCTGCACCCCCCCCCCAAGTGTTGTCAACTTTCACAGTACATTTTATTGCATATAAGTAACTCAAATGGTAAATGGTGACACTTAAAGGAAATACACTAATATAAAATTTAAATAAAATTCATAAGTTATACAAACCTTCATATATGTTGATGGTTATGAGATTGCATGTTTTTGTTGGCACACTATGGCCATAGTTGCCGATGCGCCCAATAAATTCCGAAACAAACAAACAAACAAACAAGCATGTTTTTGTGCAACAAGAAAGTATTTATTATATTTTGCTGAATAATGTCACTAATGTTCTCTTTTCACACTGGTGCAGTTTTCACAAGCCATTTGTGTAGTCCTTGAGCTCCTCAAGAACTGTTTGTGTGGCCCCTGATCACTTCTGATGTTGACACCCTGCTCTAGATGGTCCTGCATTACTTCTTTAATCATGATGACTCCATTATTTTCTCTGTAACAGAAGTCAAGTTAACATGTCTGTAAATATTCACTTTACCCATTGCCCCCTTCCCATGAATAGGAGAAAGAGGTTTGCACATCTCTAATCTGTAGGGACTTCCTCTGAATCCAAGGATGTTCTCATAGTTATGGCTAAAGGCCTGCTTGCCTCTTTTGCTGGTTTATCATATTGGCATATCTTACATGGAATTCTGCGGGCATTGCAGAGAGGTTGCTAGGATGGCTCATTGGATTCTGTCAGTGATATACAAGAATTTTGTCAACAGAGACAAGAAGGTGATAATTACATTAAGCTGCATTTTGAGTACTGTATACAGATCTGGAAGCCTCATTTTAGGAAGGATGTCAATCTGTTGAACAGGTGCAGAGAGCAACATATACAACCCCTCCCCAACTTATGTAAGGGTTACGTTCCATGGAACTCTATGTAAGTCAAAACTTCCCTAAATGCTTGTGCAGCACTTGCAACTATGCACGCTGAATTTGATTGAAGCATAAAAGAAATGTTCGATGAACATGTAAATATAATTATTTATTCAATTTTTTTTATCTCATGCGCAGGAAAAATTACGAAAATTTCAAAATTATAAAATTACAAAAAGAGAGAGGAGACAAGCATAACATCAGCAAGTTTTACCTTTTGAACATCATTGCCAGAATTAACTCTCCAGCTGATAGGCACGCCACTGCGGAAGTTGAGGGCTGTGGAGATTTAGAAGGGGTTTTTTCCAGTACATCACAAAATTTCTCTGCTTCTGAATCTGATTTTCCATCCATATTATTAATAGCTTTTCCATCTTCGATATAGCACCTTGAACGCTGTTTTGTGATCACTGTTGATCTTAAATGTGATGATCCTTTAACATGTTCTTTTATACTCACACTGTCCCTTAAAATAGTATTCACTGTTGAAGCAGTGAGACCTAATTCCGTGTAATAGATGACAAACTTTGTCTTCTTCATACTTCTTAATTAATCTTCTTCATTTCAAAATCAATTTTGTTTCGTTTCCTAATGCTGCCAGCACTTGCACTTTCCATTGGTCCCTTTCCCTTCACCATTGTAATAAGTAAATAGGAATGAAGAGAAGATTCTGAAAATTTATGTTTTTTATATGATTGAAGATTTCGGTGAAGAGGAACTCATTTCACCATAATACCATAACATAAAGACCCACAGAATTCCAGTTATCGGTATTATCGCAAATGCAATAAGATCAAGTTTACTACCCATTTATAATAGATTGCTCTAACAGAAAAGCATAATAAACCGGAAAGTGCAAATTGTTTTTGTTTTATGGTAGTGACCTCCAGAAAATATATTTTAGAAAAATATCACAAAGGCATTCAAAATTGATTCTTATAACAGAACATACAATAATGATGAAAGTGTAGTGCAATTTTCATTATAAAAATTGAAATTATCTTTTTAGAGAGATAAATAGCTTAGCTATATAGCAAAAATTTTAACTTCCGAGATCTGGGAACGAATTACCAAAAAAAATAACCAATGTGCTGTTGGGTTCACATTACAATATTTTCACGATACCTCCATTTATTCCTATGGGATGCAAAATACGTTTCCATGATTTTTTTAAGTTTGCACCAGCTGGCAAAAACTTACATAAAGTCGAATTTCTGTAAGTCGAGTATTACGTAAGCTGGGGAGTGCCCGTATATATGATCATAATAATACCACCTGATAACTAGAAAATTTCAACGTTTGGTAAGACTCGGCTTCCAGGATTTCTTGATTACAGTTAAACTTTAAACTACAATTTGAGCCTGTAGGAAAAATGGGTGGGTAATTAGATTTAGCCTCCATCTTTGTACATTAATTATCAATTTGGGGAAAAGAGGGTTTGACTAACTGATATACAAGTCTTCGTAACTCATATTATTTCTAACTTAAAGTTAAATTAAAAATAATATGAATAATTTAGATCTGATGAGCTTTAGGCCATATGTATAGCCTGAAGTTCATTAGCTATTTAACATACATTAGTATTATAACTAATCTTAAAAGAAGGCTTTTGCACTTAGTTCATCATTGGTTACAGATGACACACTTTCCTTCCTGCATGGATGGAAGTGTTGCAGCTGTCACTATGGAATCTAATAGAGAATCATTTTTTAATCATGCAAATTGATGATGTCTCTTATGCATATGTGCCTGTTTAATAAAATAGACACACAATCTACAGAGATATAACATATTTATTCATGAGAAGTACAGGGAGCTCAATTATACAATAGACTAGTTACTGAGGTCCTCTACAGGTTTCACTCCTCTTTAACTTAACCTTAAAAGAGTAAAGGAGAATCTCCCAAGTATTCAAATATTCTGACTAATTAATAAAATGTAACTGCCCATAGATGCCACAAAGGTAGTCAGAAATTATTAGTTTGTAGATATAAATAAAAAGAAATGATTCAAAAATAAAACTTAGTAAGTTGATTGTATTTTAAAAAAAATAGTTATGTATTTTAAAAACATACTGTACTATATTATGTTTGAATTTCCATATAATAATGCTACATTTTGACGAAATTATACGAACATTTAGTAATTCTAATCATGCATAGTGATAATAATACTGTATTTTCTCGAATATTGCCTCACTTTTTTCCTTAAAGAATGGAACTAGACATTTGGATGCACAACTTATGTGAATTTAATCTGAAACTTGAGATTTCTCCTAAGGCTACTGCCAGACTAGCAAATAATATAACACTGCTTTTTTTATTAACTTCAGCATTTTTCATTACTGTATACAACTGAAGGAGGGATATTTAAATGCAGTAGTTGAAATCAAATAAAATTTTATGTTTTAGTGTGTTTGAATTTTGATCATGAAGTTCATTCTCCTCTCACTGAAGACTAAGGCTGAGGTGATCACTGCTAAGCTTGGGCTTATCTTCAACTTAATAACAAATACTGTTCTGCCTAAGTTGCCATCTTTAAAAAATATATAGTATCATCTAAACAGGTGAATCTACTATACATCTAAATAGTATGAATCAGAGCTGTAATACTCAATATGTTCTACGTTGATAATAATATTAGTAAAATACTAATATACTAATATTAGTATATTGAGGTTAACTTATTATTTTACTATACATCTAAATATCTGAGACACTGCCAGGACATTCGTTTCACAGCTACTGGCTTCTCATCATATTACCAGTAGCACTCTTTTAGTGCACCTGTACCTTCAGTGGGAAAACAATGATCTCCATAGTTTAAAATAAAACACATAAATAATACAAATTTTATTTCAGTGTTTTTATTTGCCTGTCTGACCATAACCTAAAAGGAAGTATTTGTTTATTACTGCTATTTATTAAAACACCACTTGGAATGTTGCACTGATAAAAAGCATAGAAAGTTAGTATCTCTTTCTTAAATGAACATTTTTCATTCCTAGCAACACACACACACAATTCATTCAAGGTATATCAAGATGGTGTGATTTTTTTACAGAATTTGAACAGTCAAAAAAATGAAATTTTTTATTATACAAAACTGTTAAGTAGGCAGATAAAATTTTGAAGTATGTTTAAAAACTAAATCAGGCAAGCAATTAATGACATTTCTGGCATTAGTATTTTCCATAAAATTATAATTCTATTTCTGTGTGGCACAATTGACCAAAATATGCTTAGAGATTGATCATTTACAAGTCTCCCTGATTTATATACTCTGCTAAATATGAGTATTAAAATCCTATTGAATTGAAAGCAGGTGTACCTCAGGGTTAGAAAGTCACTGATTAATACTAATATATTTACAATTTATTAAATATATATTTATACACATTATGCATTATTACTCACCTCAATAAACCCAGGAATTTGTACATCTTCATTAGATGAAAAATGTTTTTTTTTTTTTGGTTTACTTTTTAAGTTTAAGGAAAGTAAACTGTTGAGATTGTCAATTTCTTCTAGAAAATGCAATTTTACTTCAAGGCATGATTTTCAGAGAAATCAGTCTGCAGCACAGTACTAAACATAAAATTTGTTTAGTACCATGTAGATATACAGCATCAGTAAGAGTGATGTCATGTCATTTTTTATATAAAAGAGTACTGCATATACTCCTACTTTCTTTACTGTGTAGTCTAATAAAATGTCAGAATATAAACTTTTAAAAAGAAGTACAGAAATAAGAATTATAAACAGACAGTAGTTCTTAATGCCAATTTTATTGGAGTATACCACTACACAGGATACAAAAGATGATTATAAAGAAAGAGGGGATTGAGTTATGCAGCAAATATATGATTAGATACAAATTTTCAAGGTAAAAAAATTGAAGTAGACTTATGTGCCAGATTACTCATATTCAGTGTATTTGTCTTTTTTTAAGTTTAAAAACTTAAAACTTAAATAAAATGCAATTATGAAATCAAAATATAAATACTTAGATGAAATAAATAGAAAACATTAATAAAGGGATATTTTTTAGAATGACCTTTTTCTTAAATTTTTTTTTTATTGGCATTTCTATATATGCAATTTCTTTTCATCATTTGCTAATACTAATAGTAACACTAACTGTTAATTATCATTGGATTTGTGTCACTGAATTCAAGCTCTCCTAAGTGCTGTTGTACAACTGAATCACCAATCCAAAGAGAATGCTGTTATAACAGATAGGGAGGATAGCTACGTGATTCTTGGTGCAATAGTTCTACTGTAATTTCAGCAGATTTTGGAATGGAATTTTAGTGAGGAAATATTGAAAAATAAAGATTTGGAGCAGGTAAAAAAAAAACAAAAAAAACAAAAAAAAAAAAAAAACATATTTCCCTTGAGAAAGCCATCCTAAATAAAGGAAAATCTGAAATAGAATAAATTATAGGAATAGAAATACTGGCACAGTATGGCTTGAGACTCTGATGGATGTGCTGTAAAACCAGTATTTTATTTATTTATTATTTTTTTTTCTGCTGTGACTTCCTCTGTCCATTTTACCATTAATAAATATGGCTAAAACAAACAAAAAATTATACAGAAGGGAAGGGGAGGGAGAGAGAGTAAACATTTAAAACTTAAGTATTTATGCATTATTACAACTTAAGCCATTAAAATATTAGATGAACTATTTTTATATTTAAAATTTGAACCTTGATTGTTGCTAATATTTTAAATTTTAGATACATACTGGGTGTAAATCTCAGTACCCAGAGCGCTGCCCTCTTGGAGTCTCTCGTGTTTCAGTAGTACCACCAACAGCTCTTCACAGCATTTCTAGTGATGAATCATGGGAAGCTACTCGACCTATGGGATGCAGTCCTTTACTCGTTTTTGTAAATTCTAAATCTGGTGACAACCAGGGTGTTAAGTTCCTCAGACGTTTTAAACAACTGCTCAATCCTGCCCAGGTGTTTGATCTCATGAATGGGGGACCAGGCTTAGGGTAAGTTCTCAGTATTTACAGGTTCCATTACCATCATGCATTGTATTGCATTATTTGCAAAAATTTACAGTCCATTTTTGGGCAAAGTGGAAAAGGGACTATCAGACACTATCATAAGGCATGATAGAAGCATGACATGTGAAAATTACATATGAAGGTAATCTAATATTAAAAAGCAAAAGGCCAACATATAGCTTTCAAGGCTTGGATTTATGCACACATTACAGATTAACCATTGTTCATGAGTCAACCTAAATTGTTAATATTATTATATTATTTTATAAAAATAACATCACCAAAATAATGAATTTGCTATTTTAGTAAAACTTGGCACCATCGTGACACCATCTTGGCCCAATTAGTGTGTATTTGATCTGCAAATAATATATTGAGTCTAAATAAGTAGCCAAGCATTATTTAATGAGATACCGGTAAGCCTGTGAATCACTGTCACAACATTGCCATGAGTTTTCAACAAATAGCAGATTTATCTTTTTGATGACGCTATTTGTTTAAAATGATATTAGAAATTTAGGTTGACTCATAGAGTCAGCCTCTAAACGTCAGCCTCTATTGCTGAAAGGTCCAAAATATTCCAAAAAATTGAAATCCAAAAAACTGAATTCAGAAATGAATATAATTTTCAAAGCACAAATTTTTTTTTTAAAGTTATGTTGAACGTTATGTTAAGATTGAACAACTGATTCAAAGGTAGATTTTAAAATGGATTTGTAATGTGGAAGGTGACTGCAGGTTGCAAACTTGTAGGTGAGAATGGCTTTAAGTTAGGAAAGGGTATATTAAAGATCTCCTCTTTTTTTCAAACATATACTTTTTATGCAAGGTGTCAGTCAAAATTACCTATGCTGGCAGTTGGGAGTGCAAATGGCATGAGTACAGCCTTGCTCCACCAGGTATCATTTGTATTATTTCAAGTGAGTTTTGCATGCACTGAACATACATGCATTAAACAGTGTGTAACCACTGTTTAATGCATGTATGTTCAGTGCATGCAATTAGTGAATGATCGATGTGAAGGAGCAAAGAGTTTGCATCAAGCAAATTTTGCTTTTTAAGCCTAGAAAACAGCCTTAAAGACTTGTGAAATACTGAAAACAGTGATAATACAATGGAATGTTATTTATTTATTTATTTTTTTTTTTATATTTGCAAAAGTGGTCAAAATATCACTTGAAGATTCAGAGTATTCACATCACCCACTATCAGTTACCTCAATGAAGATATGAATCAAGTCATCCACAAAGTCTAGTGACATACTATTAAAGCAAATCAAGTCAGGTGCAATATGAAGAGCATGTTAGTTGTTGTTTTTGACAGTAGAAGAATTACTCATCAAAAGTTCATTCCTGAAGGAAAGACTGTCAGGAAATGTTCCTACTTAAAGATTTTTAGGAGTTTGCGGGAAGATGTTAGATGACAAATACCCAGAAAAGTGATCCAATCAGGACTGTTTGTTGTACTGCCAATATGCACTAGCATACACAGCTTTGTATATGCAGTAGTTTTTGATCAAGGCCAACTTAACACCCTCTCTACTTCCCTGATTAGGTCCTCCTCCCTGTGACTTCTTTTTCCCCAAGGTGGAATTGCAGTTCGGAGATTTGACAATATTTACAAGACCCAGACATAATTGCAGGTAGTACTGATGTGAACTCAGAACAAGAGTTTAAGCAGTGGCAGAAATGCTGTTCTTGTGTATTAATTATCTCCAAAAGGGACTACTTTGAAGAAGATGATGCTGATCTTATCTGAGCATGTTAATGAACCAGTTCTGCAACTGTACATGTTTAATATTTATGTATGAAAATTTCTTGTGTAGTGTTCTTTTATTTATTATAAAGAGTTGAAAAAAATATCCTAACATTATAAAAAAAAATAGATCATGACCACCATATATATATATATATCATTCTTGTTAAAGTTATTATACCACAGATGTCATGCTCAAGCTCAGTACCTAGGATCCTAGACCTAACCAACTTAAAGTACTGTACTGAGGAATTACCTTTGTCGCACTGCTGTATACCTTCCCAATTACTCTCTCCATGGGGGGGGGTTGCAGCTTTCCTTAGTAACATCCCTATGGAGAATCAATGAAATCTGCTCTAGAATGGTTTTATGTTGTGCACAGTGCATTACCTGCTAGGTCTTTATGGGTGTCCAACTATTGTGGATGATCTAAATCCACAATAGTTGGCCACCCTCCAAGAGCCCATTTGCATATATTGTCATTCTCCCTGCAGACAATTCTTATAAAATATAAGACCAGTAGTTATCATCGTGAGGTCTTAAAACTTATAAAAGTCCCTTATAGGACTAGAGCGGTTATTGAACATGTCTCAAGTCCATTGCTTGACCACAGAAAAATTAATGAAGACATATACTGTAAATTTCAAAGCACTCTTCACGTAGTAACATCTTCTATGTCCTACCTAGAGTGCAAACACCCAGTGTTCTCATGTTTGCATTCTTCTGCATCCTGTTATAGCTTGCAGAGGTTCTATATACTTCTTTCTAAGTTTATTTTAAGCATACAATCCTGCCTAGTGGGATTCAATATACAACCTCAATTCTTAATCTTACATTCTTTACCAGATCATCTTTTAAAAAGGCTCTCACTATTTCTTTCAAAAATATTTGAAAAATGCTGCTAGCCCTCCTCAGATTGTTTGCAGATTACAGTCAGGTGTGTTGAAATGCCAGACTATCGAAAATCTGACTTCTGAAAATATCTATCTTTAGTGAAATCCTTACAAAGTTCACTTGCCATGCCACTTTAAATATTCCCAAAGAGTAATATCCAAGTGGGATTTAATAAATTTTGTGAACTGCACAATCAAAATGTTACCAAGCAAAAAGAATATTAGCTAAGCAAGATGAGATACTTATCCCCACATATTCTACATATCCAGTACACTGAATTTATCTTCAACTATCAAGGCAGCCTACCTAAAATATCAAGTAGGCCTATATATTGAATCCAATCAACTGCTTTAAATTTCAGAAATTTGGTCACACTCAAATAGTTTATAGAAGAGTTGCTATCTGTGATGGCAACTCTTCTATCAACTGTAGCAGATCTAAAGATCACATTCATACAAAATGTCCTACTTACAAAGTGTTCAAATTGTGGCAGACCACATCCTGCCTGTTCAGAAGAAATTTAAACATGCAAACAATGGAAAAAGGGAAAAGTTCAAACATATAGGGAACAAAGGGTGCTCTTATGAAGAAAGGCTTAAGTTCTGCAAATTGCAGTTTCTGGAGACTAGGCACCTGCAAGGCGATCTGATTGAAGTGTATAAGGCCTTGAATGGATTGGGCAGGCTCAATGCTGATGGGATTCTTCCTCTTGCTCAGATTACAAACTGAGAGAAGACAGTTGTAGAATAGATGTGTGGAATTTTGCCTTTAGCCAGCGAGTAGTTGATTGCTGGAACAAACTTCCATCTGTTGTTGTGGAAGTTGCTTAAATAAATTCAAGGCAGAACTAGACAAACATTTGGAATGAATGGATCAGTGAAATGGGAAGGAATTTTTTTTTTTTTTTTTGGCTGATGCTGTATAAGCTTGCTTTCTTGCATCATGTGCCTCTAATGCTAATATAAAGTTAAGAATAATGTGAAATATCAGAAAGCAAAAAAAAAAAACAGTTATCACTTCTTCAGATCTATGCTTCAATGACCCAAGTTCAGTTGGGGGTAAACAGAAAATGCAGTAGCCATACAGACAGATGTATCTGTCCCTCCAACTATCTGAATTATAGATTGGGCCAAATCTACACAGAAACACAGAAAAACCCAACCAAGCTATAAATAGCCTTGTTTCACTTCCTACAGTCATTAACTCAGCAGTACAAATGCCAGAAGGAGCAACACATATGGTCAAGAAAAATAAGAAGAAAGGCACTTCTCATGTGGTTATATCAAATACAGAAAGGTGCAATCCTTGAAATTCATGCAGAAGATGATGCAGATCTTGCTCATCCAGTATTTTCTGAAATATAAAGCAAAAATTTAGAGGCATAAATCAGCTTCTTGGAAACAATGTGAAAGTTCCAATAAGCCTAAATAATGAATACAGTAATTCAATGGAACTGTTGAGGACTTCATAGCAACATTGATGCTATCAGAAATTTTCTTGCCAGCATAATCCAGTATGCTTTTTTCTACAAGGAACAAATCTCACTCCACAGATTTCACTGTCAATTAAACATCCTACACACCAGAAAGGTAGAAGTTCCTCCAATGCAGCACATGGAGATGTGGCAATACTCATTAACAAGAACATCCCTTCCAGGCATGTTCCTCTTCTAACACCTTTGGAAGCTGTTGCAGCACATGTTATATTTGGTATTATGTTAATGGTTTTTTCAATATACCTGTCACCAAATCATACACACAGTTTTTTTCTGGCCTTGATGATCTTGTAAATTAGTTACCTACACCTTTTTGTATTCTGGGAGGCTTTTATGGATACCACCACTGTGGGGCTTTAGCCATTTTGATCATCTTGATAAGTGAGGCCACTCATGGAAAGACTTCTGGACAAACAATGTAATTGTCTGTAATTAAAAATTAAGCTTTAATTTAACTAATGTAAATATGTATGTAAATATATGAGTTGTAGAATGTCTGTACAGAATGATTAATGTGTAAATACTGTATATATTAAACATAAAATGTGTATATAATATTTCGGGACGAGACTACGTGTTCAGTATATGTAACCCACTGCACGTAGTATCTCGTACTCTGATATGTACTTAGCACCCTCCTGGCACTTTGCCGTCCCGGGGTGGTTTCCTTATGGAAATAAACAGATAATAATAATAATAACTTGAATTCATCTTGAATTTTTAACCAGTCATACTATAACCTAATATCAACAGATGAATTATGTATACAGTGTATTTATTATTATTATTTTTTTTTCTAATTTACTCGGGCTGTAGAGCAAGATTGTTCTCTGTTGAATCTGCCACTATGTAGCATGTGGTGATTGGGGTGCTGACACATCAGGGGAAGCCTAACCAAAAGCATTTCTGAACATTACATTTCCATTTATATGGGAAATCTGGTACATGTGGGATCTGGCAAGGCATTTTTGGCATGAGCAATATAATGTTCACCACAGAAAGTTCTTCCATGGACATTAATTTTAGGCCCTTCACCTGACGAGTAGCTTCTCAACATCAACTAGAAAAATTTCATCCTGTCTTCAATTGGTTACCCAAAAGAGCACTCTTGGTTGTGACATCCCATTCCAGACAAGGCACCATGCAAGCCCATTACTACACTGTGTGCCAGTTTTATAAAGTGCTTTTATTTAGTTATTTTTTGTCCAGAATTCTGGATTATAGCTTTTGTATGTTTTTATATGTTAGTATGATAAACCATAGATAATTCCTCCTCCTGCATTTTATCCCTCTACCCTTTTGCTATTATACAACTTGGACAGTTTCTGTATAGGACCATGCAGTATAATACAATTTAATGTTGCATTTTTGTTTATTCAATCACACATATGTTCACTAAAACATATAGAATATTACTCTGATATATGAACTATTAAGGGTAGAACATTATATTTTATTAGAGTCAGTATAGACTGCGTGTTTGTAATGTATGAAACTTTTCTACCAATTGTTTGCGTGTTTAATTTAACAGTTTCCAGTAGTGATTATAACAGTCATTGTTATGAGTTGACAAGGAGTGCAGGGTAATTGAAAACTCATCATTTACCATTTTGCTATTTTTATGTATTCTCCGTAATTTTCACATTTAAATAGATGACAAAAATTTGCTTGTGAGTAATTGTTTGTTGGAATAGACTTCCATCTGGCATTGTGGAAGTGGATAGTTTAAATAAATTTAAAAATGGATTACACAAATTATTAGAAGGAATGGACGGATGGTGTGGGTAATGGTTTTACAATTAAATAATATTTAACTGTGATTTTTTATTTTTTTAAAAATGTTTTTGGTAGATGCTATATAAACTTGCCAGCTTGTACATAGCTGCCGACTCTCCAGATTTTTGATGGTGAATCTGTCCTTTTGTTTCTATTTGACCACTTTGCTCTCTCATCATTATAGTGGAATTGGTATCAGAGTTTCTCCATTTTTTTCTTTGGGGGAAAAAAAAAATAAATAAATAAAATAAAACTGCATTAAAATCAGAATCTTTAAAAAAATTCTGTGAATTTTTTCTTAATTTTGTCACAGAATATGGCCATGATAAACACCTGAAAATAGTTTGTAATCATAATTGTTCATCTAGCTTGCTGTTTAAAAAAAAAAAAAAAAAAAGTTTATTCTGTGGGGGTTCATTTCCAATGCAGTGCATACATTACAAGGTGATATCCTCTCTCATGAACATTGCCAATGTAGTCCAGAAATATGAGCAAGAACACCACCCTCCCCAGAATCATCATCGTGATCTGATGAAGTGATACAGCTTTAAATATTTAATACATTTTTACAGAATAAACTTGGTAAATTGTATACTTAGTTTGATGGCCAGGTGATTTTGTGAATTCTTAAAACCAAAGTGCACTTCTTTGCAGCAATCAAAAGTCTGCTAACTTCAAACAGAATTCACAGATAACAAGTTGCTTATTTGGATTATTGGAAGTGTAAAGTTGAATATTATTTAACTTAAATATAATTTTATTTGAAGAATCAGTCCCATCATCCAGTAATGCTATTCGGTGAACAAGTTTTTTGAACCAAATTGAAGTGAATTGATTTTGTGGAAAACACACAAAGTTTCCACTTCTTTTCAATATTTTTAAAGATAAAGAAATAGATATTTTGTTGATCAGTTCTGTCAATTTCAGTGTGAGAACCTACCAGGTGCTGTTATGGAAGAAGAAAGAGTTAATGTACAGTGATCCATGGTAGTGGAACTGACAAGTGTAGAAGGAAGCATGAAATATAATGAGTCATCCTAAGTCAGTCTCAGCATTTTAATAATTCCTCATAGCAATGCCAAGTGTCAGAGAAAAAAAAATCTATTTTTTGTCTGTTTTTTATAAAACAAGCTTCTGTTTTTTTGTTTTTTGTTTGTTTTTTTTTTCCTTTATACATAAACCTAATCTCCAGTTTTTTGAAATCCAAAAGTTGGCAGCTGTGCTTGCATCATTGGCCACTTCTAATACTGATACTAAATATACAGATTTTGTTTTTTACTTTGTGCTCTAAATGTTTTTATTTCTCTAAGGTTTAAGCCACTGGATGCATTAAATTTAACATTATACTATTCAGATTTATATTTCACATGATTAAATAAAGGAAGCCAAATTGACCTTCTTAACTCTGCTTTAATATTAATATTACAAATGTTCATTATTCCCATATGAAATATAGTTATGAAATGTATATTTGATATTGAAAATCAAATGGCTGTTTTCATAACAGCAATATCATTAGCAAGTATTTTATTTTTCTAAACAGCCTACGAATGTTTAAAACCTTTAATCCTTTTCGTATTCTTGTGTGTGGTGGTGATGGAAGTGTTAGCTGGGTACTGGCAGAAATTGATCAGCTCAATCTTCACAAACAGGTAAGTAGTAATTGATAAGCAACTGTTTGAATATAAATTAAGTTGAATGTTAATTGTGGAGGTCATATTCACCTAGTTCTGTTTAACTGCATCTGATAAATTCAAAGTATAATTCTTTTGAAATCTGTCTCATTTAAAATTTCTTTGTGAGAAGGACATTTTAAATGACTGTGGTCATATAACAACCATAGCAAAATGGCTGCGGTATTATATGTATTGGTAGCTTAAGTTTGGGTCCATGAGAGTAGCCAATATTCCACAGCATGGCTCCTTTTTCGAATGGGGTTGCTGATGTCCATATTTCTGCTGTGAACACTATAGCTGTATAAAATTAATGCCTGTAGTTTATACAAGTTTGTAGTTGTCATGTAGGAGCTGGTTTATGGAGAGTCATCAATACAAGTAGCTCCTCAAGAACCAGCTTTAATTTATCGTTGGAGGGAATCAGTTTACTGATGGAATTGTAGTTCGATGTCAGAAATGACTTCAAGGTCAGTATGACTTTTGACATTATTGATTCCACTTCCTTCAATAAAAGAGATTATGATGGTGGGACTGTTTCAGAGAGAATGTAATTTCAAATGATTTTTCAGGGTTTTTCAGGGTTGTTGTGCCTCCGTAGCCAGGTGGGAAAGAGCAGCAGTGCGTAGCACACGCTTCTTGATTAGACCGGGGTTTGAGCCCGTCACCACTAAATACGGAGGATGCGGAAAGGTCAGGGAATGACCACCACATTTTCTGGAGCAATATGGCCTTAGTTGCTAATGCTCCTAAAAATCGAACAAAACAAACAACATCAGGGTTGTTCTTTAGGTAGATCCAAAAGATATTTGTTGAGTTCTCGGAGCTTGTGGTTCACTAATGATGACGCATCAGATCAATGATCATTAAAGAGTATTGTAGTAAAAACTTATATTGTCAGCATAGATTACGATGTTGGGATGGCCTGTTAAAAATAGAATTGTTTATGTTGAGAATAAGGCACCAGATAGAACACCTCTTTGAGGGACCCCTGCAGTTATGATGTGCTGAATGGTTTTGCTCTTGCTCTTTATGATTTTCCTAGTTATCAGAATGTTTTCCAGGACCCATAATAAGTCGCCAGTACAGTTCTTCTCTGTGTGCTTCAATGTTCAAGTAAGCAGACTAACAAGCTTGCATCTTTGTTGAACTACCTGCCAAATTAGTGGTGGTGGATTTCCCTTTGATTGCACAGTGGATCTGCAGGAGAGTATGCTCTATAAGTTGAGATGAAACAATTCATTGCAGTACTTTTTCAAGAAGTTTTAGTAAACTGGAAGAGCAAGAAATCTACTGGTCTTGGATGTTATAACTTGTTGTCTTCTGGGGTACAGGTTTGACTGAATAGTGATCCCAGTTAGATGGAAAATAGATCCTGTGAAGATCAATGTAAGTATGTCTAGAATGAAGAAGCTCAAACATTTAATAATGAACTGAGATACTCCATCTACTCCAGAGGTGGCCACTAGTGGAAGAGCATCACTGCTTTTAAGAGCTCATAAAAGTTTGGAAAGAACTGACATAGTTTAAATACAGCTTTTATTGCCAGAAATTTTGACACTGTGTTTCAGTGTGATGGGAAGCTTATGCATGCTTATGTTTTCTGCCTTTTAGTATTAATTTACCAATTAAATTTACATTATAAATGTAAAACTTTTAATATTTTTATTACAAGTGTTTAGCATGAAATTCTTTTACATAATTAACAAAAAAATTTGTTAGCACCACACATAAACCATTGGGAAGGGGAATATGTGCTGCATTTCCAACTTAATGTAGTTGGTTGATATGTTGTTTAATGGCACAAGGGCTGCTAAGGCCATATTGTGCCTGGTTCTATTTGGTAGTACAATTTCCAGTTAAAATCTGTAAAATAATCCCGTCTGCTTTAAGAAATAAAAGAATTCAGCTAGATTTGCATTATCTCCAATCAGATGGGGTAATGTCAAAGGTTCTTGCAGATGTGAAAGCGATTTGAAAATTTTGTTTCGATAATTATTATAATGATTGCAATTTATTAGAATATGCCTCACCATAAGTGTAGTCTGACAAAATGTACAAATAGGCGGATCTTCCTCCTTGAGTAGATAAATATTGGTTAGATACATATGCCCAATACGCGTCCTGGCCAGGATCACCTCCTCTTGCCTATTTGATCGCATGCTTGATGGCCACAACTTAGGTTCCTGTTTAAATTGAAGCAGTTTATTGCCGCACTGAGCCTGCCAGATTTGCAACCATTGCTCTTCACACACACGTAATGTAGTGCATAGCAGGAAAAGTTTGGTCATCCTCATTTAGAATTATTTTTAAAAAAATGAAAAAAAAAAAGCTGATTTTTTTTTATATTGCATTTTATCACCACTGTTGAAATGTGTTAATTGTGGATAAGTCTAAAACAGTTTTTACCTTAAATCTAATATAGTGTTTTCCCCAAACCACATTGACTCATAAACTCTAAAGGGATCATAACTGAAAAAATTTGACAGCATTTTTTTTTTTTTTTTTTTCACCTTCACATTCCAACTGTTTAAAGTTAAACACCATTACCACATGCTGGGTTAGATACTATTACAAACTTTCATATTTTAATAAATTTGAAACAGCTCATAATTAATAATCTGACAACATTATTACATCGCCAGTGTCACCGAGAAACTTTCTTCTGAAGCACATCTTGGAATACATGTCATCACTTCTGTTATGACCATTTCAGTTTTTTTTGTGTTTACATTTCAGCTGGAGCCACATCAAAGCCACGGAATGCTTTTCTGTACAATATAGGGAGTTATTCTTTCTTCATTTATCTACTTTTATGCCTGAGGCTTATGGCTTGATATAAAAGATGAGTGAGAGAAAAGGTGAAATTGCCTGTTTGTTTGATATTGTCATATATACTAACTTTTTTGTCTTAGTCATAAAATATGTATACAAATACAATGTTACAGTCACATTTTCAGGAAACATAATTTACTTGGTACACATTCATGAGGTTCAATAATACCATGCACAATTCAGAATTTATTTCAGTTGCATTATTTGATAACTGTACCTGGAAGGATTGTTTACTGGATCTTTAATTGTACTTAGTTTTCCTGTCTTGTTTTAAGCATTGTGTGAGCATGTTATGAAATGTTTTCACAAATGTAAACCAATAAAAATATAACTATCTGATTTACCTATTCCACTTAATAGATAGTTGATTTATTAATTTAGTGTCAAGTAGGTGTACTGCCATTGGGAACTGGTAATGATTTAGCCCGTGTATTAGGATGGGGTTCTGTATGCGATGATGACACTCAACTGCCTCAGCTCTTAGAAAAATATGAGAAAGCAACAATAAAATTGCTAGACAGGTAAATATTTTAAGTGTGATGATAGTACATTGATATGACTTTTTTTCATTTCCTTGTAACTTATAGTTGGTTTTAGTGACTCAGTGTGATTCATTTTTCTTTAGGTGGAGCATTATGTCTTATGAAGGAACAATGCCAGCAGCAAAGAAAATGCCTGCACAGGCAAGTTTTACTTCATAATGTTTAAATTAGTAACTATGCATACAAAGTTACATAAATATTTTCTTTGTGTGTGTGTATGTTTTTTTTTTTCTTTTTTTTTCCTGTATTGTTTGTAGAATACAGTGTAGTAAGCTACATTTATGAGACAGAGAGAGAGAGAGAGAGAGAGAGAGAGCAAACACTTTGCACTATATTACAGTTTAATATAATTTACTTCATATAACAAATGAGAAAACTGAATAAAATATTTGTTCACAAGGGTAATTTGGTAACTAAATTAGAGATCTTTCAGGTCGAGGGCTGCTACTAAAATCCAGTACAGACTAAGGGCACCACCACATGTAAACTTTGGTGGGCCATCAATTCTGTAAAGTTTAACATACTTAGGCAAGTGAGCAAAGTAGTTCAACTTTTTAAGTTATACAAGTGACCTCTGGCATTGGCCAACCCCCCAAATCTGAATGTCTTGGTGCCTAACCTTACAAAGAATCCTGCTGGTATAAATTATATATACAAATTAAATGCTAAAGAACAAAACAAAATAAACATATATTAATAGATCAGAATCACTTAAAAACTCATTAAAACTGAAGAAATTATTTAGTGGCCATAAAAATATTAATTAGCATGAAAATTTCTCATTTCAGCTAATGGCTTATTTCAGTTTCTTTGGATATATCTCTAAATGAAATAGAATTAAGCTGACACTCAGTGTGCTACCATCATTCCTGAATTTGAACTGATTCCTGAATGATTTGTTGTACCAGGATACCAGAGTCACAGTGGCTAATTTTATATATATAATTTGTATTAATATTAAATTCAGTTAAGTAAGTATAAATGGATGTGAAAGTTACACGAGGTGCCAGGAAAGTAGAAAAAGAAGGGATATTAAGGATATTAACATTCTTTAGGATATTAACATTCTTTTCACCTTAGTGAAAGGTGAAAGAATGTTAATATCCTAAAGGTTATGATGAATTAAGTAAATTATGGGCTGAATTGCCGAGCCAATATAAAGTGGGGGAACTGTAAAGTAAAATTAGTACAACAAAATATTAATAAAATGCAAATAAAAGTAAAAATAAAATGAAAATGTTATAGCTGTCATCAGATATGGGGGGTAAACAATTTTAGTAAAAGGTCTAATATAGGTAATACAAAAAATGCTTGATCTGATTTCAGCAGAAATAAATATTGATATCCTGATGGAAATGCCTGATAACATATCAATATTTATTTTTGCTGACATCAGATCAAGCATTTTTTGCATTACCTATATTAGACCTTTTACTAAAATTGTTTTCCCCCCATATCTGATGACGGCTATACCATTTTACTTTTATTTTCTTTTTATTTGCATTTTATTAATATAGTAAACCCCCGCTATTCGCGGTATCTGTATTCGCGGTTTCGCGTATTCGCGATCGCTGATTTAATACAAAATGAAACCTAAAAAAATGTGTGTGTGTGTGTGTGAATTTTAAAGCGCCGTGAATATTATCCGCCATAAAAAAACATGGGTGTGGCTACAATTATCTTTCCCGGTCAAAACAGCGCTCAGTGGGTGGGGGGAGAGGGGTGACAAAATCGCGAGCGTGGATGTTTCTTGCTAATCCTTGTTCAGTATGTTATGCGCTTGTAATGGAAGTTTTTGTCGTTTGCTTTTAATTTATATGCTTATAAATTAAATAAATTTATCAATTTATAAATTGATATGCTTACAAAAGTGATAAATCTACCGTAAAACAGACTTTTTCGAGTGTGTTAACGGACGAAAGTGACTTTATTGTGGACAAGTTCTTTCTAACCCGTACAAAAATATGGCTACGAATAACAAGAGAAATGTGAAAATATCAAAGAAGGTGATGACATTAGCGAATAAAATTGAGTTATTAGACAAAATTTCTAATGGTCAAAGTGTCTCCTCAGTGGCAAAACATTATAAAATCAATGAGTCAACGGTACGATCAATCAAAAAATCGGAAGAAAAAATCCGCCGTAGTGTCCGTGAAAACGCGCTAATTGCTTCAAAAATTTGCTCTGTAACTCGTGATGTTAAATTAGGAAATATGGAAAAGGCTTTAAATCTGTGGATAGAAGACCGAACTCAAAATAAAATTCCGTTAAGTTCACTCATCATTCATGAAAAGGCAAAACTCCTTTATCAACACTTTAGCGAAACTGGTGATAGCTCTGGCGGGATAAGTTTTTTAGCCAGCAAAGGTGCTGGTTTGAAAGATTTGTTTTAAATTTCTAATAAATATTACATTTAATATTAAATTGTTTCTTATTTTCATTTCGATGCCATATGCTTGCATTTCACTACTGTCTATGTACATAGTCATATTATGAAGGTACATATAACACATACATAGACAAAATTTTAGACTAGTTTTTCTTATATATTTCATACTTTGGAACGGAACCCCTTTATTACTATGGGAGCCATAACTCAGTATTCGCGTTTTCGGTATTCGCGACATTTCTCAGGAACATAACCCCCGCGAATA